>NC_086061.1:7802980-8156069 GCF_947568885.1 Cydia strobilella
CATCATTGATGTCTACATTCTTGTCTAAATCCACCACGAATTTGCCCTCAGGATGGACTTTTACTAGGACTTTCTTCTTGTCCATCGGTTTCACAACTTCACCGACGTACGAACCTTGCTCCTGCAGCAGCTGCAGTTCCTCTCTCAGCATACGCACTTTAGCGTTAAGTTCATTTCTTTGTGCTTGCAGACGCCGTAGATTTTGAGACTTCTCGGCCACGACTAACTGCAACTCTTCGATCTTCGTGATGTAGTATGGGCGGAAACCCTCGCCCTTTGCGGGGTCCACGTCCATTTTAGTGAGCGTCATTTTGTTTAAGTTTCACGCGCTCATCAACACAAAGATTTTAGTTAGATTAAAAATATCAAGAACGAAGACAATGCCGACCCCAATATTTTTCAAGTCATGGCACAGATAACACATCACAAGCATACATTTTGACATTAGAAATGTAGCCATTTCAAATTGCATCATTCTACTAAATTAGCTGAATTTAGGCCTTGTCTTAAAAATATAGTTGGTCAAGCCAATTTGTCAGTCAGTAACAACCAGGAAAATTATACTAATCCCTTTCTTTTGGATGTTAGTACTAGTGTAAGACAAAGATAGTATGATTCTCTCTGTCTATGTTTGAAATGAGACAGTCCTTTGACAAACTATATTTTCCCAAAATAATGAAATTAATTAATTAAAAGTGAAATGAATAATATATAATATATAATATATATTATAATATATTTTTGTTACAAATTTTCCACTATATTATTTTATCTGGCTACACTATTTTATTTAGATGCGTTCAGATATATAACTACATGCGATCATAAAATAATCAAAGGAGGAGAGAAAAAATAAACCTTATATGAATCTATCAACATGACAAAAATGTCACAGAAAGTAAATAAATAATAATTTTCAATTAAAAACAAAGGGAATATAAAAATCCAACTCTTTCAATATGCATATTCCATCATGGAAAAAAATAATCTTGCCTAAAGTGTTCCAGCGAAAATTATGAAGAAACTACATAATTTCTTACCGCCAACGAAACCAAATGCATCGGAATGGCCCTTGTGTTACTATGCACCATAGCGTTTAACTTCCTATTAATTGTGCGTATGGGCTGCTTAGCGCATTGGAGTTACATAATTGGTCACGCGATCTTCCCCAAGCATACCTATAACGGCATTCGATTTAGTGCCGGAATATTTGGGTTCATTATCATCGGTAGCATAATCCCTGGCTTTCTATTTCCCAAACTAAAACTTTTCGTGACCGCATTGAGCGTACCTCCTCAAATTCATATGCTCGTGATTCTGCATAAAGCTATACATGCGACTAATATCCAAAACAAAAATATTGTAAAGGCTTGCCGAGGCTACACTTTGATTACCCTGTTATCTACTAGTTGGACTCTTTACACATTAATAAAACGCAGTACAGCAGCATAACAAGGAAAGCTTCCACCACGACTTATTAAAAGTAAAAGTTACTCAAAGCAATAACGCAATAAGTACTTATTTGCGAAAGGTTTACAATAGTAAAAGATTTTATGGTCTTCGAAATCAACTAAAGTTATATTCAACAAAATGTTTATTTGGATGGCGGCCTTTCTATGGTTTGTGCAGATGGCCTGCTTACTCCACTGGAGCCATATCATCGGAAGCACAGTCTTCACAGAAAACGAAACTCACGCGATAAATTTAAGCTTAATGATATTCTTCTTCGTTGTGTTCAGCAGCTCGATTACTCTAATGTTCACTGCTATGACTCTTTATACATTACTGCGTGACGCTAATGCTGCGAATTACTATAAAATTAACGAGAATAACCATGATAATGTTGATGCTGAGAAAATATAGAAAAAACTACATCCGTTAAGTATAGATACTGTATTAAGCCGATAAATGAATAGAAGAATATATGATGATGTACAACACAACACAAAATTCTAGAATCAAGAAATAGATCACATAACTGAAGATCACATTCAAGGTCTCTGCAAATTACTTAAAAAGAGCTAATATTCATGTTCTCTGTCTTAACGCGATCGTATATTCAAGTTCTGCTTCCGTCATGCCCGCTAAAGTCTCACTGTACAAATGTTTGTATCACACCCCTGCCAATAATTATAGGAAAGCATGTATTTCTTGTCATGGGTGTCAAATTTTATGGAATGCGTGCGGATGTTTTGTGTAGTTCATTGGAGCCAGATGGTAGGGAATGCGTGCTTCCAGAATCAAGCTCACGCTTTTAAACTAAGTATCCTTGTCTTTTTTATAATCCTGTTCGGTGATTTCATACCTGCCGAAGTCTGTCCGTGGGCAAGACTTGTTTCCACCGGATTGAGCATTCCACCGCAAATGCACTTGTTGATATTATTGCACAGATATGTCGCCAGCCAGACTGAGAACCGAGCAGTCAAAAACATTTTCAGGCTGTACAGTGTTATCACAGTTGTATCCATAGGGTTGAATATTTGGACGATTTTTTACCATATGGAATGATTGGAATGACATTTAGATTAAATTTTGTACCCCAATGTGTGATCAATACTGTCTATTAAATATACATCTGTTAAAATAAAACCAATTTACTTATATGCTAGTCTCAGTAGCTACTGACCTAAATTGTGATACCTAGTGAGATATGAAATGCCTATGAAGTTATGGAAGCTTTGGACTATAGGCTGATTCATAAGAGCTGGCACGAGCTTTGTGCTGAACTGTTAAAATCCGCGCCAGCTTTCGTGAATCATTCTTTATTTATAAATCAAAATTTCTAAATGCAAAGGTGCCCTTCACGCTTGTTGTGTTGCGGCGTTGGATTGCGATGGACAGCCTCAGGAAAAACGGAGCGTGGAGTGGAATTCATGAATGGACTGAAGCTTGCCTGGGCTATAACCGCGAAAATCGAAGTTCGTCAATTGCGGGCATTTTTCTCTGTCACTCTAATTACGAGCGAAAAAGAAAGATCCCCGCAATTTGCGAATTACAGTTTTCGCGGTAGACACCCTGCAATATAAATCAAAGTTAATCAAATTTAAATGTCCAAACAAGATGTTTAGATATTAATCATAAAATGGTTATTTTCATGTGATGTGAGCTCTGAAACTGTAAGATACGCCAATAACTGTGTAAGTGTGTAGACAAATATTTACATTGTATACGTTACTGTACCACTGTATAGTACGGCCAGGGTACGGCGGTTTATTTCATATTCTACTCTTTGGTTTATTTCCAGCGTCCAAAAAGTTACCGCGATAAGAAGGCGGTACGGCAGTCGATGTGACGCGTCGCTTGACGCAAGTGGTCATTGGTCGTGTGTGGCTGTTTGACAAACATATTAAAGAAAAGAAAAAAAAAAAACAATTTGACAGGTAACCTGACTTTCAAAAAGTACATAATCCTAACTAATAGGAAAACATTATTGATTTCGACTAGTTTTAGCAGCGTTATGAGATAAATACGTATATAATTGAGTAGATTATTTTAAATTGATGTGCTTTACGTGCCATAAATGTTTTTACCTGTGATTTAAGTGTATTAAATAGGGTTTAATCTTGTAAATGATTACATCGTTTTGTTATTGTGATAAGGTAATGTTTTTATTATATTTTGGCACTGTTATGTTTTTTAAATTATTTTAAGTGGTCTGGAAAAGTCAGAAGGATAATGCCAGTATTGTTTTTCCGTAAGGGAAGTTAAGGTCATGGCTTATTAAGTATTACAAGTCAGGTGTACGGCCAAGGATAGAACTCGTGACTCGGCGCTTAGCATTATTAGCAGATCTTTTGACATCATAATAATGCCAATATTCTGCACAATACGGAAACTAGTCTCGTGCATTGACGATAATTAAATTTTCTAATGAAATAAAACAATGCCTAATTTAGATAAATAAATAAGAAAGTGTAAGAGCTACACATAAACACTATATTAATATTTAGTATATTCTGTAGTAAAATTACTTTACATTGCTAAGTCAAGCAGAAATGTATTATGCCGCAATCACATCCATTCCGCGTTCCAGTCCAGTGATCAAATCCAGCACTGTACTGGATCAAATCGTGTACATTAATTCCAGTTATTTTCATCATCCAGTGATTTTATGGAGACAGTAATAAAAAAAAACAATATGTGTACACTATTTAATATTTAATCCAGCACGGCATTGACGGTCTATGTATTATTCCAGTGGCACTGGATTGAGCGAGCTGGAATCAAAAGTAGACCATCATTCCAGTCACTGGACTGGAATGCTTGCTGCAATGATTATATTCCAGTAGCATTCCAGCACTGGATTCGATCACTGGACTTAAATGCCACTGGAATAAATGTGAACTGGGCATTAGCCTAAAGATAATTATGGAGGAACTCATAACATTGGATTAAACTCGTTGATTTCATATCTTAATACAGTTAATTTCTTTCAGAATGGGCAACACAAGCAAAAAGCTAGCTTCCCAATGCGGTTTACTTACTAAGGAGGAGCAGAAATTTGTTGGCAACACCTTCAAGGCGGCCAGCAAGAACTCCGGACGGATCCGGGAGGACGACCTCATCGTGAGTGGGCTACTAGACGCAGTGTTATTAGAAGTGTGTTCACTTTTGTTTTATACCCATTTTAGTTTTAGTCCTGTGTTGTGATACATGTTGCATATATTGTATTTGGTTAATAAATCATATGAGAACTAGCTGAGTTCACCATAGATCAAGTGGTTCCCAAACTTGACTGGGCTCCGACCCACCTAACAAAAACTGCCATTTTTGGGGCCCAACTCTTGGCGGTCTTAAAAAAGGGGGCATGAAATATTATTGCGCTCAGTTTTCCTAGTAGTTTCAGTTCCCACTTAATATTCGCTGCGACCCACCAATCGGTCGCGACCTATAGTTTGGAAAATCATGCCATAGATCATAGGGCCTACCGTCTACATCGAAAAATTTAAAATCCTTATCTGCCTCTCTACCACCTTTGCATATTCAAATGATAGAGAAGCAGGTAACTTTTTTGGTATTTCAATGTTTGCCAACATTGGTTGGTTTTATCTAGAGATTTTTTATAAAGAGTACAGTAACCTGCAATAACATGTTACTCTTCGAAGGCCGCAAAAATATGTGACCCGCTCTTATGGCTTTACAAATAAGATCAAATCAGATATTTTTGCGGCCTACATTGCGTAACATATTGCTGGTGACTGTACATGATTTGACTCATTAATAAATTAATTCCATTAGTCATTATTTAGACTTTAGTTTTTATAATGTTATTAGGGTAGAGATGGGCTAAAGAGAAAGAGAAGAATTATTATTAAAAGTAATGTATGAATTTTCTTAAATGATTTTTACGCCTTAGACCTTAATCTGTTAAACAAAAGCCTTTGTTTATTTTATGGAGAGGCGCCTTTGACGCGTGCCAAAGCAACCATGTCGTTAAAAAGCATCTATCGTGATAGTATTAAGGTTCAAATTTATGTATATCCCATTCTGAAATAACGAGTTTGGGTAATGTAGGACGATCGGTCGCCTGTGTGTGGCCTGTCAGATAAATGTTACTTGAATTTGAACCATATAAATAGGACGGTAAAATTTCCTTTTAAATAAGTTTGCTCCCGTTCAGCCAGTAGCGGTAGCATTGGTAACCGCTGCACAAAAGAAACAAAGGCTTTTGTTTAACAGATTAGGGTCTGAGGCGTTAAATCTTTTGAGAAAATTCACACTGTACCTATACTTCTATTTCATGGTTTTTGCATATTAGATTTTGTATTCTGATACGTAACTTAAAATTACAGACCAATTAGATATATGAATACAATTGAGATCATTTATGACTTGGAATGGAAATAAATTAAACTCCCATTATTCAAGATAGGTAGGAATCACGTACACTGACCCGCCTGTTCCTATCTCTATCGCACGCGCGTACTTATATTGCTGTCTTGCCCATGATGCCGGCGGTCAATGACACCGTGCGATCAGGACAGCTATAAAAATATGCGCGTGCAATAGAGATAGGAACAGATGGGTCAATGTATGAAATTTCTTATAGTAAGCATTCTTTTTTTAACTGATCAATATGACATATAAACCTTATACATGAATATGCAATTTGTATTATGACACTGTCGTAATCTGGTTTGGTGATGAGTATAAGGTGTTTAATATGGTTAAGATATCCAATAAAATTAGTAATTTTATGCATGAGATCAATGTGAGGAAAACCGCCATATACATATTTTTGTTGGGAAGATTATCATAGGGCAAGAATTCACGGATCTACGTACTTTGCTCAGCCGCATTCTTCGTAAATGCGGTATCTATTTCGTCTGATCTTGAATTGCTTGTATGACCCCGATTACTTAAGTAAATAACTCGACTGTCAGAAAGTGACAAATGATGTACGTTACATACAGATGTAGTGCATAATTATTTTCCATCGTATTTTCACGGAAACGTACGAACGTGTCTTGCTATTTCAGTCAGTCTCGGTACAAAAAGTACTGAGGTTGACTGAACTAGCATGACAAATACGAACGTTTCCGATAAAATACGATGGAACACAATTATGCGCTAGGTACGTCTGTAGGAGCATTACATGAAATTGTCTACCGTTGTCCCGTACAAACGCGAACTTTCTGAAGATTATATAGATAGGTATAGGAGTTTCTGTTTCTGTGACAAATGTTTAGAAATATGCACATAAAAATAACCGCCGGCTTTAAACGCCGATTAAAAAGTTGTAATACATGAAATAAAATGCGTTTGTGCGGGACAGCCCATGGAATGCTCCTGTATGGCCGTGAAAGGATTTGCCACACTGGATGCGTTCTGCGGTCAGCGGTCAGGTCAAACCCGCATTATGTATGAACAACATTGACAGCAACCTTTGAAATTGAAGTTTGACCTGACCGCTGCCCGCAGAACGCATCCAGTGTGTCAAATCCTGACGGGCTACCGCGAAAACCGAAATTAGCAAATTGCGGGGATCTTTCTCTTTTACTCCAATGAAGGTGTAATTAGAGTGACAGGGAAAATGCCCGCAATTTGAGAACTTCGATTTTCGCGGTTATTAGCCCTGAACACGATAGTCGCACTCGTAAAAAAGATAATGGCCATATTTCAGATCAGATCAGATCAGGCCAGATTTACCTCAAAATAAGACGAATTCTAGTAACTAATAGTAGTGGCTCTGAGCTGTAAACCTCGCGAACCACCATCGTCATTTTGAAAGATTTCCATAAACTGAATCCACAAATAATTCCATAAATACGTGAATCGGTTGAGAAATGCGATTTGTAGTGGACAACCGGACATAAGAAAGCGTTTTGCCCAAACGGAAACGGTGACGCTTCGCTCCGCCAAAAATCTCAATACTTTTGGCATCCAATTGTTTTATCAGTTGCTGGGTGCAATAAATGCCTTTTAGATCACTTCATTTTAAGTACTCTTTATTACCGCTGGTATCTGGACATATTTAGATGCTTATTTTATTTCTTTATACATATTTTTTAAATACACATAGTACATGAGCGATTTGATAATAGAATAGCCATTTTTAGACGCCTTATCTCATCACCATCCACGCTTCATACAAGTTTCATTCACTTTCCAACTAGGGAACAAATCTATTTTTTGAATTCATTCAATTTGTTTAATATATTTTTTAATTACGTTCAGAAACTTGTATGATTTGTTTTTCATTTTGTGATTAATTTTGTTCTGTTGGCTATTATTTTTGATTGCACTAAGTGACGGCACCAGGTAATGGACAAGAACCAATTATGGTAATTTTTTTCCGTAATCTCAATTATTAACAAACAGACTATATTTTTAAACTAACACCACTATGTTCAGGTATCTGATGGCCATAATAATATATCCCAAACATCCCAAAAATCTTGATCGTTAAGGGGGTTTCAAGGCACGAGGGTTAAACAAACTTTTCTACGGTACTCGACTGAAAAGCTCTCTATTATATCACGATTGTATAAAATACTATTTTTTAATAATGGGTCTCTAGACTAGTCCAAATCTAAGCTTAAAATCTACATTTAATTTCTTTTTTTTATGATACGACTTTGACATGTCTCGCATTGAGTCACGCGCGCAACAGTAAGCGTGACCGATTGTATTAATATCGGATAGGTAGTACATACATAAATGGGCCGATTTTTTTTCTTGTGAAATATTTCACTTCCTTAGGTTTTGATAAATAAATAAATATTATAGGACATTCTTACACCGATTGACTAAGTCCCACGGTAAGCCCGAGGAGGTTTATGTTATGAGTACTCAGACAACGATATATAAAATATATATATACTTAAATACATAGAAAACACCCATGACTCAGGAACAAGTATCTGTGCTCATCACACAAATAAATGCCCTTACCGGGATTCGAACCCGGGACCATCGGCTTCACAGGCAGGGTCACTACCAACTAGGCCGGACTGGTCGTCAGATTTTGATAAGATGGAAAAGCTCTTCATTTTGGGCAAAATAAATATGAAATCCCAATGTGTTCCAAAAAAATGTATGTAATCTTCCGTTAGAGAAATATTTTTAGGACATGCGGCGAATTTGTGCTTACATTGTACAATTTGTACAGAATAGGGAACTATCTGTCCAACAAAATTTATCAAAATCTGACAAAAAAAAATCGCCAGTAAATATAAAAATGCCCAATATATTTTAAATTTAAAACATCTTTATTAGGGATGTACCGACTAGTCGGGAAAGCCGACTATCCGGCCACATTTGTAGTCGGCGACTAGTCGGCCACTTATTAGGTACAGAAAAATAGCAAATAAACGAAATAAACAGCAAATATTGATCAAATGTTTAATGCCCAGTTTACTCAAATTATTATATTTTTGAGCACAGTTAAGCAAGTTACACATATTGTGCATTTCATTTATTAAAGCAAATGTACAAAAATAGCGCGCGAAAAGCTAAAGCGACGCATGGAGCAAAATAAATGTTTTTCAAAGCATCCGAACCTAGACAAAGCTGCTGCAGTGACTATCCGAATGCAAACTTTGAAGAGAAAAAAATATTTATGTATTTGGCCGACTAGCAGACTAGTCGGCCGACTAATCGGCCATCCGAGCGCCGATTAGTCGGCTAGTCGGCCAAATCAATAGTCTCTATGTCTCTACGGTCATATGATATAATTATCGTAGTAGGCGCTACGGTTAATTTCGTAGCACGCCTACATTATATTGGCCTTGGAATTCGTAGCAATAAAGTATATGAGTTTTACGCGGTTCCCTATTGTGTTGCAGAAAGTTTTTTGACATATTTTTGTATTGCGTAATGTTACTTGGCAGGGCCACTTTTTTCGCCTATAAGGACGAAAAGGGCTCGCGATCCGACTAGAAATAACACAAAAGTTGCAAAAAGGTCACAAAAAAAATGGCAAAAAAAGAAACGCTCATCTAAGAATATTATGTACTTATGTACGTAAAGGAAATAACTACATCATTGGTGAAGGTGAAATCATTGTGTCTTAAATTGACTGACTTTACTACAATTTATGTTTGTCCTCGTGAATTGTCTTTATCTGCTTCTATTAGGTGCTTGTTTTTTGTTAGTGTTAACAATATTGTATAATGAAAAATTAAACTTAACCCTTTAAACGCCAAGAACCCTTACCCGGTTCTCAGACTGATGCGGATCCGCACGCCGTTCCCCCGGGAGATCAGGAGTTAATTTTTAAAAAGAACACTTACATGAAAAGTTTTTGGTGGGAGTATGTTGTCTGTGACTGTTATTCAAAATGTTACAGTAGTTTTCTTCTTTTTAGGGTTCGGTACCCAAAGGGTTAAAACGGGACCCTATTACTAAGACTCCACTGTCCGTCTGTCTGTCTGTCTGTCACCAGACTGTATCTTATCAACCGTGATAGCTAGACAGTCGAAATTTTTACAGATGTATTTCTGTTGCCGCTATAACAACAAATATTAAAAAGTACGGAACCCTCGGTGGCGAGTCCGACTCGCACTTGTCCAGTTTTTATTTTATAAGGTTCTTTGTGTTTGGTAAGCTTATTAGGTAAGTATTTGGATTTGGATACTGTTTATAATAATTGACAGTGACGAAAGTATATTTTAATGGGATTAAGTATGGATAATATTATTCAGGATCACATCAAAAATAATCCTATTAGTAATGTAAAATAGGTGTCGTATGAATGCTCGTTGAAACAGACAGACAGACAGACAGACAGACAGACAGACAGACAGACAGAGTTGCACCATAAGAGTTCCTTATTTACCTTTTTGATACTTATACTTACTTGGTTGGCGCGATGACCCAAAAATGAGTCTTGACCTCCAACACCAAAGCACGCCACATTGCTCGGTCCAGAGCGGTATCATGCCAGCTTTCACCGGTACGCCTTTTTGATACGATACATAATCAAAGAGATACATTTTATGCCCAATTTAACTACAGTTTTATTATTTGCTTAATCTTATTATCTTATGAAATAAAACTATGAAAACGGATTATATCGCGTATATTGAATTTATAATACATCCCGACGTTTCGAACTCTTTGGTGACTGAGGAAAAATTACAAAGTGCAAAAATACCCACATACTAAAATAATGAACAATCATAGACTACAAACTTTAAGGCTGGTTGTACATGCAAAATCGGTTCATAAGGCTAGTTATACACTATAATTATTTTTCAAGTAAATATATATATACGCGATAAAATACGCGATGTATTATAAATTCAATATACGCGATATAATCCGTTTTCATAGTTTTATTTCATGAGTAACTATCGCGGTAACCGAAGACAATCTTATTATCTTACTTCATAAATTCAGTATTTATCGGCCTCAGTTAAAAACAATTTTGCGCACCTTTTGCCCAGTTAAAAAATGTCATCTTTTTGAAAAACGTATGGCTGTTACGACGTTTTGGTTTGGAGGGTCCTAGTTGTAAACAAGCGATTTGGCGGCCTGTCAAATTCTCGATTAGTTTCGAGTAAACCTTGGTTGTTCGGTTCAAGTTAAAATCGAGTCGTATGAGGCAAGTCTTACAAAGAAGGAATGGAGTGTAGTCCATCCTGTCCATCTATATATATATATATATATATATATATAAATCCGGACAAGTGTGAGTCGGACTCGCCCACCGAGGGTTCCATACTTTTTAGTATTTGTTGTTATAGCGGCAACAGAAATACATCATCTGTGAAAATTTCAACTGTCTAGCTATCACGGTTCATGAGATACAGCATAGTGACAGACAGATGGACAGCGGATTTATTTTATTTACAATAAGTACTCGTAGGTACGTTGCAAGTACTCAATACGCTTGTGTTTTGAACCATACTGTGTTGTTGTTCGTTATTACTAGTTGTTTGCGTCCCGCTTCGGTTAGTGGGTTTAAATAGCACTAAACTGGACTCAACGCGTCTTTGTTTTAGAGTGTACAGTATAATAAGAAGCTATAAATTCATTTCGTGGTTTGTTTTCGCGTATAACCGCGCTAGCGTATATCTACGCCGTAGAACGCCTATTTTCTTTACTGTTATTCAATAAAACCTATAAAATTGTTGATGGAGTCATTATTAGACTTAGGATCTCGACTTATATTGACCGGGATATAGACCGTGATTACCTTTTGTATTGTTTCTGCATGAGCTCGCGATATTTCAAAAGGTAATCACGGTCTATATCCCGGTCAATATAAGTCTTAGGAGCTCGAGTCTTTTTGAGTCTTAATTAGAAAAACTCTGTTCATTTTTACGCGGCTCAGCGCTTAAAAATCTTCTTTTTTACGCGTAATATAAAAGACTCGCGTCTCCGAAGAAAGACTCCGTCAACAATTTTGTAGCTGTTATCTAAATAACATCATTTTTTTTATATAAAGGCAGTTGCGCTTAACTTCAAACTCGGATAAATCCACTCTACCGTCTCTACCCTCTTAGGAAATATCTACCCTTAACCTTTTCTTAATACCATAATCCCGATTTATTAATTGCATTTTTTTTGTGAATAATGTAAGTTTTCTGAAAATGAATCGAGTCTACTTATTTGCGTCTCCTATTCGTAATCCACATTCCAATTTACCTAACAGCCGAACCGGGCACACATTAAGGGTACAGCTGTCAGGTTAATGACTATTTGCCATAACTGACGTCACGTTGACGGTCATATTTGGATATCGTTATTTTTATTAGCGATTGTTCCCGCTTGGATTATATTATTCACACGCAAAATTGTCTTTACTTTTGTAGAAGACCAGACGTAGCTTAGGGGTCTATAGACCTTGCTCTATCGCACTTACATATTTGAGCGATAGAGAAGCAGATAAATAATCAATTGCGTTTTTCACGATACTGCCTCTGTTGTTGAGTAGTTTTGTCTGGCTTTATATCTTTGTATACCGTGTGGCCTATACATGAAGGACTTAGAACTATGTCGTAATAACTTCTAAAGTAAACCCGTAAACGTTAAAAGGAAAGTTTCTTCGTTCAAAATAACAAGTCACAATGAGAGTTAGTGTCTAGTGTGCCAAGGTACTGTGAATTAACATTATCCTCTCGAGACAGTCAGGTACAGAGTTTTGTAACAGTATTTGATGCCTAAAATTCTAGTTCTGTAAAGACAAACAGTTTTTATTTATTTTGTGTAGGGTAAGTCGGAAACAGTGGCTCAGTCGCTCAAATATCGCCACTCTCCTGTTGAAATTAGGTTGAGTGAGCCACGTACACGGCGTTTTTCCATTGAGCCACTGTTCCCTCGTTGATCCTACCCTACCCAACGGCGTTAGGGGCAACGGGATTCGCTTTCAAATTACGGTTTAATTAGACATAATTCTGATGTACGAGTACTTACTGTTATAAGTAATCTACTCGTTAGTTAGTAATTTGGGTAGCTTATTTTTTATTCAATCTGCTTCTTATCGATTCCCCATACAAACGTCCACCCCCCTTTTCACCCCCTTAAAGGGTCCGTTTCCCACCAGTTCCTATTAAAGGCGTCGAGTAGTTCTGGCCATCGCGGTTTGCCGCGACCCCGGGGTTATTTTGTGAGACCCAATTGGTTGTTATTATAGCCCATAGTCATCCAAAATACGGCAATCATGTCCCGCCCAGGCCCGTTTCAGCTTGGCGACTGTTTCAGCCCCGTCATCTATTTATGTTTTGGGTTGGTATATAAATCCACTAATACCAACCATCTCCAACCCAAACCAACTACCGAATACCAAACGAATAACGTTAAAATCCGATTACTCATATTTGTTTACTAAACCGTTCAGGAATGTATCGTGGAAGAATGAAGCTGTTTTTACACACGGCCGTAAACTCCTGTTTTCCTTTAACATATTTATCGCATCCGCTTCCACTTTACTTTGATTTATTTCAGTTAATCAAGTTCCTAGCTTCTGAAATATTGTTGGCACTTTCAAAACAACTTTCAGATGAAATATGGATTTCGGCACTAGAGTTGAAGTCACGCACACAACAACATATCATGTAAGGGCCACGCCACGCTAGCGTCTTTTGACTTTTAGCTATGGAAAATGGAGTCGCTGCGCAGAGTGCGTAGCTAACGTGCAATCGTTGACGCTCCGTAGCAAACGAAACGCAAGAGTCACTGTCACACTAATATGGAAGAGTGATAGAGAGAGATACGCTTCGCTACGGAGCGTTAATGATTTTCATGTTGGCGTCGCTGCGCAGTTGCGCTTGCGCCAACGTTTCGCCGAGCAGTATCCATAGAGCTGACTAGACGCCGACGCTCGGGAGACGCTAGTGTGGGGTCTCTCTAATAACAACGAGATTTTAGAAGATATTATTTTCTGCTATCTTGCTGCTAAGGGTGGCAGGGAAATAACATATTACGCCTTTCTCTGTCCCTCAGCAGAAAATGAAACCACAACTAGGAGCCTCCAAAATTGTTTATGGAATTTGTTATTCATTCCTAACTTCTATAATAATCAAATATCCAGAGGAAAATGGAAAAGCGGTCTAAAGTCAGGTGACTTAAGTCGAATGTCACGCGATGTCAAAATCTTCATCTACCTGTAACCATTTGATAATGTTACTATTTGTGAACTTACATAATATGTGCAAGTGGTGTCAAATTTCCTAAAAGATGGAAATGTTTTCATAAATTTCTAAGAAATTTCACTTCTCGACTAAGTCTCGACTTGGGTCTATTTTCATATCCATTCTTTAAAGCCCTGCCAACCTGTCTCTGTTAATGGTTGACCGGTTGAGAATGCCTCAAGGCGTTAAGTCCGCCATTTGTACTCTTTTTGTATAAATTTGTGCAATAAAGCTTAAATAAATAAATAAAATTCATAGAAATACTAGAAATATATATTAAAACTTAACTTACGCTATTTTAGAAACTTTCCGGCAGCAGATCAGTATGCACTTTAATTAATTATTTGTAAAACGCCGTAACAGAAATACGTGAGAATATATTTGTTCTACAATTTTATATTAATACGACACAAACAGGACTATAAAGATTACTTAGTTGCAGCGTTTTACTGCACCGGGCCGTAAATATTTATGTTTTACGTTTACACGAGTTTAAACCGATTTAAATATAACGTATCGAATGTGTAGTTAAACATACAACATACCTTGACACACTTCTAATACATATCTTTATGCAATCTTTTGATATATAAAAATTTTTTTACACCATATGCTCGTCATTGCCCAATTATATATCATGCAAACCTCACCTTAAGTAAGTTATTATTCACCTAAAGTAGGTCTCATTGGAACAATTTTCTGTTTCAAAGAGACCTCGGATAAGTCGGAAATTAGACTCGAACGATAGAACTCGAGCGAGTAGAAGTTTTTCGTACAAAACTTGGCTCTAATTTTTTGTATTACAATCTGTAGCAACTAAAACTACCAGTACCTATTTACCAGACACAAATATATGTTACTTGAATGTTCATGTCAAATGTTATTTCAAAATGTGGTTCTTAAATGAGAACGTAACTTCAATTGTATGGCGGCTAGGTTGTTGTAACTGAAACTTTTGTCCCACAGTTTAACGCCATATCAGAGTTACGCAACGATATAAGCATAATAAAACCTCGTAAACTTTTCGGGCGTTTCAATCCGATTTTAATAACAAACAGAATATCTGATGGCTTGTTTTAATTGGGTTTTAAATTAGGATCGCCCTTGAGCCGACCGGGAGCATGGTTTGCCTCCGTCGACAATTGGTATTGTTTGATGGAGGCCACAAAACTAGCGAGTTTTTTGATCTGTTCTGTATAAGATAACAAACCTGAGGCTCTAGCATGACTTGCGTTCTCGCCTCGCGAGCGACTCCAGTTGAAGTCGGGCTAGATGTATGGAGTCACGCGCGAGGACGCAAATCATTTGCGGGGGTTTGATAAATTAATACCTAGATGTAATAGGAATAGGAGTCAGGTTTATCTTATCAACTGAGATCTATAGATTAATATGTACGGTGTTTTTTTTATTATATGTCTGCATGCATCCCAACTCCGGGTAATTTTTATCTTCGGCACTCGTCCTGTTTTGTGCATGCTCTATTTATTTTATTCAGTAATGAAATTGACGGATTATTTGTTTGAATACACATGTTATATTATAATCAACTAACGAAGGCATTTCGAGTCGATGTTCGAAAGTTTATTTACTTTACATAGATGAGTGAATTTTGTGTTTCGGAAAGAGGGAAAAGGGATTCAGTAGTTATTTAATAGGTACATCAGAGCACTGTAAACACTTAAACAGTCTAGAAATTTACCTCCGCTCTCGCTGTCGCCTATCAATCCGCCGCTTTCCCGGCCCCGACATCATTTTGATGGCCGAAACAAAATAAACAAGAGTTGATCAAAAGAGCGCTGTTTAGACTCTGGGGCTAATTTATGCGCCTTCAATGCGTGACGGATGAAGATACCTATACTGTATAAAATACTGCCCTGACAAAAACTTTTAGCGGAAAATTTGCATGATTGAAATGAGTGGATCAACCTATTTTGCTGTTATTGTGTCCCAGGCGAATACAATAGCACATTTTGTTAATAATCATCTCAGCAGTAGATGACTGTTGAAATACGGTACAGCCGATGTTAAAAAGATTGTCTTTCAGTTACTCGTATGAATACAATAGACATGCAACAACTTGGTCGCTTTATGCTGCCCTCATTTTAGCGGCTTTTCTACGTCAAATCTAATGGAGTAAAATTAGTTCTAACGGCTGCCGCTAGCATTAATGTGGGACATTCCATAAGATTAGGTGTGTTTGTGACAATGAGCGCCAGTTCTCTCTCCATCGACTTATCGTACCTTGCCAATACAATAAAATGAATTTTAATGTAGATAGATAAATCCTTTATTGGCACACCTCAGTAAAAGATACAATTTTAGGTAAAAAACAGTTGATTAAACATACAGGCAGACAACAGGTGGTCTTATCGGTAACGAGCGATCGAATCGAACAATAATGTCCCAAAGTAAATGAATATTGATTTACATACATATATACATAAATGTATTTTTTCTCTAATACTTCCTTTTTTTTTCAGAAACACTGGGGTCCCCTAATAGACCCTCGGTTGGCGCAGTACCTCTCCAATTACTTGTTCGACACGGGGTCTCAAAAGGCGACTACTTGTGATTTCACCCGCTTCGCAGAACTATATGTATACAATGTTAGAGGTAAGTATCTCAGAAACAGTCTCATATTAAGGAGCTTTTGATTTTCGTAAAAAAATTTTTTCTTTATTTGTATTTGACTGTATTTTTTTTTCAAAACTCTGTAAATGGCAATCCCCGTTCACTAAAATGTCAGGGAAGGTCTTCTGATAATTTTAGTGAACTGAAGTCCTTTTGGCAACTTATCACAAGAATATTAGAAGAAAAGGTATACGAAAGCAACTGCCATCTGACTTGCTTGCCAACCCACAGAGAGAAAACTAGGCCTTATTAGGATTAGTCCAATTTCATCACGATGTTTCCCTTCGCCGAGACTAGTAAATATCGTAGGTACAAGTTCTAAAACTCATTGGTACGAGCCGAGGTTTGAACCCGCGACCTCCGGGTTGAATGCCCCATTCGGCACCAAACTTCGCAAATGGTTCCAAATAACACTAGGCTACTTAAAGCTGCTGAAGGTTGAAATAGGTAGCTATGAATGATTTCCAAATTGCGATAACAAGCGGCACTCAAGAAGAATGGCCTCTTAAAAAACAGCCCAGTATAGAGCGAACATTTTAATTTTAAGTTTTGTATCTACCTATATTGTATATTTTCAGGTTCGGTGGACCAGAGGATGATGGTGACGTACAGAAGTTTAGGTAACTACAGCGAAAACGACGAACTGCCGTATCAACTAATTAAAGAGGTAACTGTTTATTACTACCACATTTTTTTAATACAATATTTCTTTGTGTCAGTTTCTGTTTTAGATGTTTTCAAGACCTCGTAATTCATGAAATCATAAGTTAACTCAAAAAATGGATGTATTTTTCTGTCGAGTTTTTAGTACGTATGGTGAAATTGTGTTGTACAATACAGATGCAGTGTGCATAATTGTTTTCCATCGTATTTTCTCGGAAACGTTCGTATTTGTCATGCTACGTCAGTCAACCCTTGTACTTTTTGTACCGAGACCGACTAAAATAGCAGACACGTTCGTGCGTTTCCGTGAAAATACGATGAAAAATAATTATGCGCTACATCTGTATGTGTATAATAGGGAATTTTATCTATCCACCAAATTTTATCGAAATCTGACGAAATAAAATCGACAACAAAATAAAAATATGCCCATCTAAAGAATATTCTACAGATTGCTGTCGTCTGATCGTCGTTAAGTACCCATTGACACAATTAAGCCTTATTGGCTTACTGTGGGACTAGGTCGATCTGTGTATAGAATGTCCTATAATAAACCAATTCATTTCTACTAAAAATTTGTTGTATTGCTCGCAGACGTATCAAAAGGAAACAAGCCTTTGGCAAAAATTTCATTCTTGGTACAAGCTTTTATCGCTGACTGTACTTTGTTTCCACAGGCAACTAGTACTCGTCGAGACAATTCTAAAAACCCCAAACACAATTAGGTTGCGTTGTTTTATCACAGAGTCCTATTACCACTTCCTGTCTTCATCATCAGATCAGCTCGATGGTATGGTACCATTGCATTGTCACCCGACTTACATGCGTACGCAAATTTTCAGCTTCATCGGAAACCGGGATGGTTAAATTAGTTACCTTAGATTCCATTACATAGTTAGTTACATACAGGTCGACCTAATAAAAGCGTGTTAAAAATTGAAAAAATTACATGTCATATAATATTTATTTATTTAATTCCAGTACTGCGAAGCAATAGTGTCCACTTACATCAAAGTACTGAAGACCTCGGGCGGTAAGCGTGCCGAGAAATGGATCGACAAGGGATTTCGCGGAAAAGCGGCCGCTGTACAAACTCTAGGAGAGGCTGTTGCTAGTACAGTGGGTTCAGACCCTGATTCACCTCCGCAAGCTGTCAACTCCAAACAACTATCCAACTGGTAAGACTATATTCCTCCGATAAAAGAAACTCTTTAAACTCGAGGAACCGCGTTTTTCTCTAGCTTCGTCCTGCCCATTTCCATTTCCAGCAAGTTAGTAGATAGGTTAAGGTTACACTGAAACTTCTTTTGTTTTATTAAAAAGTGAAACAAAGGAAAATCAACTCTATTAAAAAAAAATGGTTTAGATTAAAAGGGCTTAAACCGAGTATGGTGGGCAGGGCGAGGCTAGAACACTTAGGAATTTCACATGCCCCTTAGAAAATTTCAAAGTTCCAAAATTCAGCGATATACAATCTCATAGTAAAAGTTGCTCAGTATAACCTATATATGCATGTGTCAGCATTTATCTATTCGATTTACTTTAAATCTACTGTTTCTCTTGATTGCAGGCTCATGACGGACACCCTACTGAAGCATATGACAGAGACAGTGTATACGACGCTGTACGGGATAGAGCGAGATCACACTACAGACGACGGTCCCCCTTTGGCTGCGGTGCCACCAATGCTACCCATGGTGTATGGTACGTGTATATCTATTGTATTCTAAGTTGGTCGTGTCTCATGATGGACACGCTACTGAAGCACATGACAGAGACAGTGTATACTACGCTGTACGGGATAGAGCGAGATCACACTATAAACGACGCTCCCCCGCTTGCGGTGCCACAGTTATTGCCCATGGTGTATGGTATGGCACATGGTACGTGTGTATTGTATATGTTGGTCGTGTCTCATGACGGACACCCTACTGAAGCACATGACAGAGATAGTGTATATGACGCTGCACTGGATAGAGTGGGATCACACTACCGACGACGGTCCCCCGCTAACTGCGGTGACGTATCCAACATTTCGAATAAGTTTTAGTATATTTTTTATAATAAAGCGTAAAAACGATAAAGCGAAGTTGGGGATGGGTGACGAAGAGAGTTTTTTTTTCTTAGCCTATTTGAGTGTCTTTAACTCCCGATTTTGTGCTTCCTCCGGCCAGTTGTAAAGGAAGAGGTGTCAAAGCCATCTCGCCATCTTCTCCTGGGTCTACCCCGCCCAAGCTTCTTCACCGGCATCCACTTGGTGGCTATGTTATCCCACACAGTCCCATTTGAGCGTGGCGGTTTTTTGCCGTGTTCCGAACGCGGTCGGTCCTTTTTGTTAAAATAAAAAAATAAAAACCCTAAAATGCTGCGCTCCATTGCGCGTTGGCAGACCTTCAGTTTGGAGTTTTGATTTTCTGTAAGTGACCAAGTTTGAGCACCGTAGCAGGCAGTATACACATGTCGACGAGTTATTTATTCTTATTTTTTTACTTTTATACTATTATTACGCAGCTCATTTATTGACTACGGGTTTTGTTAATAAATAACCCTTTGATATTACAGGTCATATTAGTGATTAATGTATTTATAAATTTGTTTGTTCAGGTCTGGACTCGATGCCCGACTACCCCGCGTTCATCGACTTATCGCACATCGCGTGGCTCACCAACAGCATACCACCACCGCTTCAACATAAGTGGCGTTTTCTGTTCTCCTCGCACATACACGGGGAGTCCTTCGCTACCATGGTCGGTATGTATACCAAATAATTATAGAATAGCCACTTTACTCAGCACCGAATAGTGTTACCTTACCCCGCGGCGGTAGACTGACTGAATACTGACGGAATCCCAGCTCGATTGCCAACGCGATAACGGAACTGAATGCCGATGTATTTTAAAGTGTCAATTTCATTGAACCAGTAGACACACGTGGTCGGTACGTATACTCCCTTTAGGACCTCAACAACAGCATACCACCACCGCTGCAACACAAATGGCGTTTTCTGTTCTCCTTGCACATACATGGGGAGGTCGGTGAGTCCTTCGCTACTATGGTCAATACGCATATCTATGTCCTGTATACATCCTATTTAAGGGTAAATCAACATTATCTTGTAACTTGTCGCCATGATTATGGTCCCCTGGATCACTCTTAAAACCTGAGTTTATTTTTCCATAATGTTAATAGAACATTGCATATGAATACCTTACCTTTATTTGGGCCAAATAGTCTCTTTCCAGGCGCGACAAGAAAAAGAGGTCGACAGACGGACCGAGAACGCCTGGAAGAGCTATTGGTCCATGAAACACCTCATGAAGGGAGACCTACCTCTATCACTCAAACGTAGGCTCATGGACATGTGCATACTTCCAGTCCTCACCTACGGTGCTCAGACTTGGTCTTTGACGGAAGCTCAGAAGTCCAAACTCGGGGTTTGTCAGAGAGGTATGGAGCGCAGCATATTAGGTGTGAAACTCGGGGATCGCATCCGGAACTCCACGCTGCGCTCTAAAACCCAAATAATAGATGTAGCTCGGAAAGCGGACAAGTTAAAGTGGGACTGGGCTGGTCATGTCTGCCGCATGCCGAATGACTTGTGGGCCAAAATAACCACAGAGTGGCTGCCCCATGAGTCAAACCGGGGATCCGGCAGACCTCGTCGGCGATGGCGGGATAACTTGGACTCCTTTTTGAGCGACTGGCCAGATGTAGCTCAAAACCGGGAGGAGTGGAAGAAGAGGGGGGAGGCCTTTGCCCAGCAGTGGGACACAATAGGCTCGTAATAATAATAATAATAGAACGAGGTTCAACGTTTCTTCTAACAAACTATGCTACTATTGTGCCCTGGCTGACGGGACAGACAGCAAGAAATAGTTGATCCACCCATAAATAAGGAAAAAAAAACGTTTTAACCACACCAGCTGGTAAAGGCTCTTTGATAGTTTAAAAATTGACGAGAAAGTTGCATTATACCCACATGTTGGACAAAGTAGTCAGATGCAAATTTTGAGTTGTTTCATTATGTTAGCTGGTAGAATTGACCCTTTAAAAGACGTTTATTTGGATTTGATTTTGTTTGATATCTTAGTTATTATTTTCTTCGGGTTGATGTGGTGAAAATTTCGGGGGCAAAATTTGCCTCGTGCTTTGACACCCTCGCAACGCTCATGATTCTAATTTTGGAATCTTTCGCTTGCTCTGGTATCAATATTAGCACGAGCAGTTAAACAACAACTTTGCCCCATTGTAAAACAATAGTACATTGTGCAACATGGGGCGTAAGCTAAATATTGCAAACTCGAGTCTATAAATCGCTCCGGCAAGCCGTCGCGATTTAACTATACTCTCGTTTGCAATATTATTACGCTCCGAGTTACACACAATGTTTTTCATCACAAACGATTTGCGATACAGAAATGAAGTATAAAGACAAAAAACTGTTAATTATAATAGTAGAAACTTCATAACTCCCTCGGGAAAACGATTTCTCTATAGTTCCCGCTAAGCCTGCGTGCAATTCCACATTTACTGAGCGAGTGTGATGAAAATAACTATTTTCGGCAGGTCGCATCTGTGACCAAGGCGCCTCCATCATCATAGTGGAGGACAACCACGGCCACATTTTCGGCGGCTTCGCGACCGACTCCTGGGAGATAGGCCCCAACTTCGTGGGCCACGAGGACTCGTTCCTCTTCACCCTGGCGCCGAAGATGAGGATCTACGGCTCTTCGGGCTTCAACAACCATTACCAGTATCTCAACCAGCACACCAAAACCTTGCCAAATGGACTGGTCAGTGAAGTTGAAAATATTTACATGTTTGGTGACAATGCCATACACTTATGGCGACAGTTCCACACAATGTCATTGCAAGAGTCTCTATTGTTTCCCATGTAGTTTTAAGTCATAATGTATAGTTGTCCACATTTTCGTTAGTCATAATTTGGTTTTTCTCAGAAACGCGTAACTTTTCAGGATTACCATAAAACAAACCTAATCTAACCTATCTATAGGATAACCTGAGGAAAATCCTGAAAGTTAACGGTTTCAGAATTATGACTAATGATAATATGACAATCATTATATTGCAAAATCTGCACAGGGTTAGGATTGGTCAGACTCTTATTTAGGGAAAACTTATAAAAATCTGTCAACAATTAGAACTTTCTGTCAAAAAGGAGTCATTCATGTAAATGACATATTTTTGAGGTGGCTCCTATTCGTGTATAAGTTAAGTGTGTGTGTGTTGTGTAGTATTCGTGTGTAAGATAGACCCAAACTTCGTGGGCCGGGAGGTCGTTCCTGGTCACCCAGGCGCCAAAGATGAGGGTCTATGGGTCTTCGGGCTTTAACGACCATTACCAGTATCTTACATTAACATACGAAGACGCTGCCGAATGGATTGGTTAGTTACCAACACCATCTAACGTCTAAAACGCTTGATACATCTTATTTAATTCAGAATCCTAAACCCTGAATCCTGACCTATGGCGTTCTTCATAAACGCGTTACTGGCCTGAATTAGCTATTAATCGTTTTGTCTTTATCTGTCATTTTGACTTATGTATTTGTAAGAAAGGGATAAAACATAATTTAACTATACCTACCTATACATTGCCTGTTAGTTTGCTAAAATTATAATTAATTTTATTTTTAGGTTTAGTACTTCTAGTTTTAATTTTATATTTATTGTATTTATAATACTAATTAATATACATTTAACTAAATCAGGTCCGTAAAGTTTTATGAATAAGGAGGCTAGGTTACTAACTAGGAACTACTTTTTAGCATCCTAGTTAAAATGCTAGTTAGGAAGACTAAATTAAGTAAGATTTATCAAGCTAACTCTTCACAAACTTTGACGTGTCTAAGTGTGGGAGTGTCACAATAAACGTAATATTTATTGTTTTTTTTTTTCATTTTTTGTGATGTTGCAAAACAATTGATGCAAAAAAAAATTATCACTTTATTGACTAAAACATTTCTATCCACAGTTAATGGGCGGCCAATTTAACTTCGGAGCAATCTGGATCCCCGCAGATCCATTCGGAGAAGGATCCTCGGCAGAATCCTGTACCACCTACCGCGGCTACAAACGACTCAGCAAAGAAAAGGACTACCGTATAAGAAGTATTGAGGTTTGGGCGGTTGGGGACAAGCCTGAAAGCGACAAGGAATCCGTGAGTGTGCTACAAACTTCTTATCTCCTGGTACATCTTCTTAAGAGAAAACGCTATGACGACTCACCTGTGACACCGTTGGAGCTGCAAGCGTCCATGATCTATCCTAACCGCTTACTAGGCTGTAGAATTGTTAACATACGGTATACGGTTATATGGTAAAAAAACCGGCCAAGTGCGAGTCGGATTCGCCCACCGAGGGTTCCGTACTTGTTAGTATTTGTTGTTATAGCGGCAACAGAAATACATCATCTGTGAAAATTTCAACTGTCTAGCTATCACGGCTCATGAGATACAGCCTGGTGACAGACAGACAGACGGACGTGGAGTCTTAGTAATAGGGTCCCGTTTTTACCCTTTGGGTACGGAACCCTAAAAAGGGCAAATTTCGGTGACTTCTCTATTTCCCATTTGGAGAGAAATCTTCAGCAGTTCCGTACCTGTAGGTTTGGGCTGTTGGGGACAAGCTTGAAAGCGACAAGAAACCGGTAAGTCTCCTACAAACTTCTTATCCCTTGGTACCAGTCGAGGTTTTCCCGACTCATGTATGTAGGGTTCTTCAGAGTTTTAAATAAAGGGTCGGCAACGCGCATGTAACACCCTTGGAGTGTCAAGCGACCATAGCTTACAATAACCTTTTACCATTGTCGAATGTCGACTAAAGTTCCAAACGTTTTGCGACTTAGCTGACAGTACCTGAAGTTTTAAATCACTTAACTTCCGTGAAAGGATATAAGAGCTTAGAATAAATTTAAAAGTGGAAAAATTAATAAGTAATTGTGACGTTTTCATCCAAAAGGTACCACATTTGTCGCTTATCGATAAGGTTGATTTCAAATTGAAACTATATGGAAATAGCGCCTTATTGACAACCGACAATAAGTACCCTTTTGGTTGAGAATGGCACAATTAATTTAAATAGTTATTTTTCCACTTTTAAATTTATTATAAGCTTAATAGCATCAGTTGCAGACGTTTCTGCTTGTTAAAAAATAATTTAGGATATAAGAGGTTTGAAACCTTGTCCGACGTTGGGTATGCGTGAATTTCCTACTATGGTCCATTTATAACAGTTGGAATTTTTTAACATGTCCGAATGTTGATCAAAAGGATTCCATACCATTCGGATATGTAAAGGGTAGTAGTATTTTACGTTTTTCACCTTTACCCTCCTAACAGTTTCCACCCCATACCATCCGTAACCTCTACTCCTTCCTTCCCTCTAGGACACCGAAACGGCCTCCAACCCGTCGCACCACAGCGTCCTCGAGTCCCACAAGACGGACCACGTCTTCCTTGAACTCATAAAAAAACCTTCAGTGGTTTAAACGCTTTATTTGAACGCCATACGTCATATGAACACGTCACTCACAAGCCAACATTACTGGACTATTTCTAACGAGTAATAAACTTAGAGCAAATATATGGACCGATTTTTATTTTGTTGTCGATTTTTTGTTTATCAGATTTCGATAAAATTTGGTGGCAGAGTTCCCTATTCCTTTCCCTATTCCCTAAGGTGCTCACAAATATCTGTCAAGACGATAGAGTGCGTGTTTAGATATTTTTAAGCGCCTCGGCCGCTCCGATATATCTAATCATTACGAATTTAGACGTTATTGGCGTTTAAAAGATTAAAAACCTTCAGTATGATCCGGGCAATCAGAGTATTTGCAAGACTGAATATTATGTGGAATTTATAGAGAAATCGACGATCGAAAGGAAATCACATGCTACTTATGTGACCCTGGTATTTTATAATTTATAATTAATTAGAAATTTATTTAGACTATTAGCAAATCAACATTGTAAACTCATTGTAAACTTGCATAGTAGTAGGTAGACAGTACACATATTTCATATTCTACTTTGACCTAGGTGGGCTTCGTAGTATACACAAAGAAATACCAACGCGTTAAGTAGTATAATTTACGATACCCACCGACCGGCTGGAGTCGGGCCGCGTCGGAGCGCATCAATGTGCCTACACACACACACGACACGACACGACACGACACGACACGACACACACACACACACACACACACACACATACACACATTCAGTGGGAATCGTACTGAATAAATAAGTATGTAGCCGCAGTTTTGGTAGCTTAGATGAATTAGATTAAAATACTTAGATTTGTAGTCAAGGTATTAAATATCGACACTAAAAAGTGCCAGAAATATGTATAAGGTAAGTTGGTAGCGATTTTGATAGCCCAGACTGTGCAAGGGTTATTTGAAACGTCAAACTTCTATCAAATTATGACGTTTAAATAACACTCACAGTGTGGGCTATCAAAAATGCTGCCAACTTAGCTTGGTCCAACTACACGATCTTATTGCCCATACATTAAGGTTGGTATTGTGTTCATATTTTTGGCACTTTGTCCGTGTCAATATTTAATACCTTGAGTGTACAATGCATTGATTTTTTTGCACACAATAATTTGATTTTTTTTCCAGGGCGAACGCGACGTAAGCATTCTAGACACGAACCCAGAAGCGAAGGCGATTCTCGAGATGGCCGGCAAGACTCGACACAGCGACGGCGTACGCGAGCCGCCGCCTTTATAATGCACCTTATCGGCTAGTTAATAAGGTACATTTCCGTTTAGAATTTACTTTGGAAAGATCAGGAAAGCGATGGCATACGATGGTCGCTTTTATAATGCACCTTATCGTTTAGGTAATAAGGTATCTTTCCGTTTGATAATGAAGCAGTTACAGCTATCAATGAGTAATCTTTAGAATGAACAATCTTTATTAAACCTTACCGGCTAGTTATTAAGGTGCATATCCTTTAAATTATTGGATGCGTTCTCTTCTCCTTTGTCCCAGAATCGTTAGTTTCGTTTTTGAATTTGGAACCTTCTTATTTTAATCAGTTAAATTTACGGTTTGGAATAAAGCCTTTATAAGGGCCTCTGGGACTGAGGAGGTTAAGCGTCGGATAACAACGGTACATATGAGCTGCTGTAATTATAATGCGCTTTATTTAATAGGTAATAGGGTACATTTCAGGTACAAAAAAATCTGTAGATGTAGTAAATATGGCTGGTCCCAATTTATATAAAAAAATTGCAACGCACAATTTGGTAATATTCGTAGAATAGAATTTGTGAAAAGTTTTCATGCTTGTAAATATTCATCTTATTATTTATATATAAATGCATAGTTGGATAATGATTCATTAAAATAACTTAAATAGTATTCAAATGCAAAAAAGTGTCTCTCAAAGATGAACATTAAAGTTGAGTTACTCTGAGAGATTTTTTTTGGTAAATATAAAATAATTGTAGTATTATACATGATCTGTGGATTAAAATTAGTTCTATTTTTTGTATATTTTTTGGTTATTATTTTTCTTGTTTTATGATTTTTCATTATTTATGTTATATTTATCTGTCAACCATTCATGTGTCAATTTAAAATGTGTGTTGGCAATAAAATGTGCTTATAATAAATAGGTGCCTTGTATGTAAATTGTTTAAATGTGTGTGGCACCAAACGAATCCATGTAACACCAAAATAGTAATATTCTTTGTAAACAGAAGCGGTCAAATGTCTTTCATATTAGAGTTTTATACAATTTTCAATTTTAGTCCATCACATCTCTCGGAAAATACATATATTTCAAATTTGCAATACTTGGTAAGATGATAGGTTTTATGCCGCTGCGTATAGGGTAACTCGTAATTTACTGGCCACCTTATACGAAAAATGAATGCTATTCGGGGGCGTTGTCTCTTGTGGGACGCGACTTGTGTAAGCACCTTTGCCGCGTCCCACCTGAGGCAAACCTCACGGTGTGCTGGCTCGGCGGCGGGACCCGCCGCCAAGCTAAAGCACACCAAATACTCCGCCCTGGAATCAAGCTATGACTTCGTGCCGGTGGCAATAGAAACCGCGGGGCCCTGGGGCTTTGAGGCTCGGCGTCTGATTGGTGAACTGGGGAGGCGTCTACGGGAGAGGGGCTGCGACCCCCGCTCTGGATCGTACCTGGTTCAACAGATCTCAATTGCAGTGCAGCGAGGGAATGCTGCAGGCATCATGGGAACTTTTGAGCCGGGTACGATGCAGGGTGGAGGCGCATATTAGACGTTTAGTTTATTATTAGTTTTAATTATTGTTATTTATTATTAATACCTTTTGTATTCTATTCACATATAAACATAATTCATTTAGTATAAGGTTTCAATAACTGGCCACCCTTTAGTAACTAGGCACCGTATACTAAAATGAATTCTGTTTATAGGTGAATAGAGTTCATTTTAGTAAAAGGTGGCCAGTTATTAAACAGTGGCCAGTAATTGACGCATTACCCTACTTGCTACTTAACATTTAATTTCGTATCTAAAATGCTGTAAAAATATATTTTTTCCTTAATCAAAGATAATTTTAGTATAACATTTAATAAGCATAGTAACTATGTATACTAGTCAGCATATTTAAGTACAGTCGCAACCTGAATCATATCGAACATCATTTTGTTTTCTGTGCGTGTATAATACACTACACTGCTCAATCACACACACACACTAAACACACACACATAGCTTACTGTACTAAAATGGTGTTTTTTAAAGACTAGTCACTTCTAGTGAGAGTAATAGCTGGGGAGCCGGCGATGCTAAATGTGTAGTTACTCGAGCGCCGTAGAGACCTATTGGAATCGAAAGATTATATGATAAGAAGAAAAAAACGCTATATAAAGTTTTCTTTTCCAGCGAGCAGGAAAGCGTCTACAGATTATTTTTAATTTCGGGGGGTTGGTGGAGGGTTAAAAAATCGTTGAGTAGATTGTGGATTTGGTCGTTTTGGTCCAAGTTAATGCTATTATTTTTCTATAACTGAATATGTCACTTATTTGTACGCATTTCCTTAATCTGACGACCACAATTTTGACGCCTGATTTTCACACGCGCGCATTTCAATGCGTACAAATAATTGTAAGATTTAGTAATAGCACAATTATAGCATTAATTTGGACTAAAATGACCAAATCCACAATCTGCTTAACGATTTGCTGAACCCCCCACCAACCAACTGCTCAACATAGACGGCTAAAATTGGTAAAGGTAAACTCCACGGGGTAGCAAGATATCACTCATATCTTAATCTGACGCGCTCGAGTAACTACAAAAATCCCCTCTTGAGCTCCTCGACCATAAGGAGATGTTTGATTAAATATCAAGTGCCAATGGTTACCTACTAGTTTTATTGTAGTGTACAGTCGCCATCAGATATATCAGAGCGGCCAAGGTGCTCACAAATATCTGAACACATATTGTCAAGGGTGCGTGTTCAGATATTTTTGAGCACCTCGGCTGCTCCGATATATCTGATGGCGACTGTACATAGAGTTGGTTCTACCAAACCGTATGTCATACCTAGTTATAACATACGCTACAAGTCGACTGTAATGGTTGAATTAAGATTTCGTATACCAAACTATAATTGTGTACTTTTCATGTATGGGCTCCCAATTCAACTATATTATTCATTTCGATACGCTGTAGTCAACTATAATAAATTTGACCTATCACGTGCCGCCGCGCTCCCATAGAAAAGCCATAAACGGGCAAATAAGTATTTCATATGATCATGAAATGGTCGCGCGTTTATGTCTTTTGTATTACATTTTTGTCTACTGATATACTTACCAATTTCATAAATTATTTAGGTTTTATAGTTAAAACAATATTAGATAAATCTATTTAAAAAAAAACTAGTCAAACCAAGCTCCATTTTCCAGTAACAAACTGTGGAAGTTCCTCATATTATATCAAAATGAAGTACTTACATATATTTGCACTTATATTTTTTGAAGATTTGATGACAATTTATCTACTGTTCTTTAATATTAAGATATGTGGACGCTTATATGTTTAACAACAGTCGTTTAAGATGTACAAATATTTATTTAATTTATTGCAATAAAGTATATTTCATAAATAAAATGGGAGTTTCACTCATCATCACACATATTAGAAAAGATTATAAAAAGATATGGGTACTACCCCTTTTTGTACCCAACAAAATTCTTACTAGGCTGCCTTGGATATAATTCTCTAGAGGTAAGGCGCAACAACATCCTGCTGACTACGGCTTGTCGCATATTGCGCGGTGACTCGGACTGCCCGGAACTGGTAGCTGGAGTCTTGAGGTTGTACGTCCCGGATATTCCTCGAGTCTGCTTGAGGCCGCGAACGCGTCCACTATTGGCTGTGCCGGCAGCGCGCACAGTATCGCACAGAAACTCGCCACTCCTCCGCGCGTTATCGCTGCTCAATGCACTCATGACATCAGCACCAGAGTGCGACTTGTTTGCGTGGAGATGGGCGAATGTGTGCCAGGAGTGTCTGAGGTTTTGTGAGATGAAGGATGATAGGCTTTCCAGCACTTGCATTTGACTTAATATGACTATCTGTATTTTACTTTATATATATTTTGTATTTGTAATTTGTATACCTGTAACTAGTTTAATTATTCGGTGTATTGGCCTATGCTGTGATGCCGTGTAAATAATTTAAATAAATAATAATAATAATAATTAGAGTTTCACTGTCGATGTTAGCAATCTCTATACTTACGTTACTCAGGACGACTTCGTCCACAATCCTATTTCGTCGCCTTTTTAAATCGTCCACAATGCTATGTCGTCAGCATACAATTCCCAAATTGTCACCTTTCTAACTCGTCCACATTGTTATATCGTCAATTTCTTATCATGTCCATATTCCTATATCACAGTACTAACTCGGCACTATTTGTATGTCTTCTATTGTATATGTAGTGCTAAGGCGATATAGAAATGGTGATGATGATGAGTTAGCACCGTGGGCTATAATATATGGCAATGTGGACGACTTAAGAAGGTGACGAAATAGAACTGGACAAAGTCGTCCTGAGCCTCGGCTACGCTCGTAGCGCGTCGGCTACGCTCGTAGCGCGTCGGCTACGCTCGTAGCGCGTCGGCTACACTCGTAGCTCTCACTGACACTGAATGTGTTAATTCTGATGACAATGCAATAATTTGCTAACTTGGAGCTGATGTTGCAGTACGAGGGTAGCAAACGGAACTTCTTGATTGAAAAACACAAACACATCAAGTTTAGGCTCTTTAACCTTTTCGACGCCGTGTCAAATACAAATGCTGTCACCCGGACGCCACGTCACCGAAGTGTCATAACTGAAATTGAACTTTATGCACAAGCACTTCACCTGCACTGCGTATGCTGTCGAAGTCTCTGCAGACTTTTCTTGGTCTAACTCTATCACTCGGTATCACATTTTTTTTACAGTAAGACACATACATAACAACACAACACAACATAGCGTCAATATTATACCGAACTGGTTGTAATGAATGGTGGTTTGTAAGATGGTCGCGGTTATCGACGTGATAACGTGATAATAACTGATTCTCTCGGTTTCAAAAAGTGACGTGTGCTAATTGCTAACAAATCCACAAACGCGTCTGTCTTACGTTTTATTTGTTTCGTAATAAAACAAAATATTAAAAAATACTACTTTAATAGACTACTTAATTTACATTACGCCTTATACATAAATCAATAGGCTCATCACATTCTTCTTTAATCTCCATGCTAGAACATGCTAACTTCTGCCCCTGACTCTTCAAATCTAACTTCGGCTTACACAACTCCAACTTCAGACTAGATTCTTCAAAATTCAGGTTATCCTGTACTTCTGAAATACTGACCTTCGATTTACATTTAAAAAAATTAATATCCTGACCAAAGTTTTTCACCTTCAAAACACCGCTAACCTCAAAATTACTTAAAGCCTTGTAAAGTTCGGTTCCCTGTCCAAGATCTTTAACCTTCACGAGTTCCATGGACTGTTGGTTGTCCAAATTAGACTGTGACTGAATGTCTTGGCTGGACTGAAACTCTTGGTTAGACTGTAACGGTTTGGGTTCTAAAGTCCCGTGTCGAAATACGCTTCCATACATTGGAACGGGTGGGTCAGCGTTTTTGAGTTCTGCGTTCTTGGTTGAGTTCTTTTGGTGCATCCTGATAAAGATATTATTTTATAAAGTTGACACAAGTGACACACAGCGAGATATTGATGTGTAGTCAGCATCAAATAAATAGTAACATATCCTTATTCCTTTGATAACAAAAGTATGTTACGATACGTTATATTTTGTTACTTTGGCCCTCACTATCTATTTGATATACTGTCTGTATAGAACATTGTTAAATATGTTATTCCAACTAGCCGCAGCTTAGTGACGAAGTGACATTGTGAATCGCTTAACCCAGGGGTCGGAAAACCGCATGCGGCTCTTTGGAGGTTCACCCAAAAATTAACAGTTGAGACCATTGATAACAACATTTACGGCTCTTTGAGCTTCCTAAAATTGGTGAATTCTACTGCTCTTCTTCTCAAAAGTTTTCCGACCCCTGGCTTGAATAAACTTGAGTTTAGGTTTAGGAAATATTGAGCCACGTGGTCGGCGCGTTTTGATATTTATTTATTCAAGTGATAGCATTCCATACGATTTCATAATAAAAACTACATATAATTTGATGTAAACCTTTTTTTAGTAAAACCAAACGAGACTTCATCAATATTAGATTACCTATTTACTGAAGAAAGTGGACCAGAGTTTGACTTCAGTATGTGCAACCCTCCTTTCTTTCAGCAATATTCAAGAACTCTTGGATTCTCGTAGTACTGCCAGGTTTGTTATAGTGTGGAAGGGTACGATGATAGATGTCATCTCTGTACAATTCCGGCTGATATGATGATGATATGTATACAATACAATACTATACTATACAAGTAGCAACTCACTTGTACTTCCAGCAGGCGTCAGCTCGGTGGCGGTCCAGATAGCGGCCCTGGCTGAACGCCTTGCCGCATTCGGCGCACCGCCACTGCCAGGAGTGGTGGCCACGGGTGCGCTGGTGGGCGCGGAGGTTTGACCTGAGGAAAATGTCTATATTTTAACCTTTTCGACGCCGTGTCAAACATAAAAGCTGTCATCCAGACGCCACGTCACCGAAGTGTCAAAACTGAAATCGAACTTTATGCATATGCACGTAGGTGTATGTCGCTCTGTGGTCTATGACCGATTAATCGGTCTTTGGCATTGAACCTACGGTGCGTATATATCGGTCATTGGCGTCCAAAAGGTTAAACATATGCTCACATATTTACCAGAGGGCCTAGCCAAGATGCGAATCTGTTACGCAGTAGCGAACGAAACGGTAATGTCTCTCTATCACTCTTTCATATTAGTGCGACAGAGACATTAGCTTTTCGTCCGCTACGGCGCTAACGATTGGCAACTTGGCTAGGCCCCCAGAAAATGGGATCGTGGTCAAACGCCTGCCTATTCATCATAAAAAACATTTCTCAAACAATATTTGACTAAAGATAATTATTATAGCGTTCCTTATACATGAACTATTTATGGAGTACCTAATAATATTAGTCTGATTCGGAAAATTGAGTAAGACGACTTGTCACCTTAAATTGGAGCTCCCATACTAAATTGTTGTTGTACGCATATTTCAATTGCGCTCCTCTTCAGACCCTTTTTATAGTACTGTAAATTATATCAGCAAAAACTTTTGTTAGATATCCAAGAAAGGCGTGTAAAAGAAAGAAGGTACCTATACTCATTAGTCCGCAAATCTTAGGACAGTGGTTATGAGGGCATGTAAAGAGTTGCTCCCCCGTGTGCACACATCATGCAAGGATGAATTTTCTCTACAACTATTATTATTATTATGTTCGTCCTTTACATAATCTCGGGACCATGGGGTCCCGGACATTTGGAAGGCGTGCGTGGGGCCGAAGCCAACACGCAGAGGCCCCTTGTAAAAAGACAATTTACTCTAAGAGGTGATGTGACACCAACCGACGATTATCCCTGTATGCACTATAATAGTGCACCCAAGGACAAGCCCCGGTTAGTGCAGGACTATTGCAATGATAAGAAACAAAATAAACTAGGCTATTGTGTTGAGATGTTAGTGTACTGGTTACCGGGTCTATGGAAATACTATGTATGGCACCTGCCCCAATCTATGTTTAAAAACACGAAAAAAAAAATGGACAGGTGGTGACTCGCCAACTCACAATATGGGTCCCCGAAAACGGCCGCTCGCACGGAGCGACAAGGGGACAACATCACGTGAGTGGCTCAGGGTGTGGAGAGGTGTGCACCGCTTTCTACCCAGTGGCTGTAAACAATCACAGCCACTGTGCCAACTCGCGTCTTATGCATATTTCACTTCCACCCTGCGAGCATATAGCTCTGACACCCCACTCTGGACGGCCGGTAAAGGCAAGCCAGAGGTGAGAGTCCTGCGGTCTCTGCTCAGTGTTCACTCCAGCCGGCCAATTAAGGCAAGCCGGAGGGAGGGGCCTGACCGACTCTCGGGGGTATGGGACCCAAGGGACGTCACTTCCCATTCAGCTCGCCACAAGCTGCCCTGGGGGCTTATTATTATTATTATTATTTTTATTATAAACTGATCGGCGATTGGCCCTAGTCACACCTGATGGAAAGTGAAGACAGGGCCTAAGATGGAGCTCACCGGTTCAGTAACAGCCTATTCACTCTTGTTTTAAAGAGACCGAGGTCATATTGATCAGGGAATACAGATGGCGGGAGCGCATTCCATTCCTTAGCCGTCCGTACCAAAAAGGAGGAGGCAAAACGTTTCGTCCGAACGAATGGAATGTGGACCACGAACGGGTGCATACGCTCCCCGCGCCTGGATGTCCGATGATGGAAAGGGGAAGGTGGGATCAGGTCGTGCAGTTCCTGTGCGCACTCCCCGAAATGTATCCAAGAAAATTGTGTACCTTTATGCAAGAAGGGTGGTATTTTTTGATGGTATCAAGGATGAAGTTGCCTGAAGGAAGGTGCGCATCGGGCTACAAAAGTCCTAGGGCAGTGTTTATGAGGGCAACGAAAGGGTCGCTCTCCTGTATGCAGTCTGAGATGCCCATTACCGCAGTACGGACAGGCGGACAGGCGAGCTCGGCTTGCTGGCGATACTAAGGGGTTTGTTGGCACGTTGCACTTGTTACATTTAGAAGGCAGAGAACCTAACCCGAATGATGAACCCCAAATTAGCCTCATGCATGAAGTTTATATTTGAACGAAATATGTTTTATTCGGATGTTTGTTACCGTTATATCATGTTACAAATGCATTTCCGTTTTTAAATTACCATTTAATTACTTAAAATTATAAATAAAAAGTACAAAAATTTGCCCGCGAAAAGCTAGTGCGCGAAACGCTCGAAACGCCACGTGACGTCACGCGTTCGACAGATTAGTGTCATTAGTAGCAAACGTCAGTTGGGCCGCCCAACGTGTGACGTCATCACGCTCTGTCGAATTCGCGCCAAAAATTATGAGCGTTTCAACCGCTCAAAAATTTTCAACATTTTAAATATTTTTTAATAAAATAATGTTAAGGTTTACAAAAGTATTTTTATCATTTCCGGTGTTCCAACGATATAAATTATGAATCCAAAAATAAAAATAAATTCATGCATGGAGCTAATTGCCCCATCTTAAATGCCACTAGACCCACTGCCCCTTAGACCTAAGACCTAAGGCCTAAGGCTTTAGACCTAAGGCTTTGGGAAGTGCTGCAAAGGGACAACTCGCTCTCATCGGCGATCAGAAAGATTTTCTGTAAAGTAGGTACTCACCGATCTGCAAAAGTCCTAGGGCAGTGTTTATGAGGACAGGGAAAGGGTCGCTCTCCAGTATGCAGTCTGAGATGTCCCTTCAGCACCCAGGGTCGGTCAAAGCGCTTCCCGCAATAGGGGCAGGCGTGGCCACTGCGGGCTCGGCCTGCTGGTGATACTAAGGGGGTTGGTCCTGCGGATAAAACAAGTTATTGTTAATTCGTGTTGCGATACAGTGCATCAATAGAAGTGGATCATAGAGTAACTTATACTAGAGCGGTACTGTCATAGTAAATTTTGTAACCCCAGTAAATTCACTGTCATCTGTCGACACATTTTAAAACTAAAAATGAAGATTTATAAAAATACGATAAAATGTATTTAAATATGGATAAATGATTTTTTTTATTTGCATTAATTATTTTTATGATTTTGACCCATGCTTTTTTTACTGATATGCGTTAAAATTGTTAAATAACAAACGAAACCGTCAACGCCATCTATACGACAGTAAGCCAAAGCTAGTAGCGCCCTCTGAACGAGAATCAAATTTTCTTGATTTTCGAGGCACGTTTTTTCCTTAGACTGTATCCATCTATTACGGAGTTATATCTATCTTTGAGTGGATTCAATCAATGAAGCAACGCACAAAAGGTATCTCTACAGTTCGTGTTAAAAAATATTTGTTACAATCTAATTGTCCCACGTAGAGCCATAGGTACATCTTTATTATAGATGCCACGAATATTCTGCAACTATTCGGTATTCGGCGTATTCGGCTACTTTGGTGAATATCTGTTCCACCTACCTACCTAAAATCCTAAAAACAAAAATTACGCAATAAAAATAACCAAAAACTTGATATATGTATTTAATATTTAAAATATATTCTTGGAAAGTTGTAAAATACGAAAACCTTTTTTAGGGATCCGTACCCAAAGGACCCTATTACTAAGACTCCGCTGTCTTTCTGTCTGTCCGTCTGTCACCAGGCTGTATCCCATGAACCGTGATAGCTAGACAGTTGAAATTTTCACAGATGATTTTTATTTATTTTATTTTATTTATTAAATACAGTAAGTATTATATATAGTATATTATATATATATAAACAGTATATTAAGTACATGATGTACTTCTATTGCCGCTATAACAACAAATACTAAAAACAGAATAAAATAAATATTTAAGTGGGGCTCCCATACAACAAACGTGATTTTTTTGCCGTTTTTTGCGGAATGGAACGGAACCCTTCGTGCGCGAGTCGTTTTCATAGTAATTGTGACTCAAAATGTTTGCATGTTATGCCGAATAGTCGGCGCTTCGGCCGAGAGAGGGGCCGAATATTCCGCAAGTATTCGGTATTCAGCCCAAACTACTATTCGGGGCATCTCTAATCTTTATATATGCTTTGGAAGCTGCTTTAGTGAAGTACTTATGTGCTTGCTATTCCTCTTATCAGAATAAATTTCGTACCGTCCAACGCTTTGTGCTGAAGCCTCCATGCAGTTCGCGTCCGTACTTTCATATAAAAAGATTAACTGGATATCACGTTAGATGGCACTGTGCCGAGACCGGCGATTTCTACATCGCGCTAACGAATTTTTTTATTTGTGATTGGTTGTTTCTTTTAATAATTAATGCTTCACTTGTAAAGAGAATTTTTAGAAGGGATTCGGTATTCTTAGTTCTTAGTAAACTATGTTCACCGCCGCCCTATATTAGACTATCTTACTTTTCTCCTGAATTATTCATTCCCATTAACTTCGTTCCTCTTACCTTCGTTATTCGACTTCTTCGCTTCGTTCCTAAAAACCACCGCGCAAGACAGCAGTTCCAGGCAATCTTAAACAATATAATAGAACTAGGGGCCTAGCGAAGATGACAATCATTGACAGAAAACGCCAATCAAAGTTTCAATAATCTATGGAAACCGTCTCGTGACTTATCGCAGCATGTCATCGTGAGTCATCTTGTGAATCATGTTGTTAAATCTCCGCATCAATCTTACCTTTTTCCTGAACTTCGTTCCGATTAACTTCGTTTCGACTAACTTCGTTCCGATTAACTTCGTTCTCCTTAGCTTCGTTCCTGAATGCTTCGGTACAAGACAGCAGCTCCTGGTGCAGCGTGTGCTCGGAGCTGGTCCGCATCAGGCTCTTTAGCTTTTCTGCGATCTTGTCAATCTCCCATCCACCTTTATTCACAGTCCTACTGGAAAATAGAATTAAGTTGTGGCAGTCTAGTCTACACTTCGCGTTATCCATAAAAACAATTTTCCGTTTAGGTGATAAAGTCAAAAGTAATTAATATAAAACTATTTCAAATATAGACCAAAGTTGGGGAATTAGTAAGACAACAAAATTAAAATACTGATTTATACAGAAATTAATTGGTTTATTAGAAAACACAATGCCCACTAATGAGGGCGCCACTGGACGGTCGACCCCGTTTTAAGCTTATCGCGAGGTCTACAACTCACAGAGCCACTAGTTTAGTCCTTTACTTTCTTTAGTCTCGAAAGCAGGCGAAATAAGCTCCGGTTTACCCAACGCGGATGTTATGACGTACGCGGATGTTAGGATGTTAGCTGTAAACTGTAATAGATGTCATATACAAATAAAGAAAAATATATTGATTTGTTCCCAAAGTTGTTGATTGATTGATTGATCATTTATTTGTCAATATGGGTTACAGAGGTCTTAAAACTATTTACAATATGTAATTACATAGGATCTCCACATTGTGCCTACAAACTGGTATACAAATTAAATTAAACTAGCCTAAGTACATGCATATTATATTAACTTAACTATTAAGGAACTCGCCCACACTGTAGAAACATTTCCCACACAGCCAAGCTTTCATCATTTTCTTAAATGTTGTATTCTTTTCCCCTTTAAATTCATCCGGTAACTTATTATAAATTGTAATGTACATGATGTATGAATTTTTAGATGCTAATTCTAGTTTTGTAGCTGGTTTGTGTAATTTATGTTTATATTGTTGTCTAACATTACGAGAGCTCATCTGTTGTGCTTCTATGAATTCATCTTTATATTTATGAACAAACATACAGACCTCAGCTATATACACGCAAGCAACAGTTAGAATATTGTGCTGTATGAAGAAAGGCCGACACGATGCACTTCGGTCTAAATTAAAAACAGCCCTGACACACCGCTTTTGAGCCAAAAATATTTGATTTATTAGTGTACAATTACCCCAAATGACTAAACCATACCTTATGTGTGTTGTGTATAGATGGCAGCACCAGTGTCTCTCGCTATATCGTTATTCCGTAAGGAATTCGTATAGGAGGTGCAAGCGCGCACTGCTTGCCCTTAGAGTTGGTCAAAGACGCCTAGTCTTGCTAAGATGTCATATAGTCGAGAAATTGGGACGGGCACCGCCGTGGCGAGGTGGCCTAGGGGTTCATGGCGTTAGTCGCGATAGCTAAAGATGCCGGTTCGAACCCGGCCTTCACCACTGGAGGGCTTCGTCACTTTTTCTTTAATACATGACATCTTTTACAGTTTATAATTTATATATAGTAGTGTGACTACTTGAAAAACACAAATATATTTGATAAAATAATTTGATTTGTTCCCAAAGTTTTAATGTTTTAAAGTTAGCTGTATTTACATATTATCAAACGTTAAGGTGCATTCACAGTTAACTTTTGTGGAGCAACCGTGGAGTAACTAGGTAAGTTACTTACTCGTAATGTTAACTGTGGTGTGAATGAACCTTTAGCGTTATTCACTGTGTGGACGCAAAGAGCAAGTAAAAAGTTTGTAAAACGTACAATTCTAAAATACCTTACAAACAGCTGCACACATTCCAACGTACACAACAACAAGTGTAACAAAAATATCGGGTCAAAAAACATGGATGCAAATGTCCTTCTTTCAACTCATTCATTCACCTCGTCGCTCCTAAGTGACGCACTACAAATACTACAATACCTACGCTTATTTTCACCGACAATATGGCCGGTTGCCGTAGGACGTCATAAGTCTATACGATTTTACATTGACATAAGACTTTCTATTAATACTAAACACTCACCTACGTGGCTCCCGGTTCCTTATTTCCTCTATGATTGGCGCCAAAGGCATTTTGAATTTCTTTTTAACCGCTTTCGGTTCAGAAACGCTCTGTGTCTCGGTGTCTTTTTTTCGAGCGCGAGTTTTCTTTACGAAGACCTTGCGTTCCGTTCTTGCTTCGTTCGAACGTAAGTTATAACTTGCCCTTTCCACTTCTTTCTTAACAAAGTTTTTCTTAGTATGTAGTTCTGGTGAGTTAGTTGCTCTTTCGCTTTCCGAAGCGTATTCGTATGCTTCTGATTCTATGAAGATTGGCAGGAATTGGCTCTTTTTCAAGAGCTGCAGGTAAAACCGGGTGGATATGGGCACTTTGTCGTGGTACAGCGTTTCGCTCGTCTTTAAGAGAGTTTTGTGTCTTTTCATTGACATTTTCGGTATGCGGGTTGGTTTTGTTTCGACTAGAGCTGCAAATATATATAATGATTTAAATATTATGTAAATATTATATTTTCGAGCTAAAACACGCAATAAACACGATAGTTTTGTGTCTAAGGGAAAATCAACAAGTAGTAGAGAAAACATCTATTTTCCTATATAATGTTAGGAAACAACAATAATCACACTATATTATATTTATTTATTATGCGCAGCATACCTTTACGTTGATGTATAAATCCAAAATTCTGCCGTTCTTTCACATGGCAGAATATTTTTATAAAAATACCGGAAGCAAAATTCAACTTACTTTCAACTGAAAATCTAGCCGTTTCATGTATGAAACTACCCCTTTGCGACCGCACAGACTTGAGAAAACACCTTGGCATTATATTAATCTACAAACAGCTCGCAAACAACTCAAATTTACGATAAAAACGCTATTCAAAGTGTATAAACAACAAATACTTGTAGGGCACCTGCTGAACATGACAGAAACAAAAGCGTTTTTATTTTGAGAATTCCAAATTCGAATCGCCGCCAGTTTCTTTTTAATCATGTTTACGGAGTTAGCTGCGTGACATATTGGACTCCTTCGTTCGGAAAAGCTTCGAAAAGCGTGGATAATATGATAGCGCGCGCGCGCGGGGAGCGGGGAGCCGGACGGCACAAATCGATTATTCGCCGCCTAGCGCTCGGCCCGCGAGGACGAGCGTTTAATTTTAGAATTTCCCCCCGAAACGATCGCAACGCCGGGAGATGAGTGCTTCAAAATCCTTACTTGTTTGTGATAAATGTGTTTCGTGAAGTGCAGTGTGACATAGCGGCGGGATGGGGAACTCCTGCAGCTCCGGGCAGGCGCATAAGGACAAGGACAGCCAGTCCCAGCATTCTGAAGAGTGAGTATTGAAGGTCGCCACACAATGGAGGATCAAAACAAGCGACATGTTTTATTTGTGTGGAATTGCTGTATTGTAGAGATAAGAGGACACGGTTGACACCGTAAATAAATCAATAAGTTGACAGGTTGTCTGAGCACGTAGGCATTTGGTATTGACGGGCCCTTGAGTCAAAACTCGGGACTATTTTTGTAGAGATCAATCATTCAAATCTCTGATATTTTCAGCGCCAAAACAATTAGTTTCTCCATACACAACCTACTATTTTAGCTCTACATGGATATATACAAAGATTGAACCTAAAAGAGATTTGAGCCAAGCCCCTCTTGTTTATTAGAGTCCTTTGTCATTCAATAAACGACTCTAGGATCTTTTAAGACGAAAGGGGACGAAATGACGTGACCACTCCGTCATACAAAAAAAATAATATCCAGAGAGGAAAATGGGGATTATTTTCCTCTCTGGATATTTTTTTTTTAGAAAGTATGTTTATGCTATTTGATGTATATTAACCACAGCTATGCCCCTTCATTTGAAGTATTTCGATTTTTTAATTATTATAAGAGTTAGGAGTTTTAAAATGTGTAGGTATGGGATTTGTTTTTCGTTTCGCTCTATCAACAAGTTAGCCTACACTTACTATTTTGTTTGCACAGTAGTCGCTGCGTTCAACCCCATTTTTACCCCCTCAGAATTTTGTAAAATTGTTTAGTGAACTCTACAATATTTAACCAATACCTAAATATTATTAAAATTTTAAGGTGGAACTTTGAACGGTTTGTTGTGCGATATTTGTAGGGTAACAAAAAGGTACAAAAGGAACCCTTATGGCGCGACTGTCACATTGCTAAATATCTCGAGAACTACTGAAGCTATCGATTTGAAAGGAATAGTTATGAACAACGCTAATCCAAACACATGGGAAGTGTATTTTTTTTATTAATTATGGAAAATTACCAATATGAAGAGGGGGCAAAATTTCAAAGTCTAGTTACTATGTTAAGTGGGATATCATTTGAAAGAGCTGGAATTTATCATTATAAAACAATTTATAATTTTTTTTCATACCAAAAAAAATTGACGAAGGAAAATTAAAAAAAAACTAATACCAAAATATTACTTAGCTAATCCGCGAATAGATAACGTGCTAGTCAATTAGTGCTAATACTTACTTGCATATTTTTTACATGCAATTTATATTCCCACCCTCCCGCCGCAAAAATAGATTCGCAAATAAATATATCAAACCACTAGTAAATAGTAGATTTTTTAACCAAGGGATGAAAGGCAATCATCCCTGCCGAGGTAGTTTGGTGCTCGAACGCAGTGAGAGCGCAATAGTCCGATGCAGAAATGATGCCTTTCACCCGAGTTAAATACTTTTCATTTCGAATACGAGGAAAGTAAAATGCATGTATTTTGTTTTTTAAACATGACTAAGTATACATTTTTATAGTATTTCTTAAGGGTTATTTCAATTAACAATTCAGACAAAAGTATCGTATGGAATGAAGAGTCTAATATCAGAATGAAAATTGTATAACAAATCCATTTAAACTCAAATTTCAATTGCTTATCGTACACAAATTTAAAAAATCGTACTTTGAACGTAAAATGCTCTAGTGCAGACACGTATCATTTTCTGCACATCTTTTAGAACAACGATGACCCTCTTTCAGAGCATGAGAAATGAAAAGAACAATACTCGACACGTTAGCACTGATCGACTAGCACGTTATCTTTTCTCGGATTAGCAAAGTAATATTTTGGTATTAATTAATATGGATTTCCGCAAAATAACGCCTGATTCAATTCATTATAAAAAAAACTATTAATATAAGCTTCAAATGTACCATATTAATTAATTTTAGAAAATAAATTAAAAAAAAAAGTTTCAGATTCGGCAGGTTACGGCATAAGTCATGTTTCGGCTGAAGGTTCGGTTTCGGCCGAAACCAGAGCCAAACCTAACCTCCGGGAATGAATAAGGCGTTTATCTATTTAACTATCTTCGGTTTCGGTTTCGGCAAAAATTCTGTTTCAATCGGACACTAGGCTTTTAATAGAAGTTTTGTATATTAAACTTTCATTTATCTTAGATATGTGCCATTCTCAACCAAAAGGGTACTTATTGTCGGTTTTCAATATATTTAGTTTCAATTTGAAATCAACCTTATCGACAAGCGACAATGTGGTACCTTTTGGTTGAAAACGTCACATATATAGATTTCAATTAAATGATGTACGTCATTGGAACTTTCACTGCGGAACTAATTTCGTAGCGCTACGGCGCAGCGCGTAGCAGATATTTCGTGCTTGTAGTAATAATTGCATATATATTATACTCCATTCCTTCCCACCAGTGCTTGGCGGGCAACAATGAACCCGATTAAATTACGTGCGTTGTTTTTGATATGTTGTCAGGAATGTTAAAAGTTATTATTAGTTTTGTCACATTTTGTATGTTCTGTCATTCACGAGCGCATTGTTAGAGATGCCAGATTTATTTTTCAGATATATAGTATTTTTTGTTGTATTTTACGTAAGTTAAGACGGTGTTAAGTACATGTGATCAGAGGGCCTAGCCAAGATATTAATCGTCGATAGAAAACCCCAATCGAAAGTTATATGTATGAAAATACTCACGTGACTTTTCGTAGCATCTTCTAGCGCATTTTTCTTTCCGTTTCGCGTTTGTCGAGGTACAGTCAAGGGCATAATACACATTCCTAAAGTTTCAAAAATATATGTACGCTCTTACACCTTAGACAATAAAGTCGTGTTCACATATTTTTGAGCCATTTGTCTGGATCGATATATTCGCCTTCGACGTACGATTATCATCTTAGCTAGGCCCCCAGTTAGGTGAGGATGATACGAGTTACTCATTTAAGGCAAATTAAATTGACAATATAATAACAGTATGACCGTACATGTACGTACATACAATAATATTATAAATATGAAAGTGTGTCTGTCTGTTACCTCTTCACGCTTAAACTGCTGAACCGATTAAGTTGAAATTTGGTATAGAGATAGTTTGAGTCCCGGGGAAGGACATAGGGTACTTTTTATCCTAGAAGTCATCCTTTAAGGGGGTGAAACGGGGGGGGGGGTGTGGAAATTTGTATTGGGAATCGATAAAAAGCAGATTGGATAAAAAATAAGCTACACAAATTACTAACCACGCAGACGAAGTCGCGGGCAAAAGCTAGTAATTAATAACAGTGGCCGGGTGGCGAAGTGCTCAAGATTAATTTGATTTGTTCCCTAAGTTGACACTTTAATAAAGCTCCATCCAACCACACAAACCGCCCACATTAATTATTTTTTTAAATAAATTCCGAAGACGTAGATAAATTAATCATTACTAACCTTGAAGGCGTATCATTATCGGTAAAAAAAATATGTAGGTAGATAAAATAAAAAATAATAAAAATATGTAGGTATAAGCCGATTGACCTTTAAAAAAAGAAGTGCTTTTGAGGTTTATTCCATAAACGTAGACCTTTATTATAAGTATTACTAGGTAGGTTATAAAAAGAAATAAGGACTTACCTATAATTATGAAAAGGGAAAGTAATAAAAATAACTTTTAATGCTCTTATCTACGGTCACAGACAACATTAGGTACTTAACCTCTCTAGGACCTCTAGGACGTAGTATAAAATGCTTTGTAGTCTGTCTGTACCTATGAAATAATCTTTACTTTGTTCAACTTAAATCTTTTTATACGAAACGAATTTTATTTATGCGATATTCATCTTCATCAGTTTCAATAAGAAGAAGAAAGAAGATTTTTTCGATATTCAAGAAGTTTATAATATATACTAGCTACCCGCCCCGGCTTCGTACGGGTAAACCTAAACAAAATATACACTTAAATCTTTTTCAAGAATCACTCTATTGATAGGTGAAAACCGCATGAAAATCCGTCCAGTAGTTTTTGAGCTTATTCCGAACATACATACAGACAGATGCGGATGGGGACTTTGTTTTATAAGGTGTAGTGATGTGTATATTTCGTTAAGGCTTTGTGTAAATTGGTTGAAATGTGACTGTGATTAGTATCTAGAGATTGTACTCTTGCGAAGCCAGGGCGGGTCGATAGTAAAATAATAAAGAAATAAATAATATTTGGATACAATAGGATAATTTTACACAGATCGATCTAATCCCACAGTAAGTTCATTATCGGTAGTCGACGTTTTATATTATTTATAGCTATAGGTATATTTAAGAGGCCGGTGTCGATTTTAGTCGCAAAAATGTAAAATTGATAGATTTAGTCCGTGAAATTTTACACCTTTTGTTACCTAATTGAAATAAGAAGTACTGGTTTCTATTAGCACGTCTTCTTATCTTATCTTTTATTAGATCAGTTTTTTGAAAACAGACTCACTAAATTAGTAATGTTTGCTTTTCTGATGGACGTTTAGGTAAACGCGCGCAAAGCACTGATTTTGTCGCTCTTATTTGTAAATTTCGTAAAGTTTGGACTGCTAAACATGGTAATTTTGTATTACACATATCCTGTACTTGACGTTTATCAGACTACATTTTTATTATTATGACTTTAAAGTAGTGTAAATGAAAGTTAGACGAAATCAACTTTCTCCAGAAATTACTTCAAAACAAGTGACAATTTCTCTGAAAATCGACTTAATTTCAACGTAATTTTGATACTTAAACAATCTACAACATTTGCTGAAACTATACTTATACATCAATTTGTATAATTTACCACTATGATTTTTTGATGAATTTTTAAAAACTGCCTCTTCTCTTCATGCATTACCGGTGACGCACGCTCGCGACCTCATTATTAAAAGGCAAGATGAGAAGACGTGCTAATAGAAATCGACTACGGCCTCTTAAATAGGTACTTATATACCTACATTTAATACTTTCGCAACTCAGGAAAAAGTATGAATAAATGTTCTTACCAGGATTCGAACCCTGCTTCGTAGCAATAATAAAACACAAGGTGGGCTCAAAAAATACGACCTAAATCAGTTAAATACCGAAAATTCAATCTATCCATAAATCATCATCATCATCTTCCTCGCGTTGTCCCGGCATTTTGCCACGGCTCATGGGAGCCTGGGGTCCGCTTGGCAACTAATCCCAAGAATTGGCGTAGGCACTAGTTTTTACGAAAGCGACTGCCATCTGACCTTCCAACCCAGAGGGGAAAAACTAGGCCTTGTTGGGATTAGTCCGGTTTCCTCACGATGTTTTCCTTCACCGAAAAACTTATTGGTTCGAGCCGTGGTTTGAACCCCTGACCTCCGGATTGCAAGTCGCACGCTCTTACCGCTAGGCCACTAGCGCTCTTCAATCTATCCATAAATATAGATACATAATTAGAGCAGAAAAAAATTAGTTTACGAGATACTCCAAATTTTCTAAAATAAACATTTACTTCTTCTCCTATTTACTATCAAATTTATTAGGTAAGACCAAGTTTCTAGGTCACAACAAGGTTCCTAGGTATGCTAACCAAAGCCCTGGATCCCGGCCATATTTAGGTCAAGCTCAGACTGGAATATCGATATTTCACTGAGCAATGATATCTCGATGAAGGTACAACTATATCTATAAAGACTCCCATGGACCATGGATTCGTGTCATTGGTTAAAGGGCGCTGCAGGTATAATGCTAAAAATGTATTATTTGGAAATAGAAGTTAAATAATTTCAGTAATCAGTTAAATTGTTATTTTCACGTGACTATTTACATACATTATTGAAGTTTCGATTATCGTTTTCTCTCAACCATTGTCATCTTCGCTAGGCCCTTAGGCTATTTATTATTATAGTATTCACTCACTTTAAAAAAAAATCTCAAAAGATATTATCGAAGTATACGAGTAAATTGGTAGTCATGATAGCGCGAATGTGCAGTGACTATTACGAGTCGTCTAATGTGATTTGATGTAAATGATTGATGCTTAATAAATTAATTAATAATACTATGAAGCCATTTTGTTTCTACAAAATTAAAACCCCACAATTTCCCCGTGGGGTTGTAATACTCAACATTACAACGAATTATTATTCAACGAAATTCACTTCATAATTTATATTATAAAAAGATCCAATATCCAACAGAGCCTTAAAAGGAAAGGAAGGGCTTTGACAGTATCCATAATAAAATGAACGGAGACTTTTCAGTTTGCGAGGATGAAATGAATTTTGAAGATTCTTTTGATGTTGGTTAAATATCGCTGAAATATTTAGCACGCTCTTAGCCTTACTGAAAAATTTACCAAACAAGTCGATAGATATCGCTATACCATGAAAAGAGATATTTGTACATCGAACCATAGTTATATCTATCTGATCGAACTAATGATGTTTTTACTGTATTTCTTGTTTTTCCGGTTTTCGCTCTTTAGCGATAAGACCTTCTTTTGTCCGCCTTCTGCCTCTATAGCGAGGTTTAGACTAGCAAGAACTTGCATGCAATTTAAGTTACATTGCCGGCTACTAAAGTAAACTGTATTCAAAAGTATTGTCTTCGGTTACCGCGATAGTTACTCATGAAATAAAACTATGAAAACGGATTATATCGCGTATATTGAATTTATAATACATCCCGACGTTTCGAACTCTTTACAGCGTTCGTGGTCAACGGGTGACTGAGGAAAAATTACAAAATGCAAAAATACCCACATACTAAAATAATGAACAATCATAGACTACAAACTTTAAGGCTGGTTGTACATGCAAAATCGGTTCATAAGGCTAGTTATACACTATAATTATTTTTCAAGTAAAGATATATATATATACGCGATAAAAATAAACTATGCCGGCTCCAACCCTACACCACGGACCCGAGAAGATTTAATTCCCTCCTAAATTGTAGGAGGGTATCCCAATATGGGACCGGCAACAAACTCGGCGGGACACATCTTTTCAAAACATCAGAATGTCCAGCATCATCCAACACTACGGTCTCACAGTCTATGTCTCGCTTGCTCCTTTATCAGGTGGACTACAGGATCCCAAGCTGGTGGTAGAGAAAAGCCATCTTCCCTATTAAAGTTTGGATATTTCTTAATCTCAATGGCCTCGCGCAGCATTCTGGGTATGTAACGCTTCTCCTTGGCAAGAACCAGAGGCTTATCAAACTTGATTGAGTGATTGGCTTTATCCATGACATGCTCACAGACAGCAGACCTAGGTCGACGGTGCTTGACATCAGCTATGTGTTCCTTCACCCGAGTGGAAATGCTCCGTTTCGTCTGCCCGACATATGATAGGCCACACTCACAGTCCAGCCTGTACACTCCTGCAGTCTGTAGAGGGGTATTGCATTTTACAGGCCTCAGGAATTGTGACATCTTCTTCATTGGCTTGAAATATGTTTTTATAGAAGCACGCTTCAAGATGTGGCTGATCCTGTCCGCGACCCCCCTGACAAAAGGCAGAATGGCAGGCCTGCGCTCGACTGTGGGGATCTTAATGTGGGACCTCTGGTTGACCCGCGGTATCCTGAGCTCGTTTGCCTGGAGCGCGCGCCTGGCATGCTGGAGCTCCGCGGCCAGATGCTGGTCATCACATATCCTCTGGGCTCTCTGAAACAAAGATTTGCCTACTGTAACAAGTTGACTGGGATGGTGATGCGATTTGCCATTTAAGTACCTATCAGTATGAGTAGGTTTCCTATACACAGTGCGACCTAGGGTGTTATCAGGATTTCTTTTTACCAATACATCTAAGAAGGGGAGAGAACAGTCTTTTTCCAACTCCATAGTAAATTTTATTTTGCTATGGATGGATATATGGATACAAACCTAGTGCCCCACTACGTCCCATAGTGAGCCAGATAGATGCTCCCACATATAAATTGGCTCAGTACCTCGCGGGAGCCCTCTCAGCATTACGTGGTAACACTAGCACGCATACAAAGGATTCTTACCATTTCATCGGTGAGATTAAAGACCTAACATTGACTGATGATGAGATCATGGTCAGTTTTGACGTCCAGTCGCTATTTACAAGCCTACCGGTACAAGACTGCATTGAAATTGTCAAGAAGAGGTTATGTGAGCAGAACATGTCAGAGGAATATGCTAAGCTGTTGGAACATTGCCTTACATCTGGCTACTTGCTATGGAATGGTGAATTCTATCTTCAAGTCGACGGCGTGGCCATGGGGTCTCCGGTGTCTCCAGTAGTCGCTGACATCTTTATGGAGGACTTCGAGGAGAGGGCACTCTCATTGGCTCCTGTGCGACCGAAGATATTTAAAAGATACGTAGATGACACTTTTACTATACTTCCAAAAAGTAGTGTTTCAACTTTCTTGGATCACCTAAATTCCATCCATAGCAAAATAAAATTTACTATGGAGTTGGAAAAATACTGTTCTCTCCCCTTCTTAGATGTATTGGTAAAAAGAAATCCTGATAACACCCTAGGTCGCACTGTGTATAGGAAACCTACTCATACTGATAGGTACTTAAATGGCAAATCGCATCACCATCCCAGTCAACTTATTACAGTAGGCAAATCTTTGTTTCAGAGAGCCCAGAGGATATGTGATGACCAGCATCTGGCCGCGGAGCTCCAGCATGCCAGGCGCGCGCTCCAGGCAAACGAGCTCAGGATACCGCGGGTCAACCAGAGGTCCCACATTAAGATCCCCACAGTCGAGCGCAGGCCTGCCATTCTGCCTTTTGTCAGGGGGGTCACGGACAGGATCAGCCACATCTTGAAGCGTGCTTCTATAAAAACATATTTCAAGCCAATGAAGAAGATGTCACAATTCCTGAGGCCTGTAAAATGCAATACCCCTCTACAGACTGCAGGAGTGTACAGGCTGGACTGTGAGTGTGGCCTATCATATGTCGGGCAGACGAAACGGAGCATTTCCACTCGGGTGAAGGAACACATAGCTGATGTCAAGCACCGTCGACCTAGGTCTGCTGTCTGTGAGCATGTCATGGATAAAGCCAATCACTCAATCAAGTTTGATAAGCCTCTGGTTCTTGCCAAGGAGAAGCGTTACATACCCAGAATGCTGCGCGAGGCCATTGAGATTAAGAAATATCCAAACTTTAATAGGGAAGATGGCTTTTCTCTACCACCAGCTTGGGATCCTGTAGTCCACCTGATAAAGGAGCAAGCGAGACATAGACTGTGAGACCGTAGTGTTGGATGATGCTGGACATTCTGATGTTTTGAAAAGATGTGTCCCGCCGAGTTTGTTGCCGGTCCCATATTGGGATACCCTCCTACAATTTAGGAGGGAATTAAATCTTCTCGGGTCCGTGGTGTAGGGTTGGAGCCGGCATAGTTTATTTTTATCGCGTATATATATATATATCTTTACTTGAAAAATAATTATAGTGTATAACTAGCCTTATGAACCGATTTTGCATGTACAACCAGCCTTAAAGTTTGTAGTCTATGATTGTTCATTATTTTAGTATGTGGGTATTTTTGCATTTTGTAATTTTTCCTCAGTCACCCGTTGACCACGAACGCTGTAAAGAGTTCGAAACGTCGGGATGTATTATAAATTCAATATACGCGATATAATCCGTTTTCATAGTTTTATTTCATGTATTCAAAAGGTTGATCAGATACCGCAATGTAACGAAAATTGCATGCAAGTTCTTGCTAGTCTAAACCAGGGACCGGCCCGCTATCCCTTATCGGGGTTTTATAAGGGTATTGCATAAGGCTTAACTCACCATACCCTTTGCCAGACGAAACCCTTTGTTTTGGTTTTAAAAACCCTTATATAAAGCTACCACATTTGAGTAATCGGTAGCCCAAATACCCTTACAAAACCCTTATCATCCGCTCACCAACACCTTGCATATTGCTTATAAGGGTTAGCCTTATAAAGGGCTTCCCTTTTAGCATATAAGCGTGCTAATTTAAGTCGTCTACCTTGTTCATAAAGCACACATTACTTCGAATCCGAGCGATCGTCGGCGGCGACGGCGGCGTTCTTTGACTAGGCACGTATTTTCTTCCTTTTCATACACTACCGTAGATATATACTAATCCTGTCTCTTTCACGCAAAGAGAAACCTTTATAAAAAGCGCTTAAAGATAAGGGTAACCCTTATTAAGAGCTAGCCTTATTTTTGGTTAGCTTTTCGGTAAGGGTTAGTCAAAGGTAAGGGTATGAATGGGCTTGCAGTTCAAAAGGGAAAGTCTTTCAATGTGTTAGCCGTGTTTAAGTGTCGCCCATTGAAAGGGTTTTATCGCGGAAAGGGTTGTCCGGTCCCTGGTCTAAACCTCGCTTAGCTTTCATATTTCATTTATTGCACAGTCATGATACATAATAAGATGTTACAGATGTTAAAGTTAGTCAATTCATGACACCCTATTAGGGCGCAACAACAATGTTTAACTTACTATCTAATTTCTCTTCTTTTATTAATTGTTTTCCTTTAAGTTGTATCTTTTACTGAGGTGTGCCAAAATAGTTATTTGTTATACAAGGGTGCAAAGTTGTATTTTACCCGCGAGTGTGGAATTGAAACACAAGCTAGCGAAGGGATTCTTTTATAGATATCTATTTAAGCACATATAAAAATTAAATAAAATATGGAAATTAAATTAAACCTGTTCAACTATTTTTTAGTTATATTACATACTATAAGCAACTATAACTATTCAATCAGTACTAAAATTATAAATGTGAAAGTAACTCTCTCTGTCTGTCTGTCTGTTACCTCTTCACGCTTAAACCGGTAAACAGATAATAGTTTAAAAGGATAGGAAGGGATTTTGATCATCATCATCATCATTTCACACAGATGAAGTCGCGGTTAGAAGCTAGTTATATTATTGTAAAGTTTAGGTGTGGTAACGTTTGTTCATTGTTTGACATGCTCATAATATTTTAAAGTGCTTGTCTTTTAAACTTTAGATTTTTTTTCATTTATGTGTTTTTTGTGAGAAAAATAAATCACAAGATCTTAGGATAATTTGTGGTTAAGGTACTCATCGATTCGAATACAGTTTTTTTTTTCTTTCGCTCGATAGAAAAAAAACACGAAATAGGTTTGAAACGCACTTTAATAATTTGTAACAATTATGCACAAAAGCTAAAAATATGATTTTTTTTTCTAAAATGCGCATTTTTTTTGTTTATACTTAAAACAATGCGTGCGCGCGTGTAATATCTCTGGTGTTGCAGGCGTTCATAGGCTACGGTAACTGCTTACCATCAGGCGGGCCGTATGCTTGATTGCCACCGACGTGGTATAAAAAAATAAAAAATAAAATAAAAAACCAATCAATTTAAAAACATGATATTCGCGGTTCCGAGCATGCACATTCGTCTTGCTCACGCTGCGAGACAGAGAAGAACCTGAACCTACGAGGCCTTAAGAGAATAAAGAGTTAAAGTCGGTTCAACTACTGTCCGCGCGCCAATTCCGTACATTCGGAGGTCGAGGAAGTGGGAGGGTGTGCGCCGCGCCCGTACGTACAAAATGACAACACTCTGTCATGACGCGCAACATTCCTAACATTCCTCAGCCGTGCACGGAATTCGCGCGCGGACAGTATGTATACTAGTATCTAATACTTAGAATTACGTAAATTATACTTACAGTATGATTCCTAATTGAGTACTACCAAGACCTATTATCATACACTAATAGAGAGCTTATAATTTCGGGCAATTAGCAAGTAATAACGTACCTAAAACAACTCATTATGCTATGCGTCAGCAGCGATAACAGCAGAAATGGATAAACGAGTGAGGGAGCCCGCAAGCGGATCATTTTGGACACTAGGGGGCCTAGCCAAAATGACAAACGTTTGCTAATACAAAACGAAACTCTAAGATATGCAATTCAATTCTCTTTATTTTCATTAAAAACAATACCGGAATTTCGGAAATACCATATGTAAAAATTTTAAGGTGAAATTTGTATTACAGTCAATGAACATGATATCTGCGGGTTCCGTACCTCAAAAGAAAAAAAATGGAACCCTTATAGGATCACTCGTGCGTCTGTCTGAGGTCCGTCCGTCCGTCTGTCACAGCCTCTTTGCTCCGAAACTACTGAACCAATTAAGTTGAAATTTGGCACATAATTATAGGCAAGTCTGTGACCCAAAGATGGACATGTGACGTCAATAAATAATTTTTTTAATACGGTTGCTCAAAAAGTGCTACATTTCGTGCCTGTTTAGCGTGCGGAAAGTTGGTTTTCGCGTACTAGTGCATTTTACTTTTCCAATTTTTTTTTAATTTATACTTGTTCCAATTCATGACTACTTATTGATGAGTGTTTATATTAGTTTCCTTTAAACGTCTTAATCAACATAAAAACCTACTGTTAATGTAAGAATACGAAAAATACATATTTCATATTTTATTACTTACCTCTTCATCATTATAAGTATTATAACACGTTTATTTTTTAATGTTAAAAAACCGTTCTTAATAAGTTGTCTGAATGGAACGGAACGCCTGTCAAATAAGAGGCGTATTTTCTTACTGCAAGAATGTTTAAAGTTTCCAAAGGCAACATTCGATATTGTTTTTATAAATATACAATACACAAATAATCGTAAATAACGATATTTAGGTAATAATAGTACAATGTTTTAATATTTACAACATGCATTTGAAAAATAAACTTTCATTGAAGTGGGTTCAATAATAATAACAAAATCTATTCTAGTCGAATAAAAGCTAGAAAAACACCTCTTCATAATGTCAATGTCAATGATGTCACAGAATTAATAATATAAAAAGTTTCGAATGGAAAAGGAATGGATCCATAATACTTGTTGCTTTTCTTATTTTCTCGCAACTGTATTAAAAAACGTCGTTTGATACACGTGCGGATATGTCATTACTTCACGAGTACCGAGATATCTTGCCACGAGCCGTAGGCGAGGTAGAGGTCTAACGTGAGTCATCCTTTATGCTCCCGGTATGACCCGGCAGTGTGTTTTTTAAGCAGGCACTAAACGAGAGGGAGCGAAGGGCGTTGTCGGTGAGGAGTAATGTGCTGGCTCGAAGATTCGCTAGATGTTCCGTGGAAGTTAAAATAACACTATTCAAAGCATATAGCCAGTCTTTTTACTCTAGCGGTCTTTGGGTTCGGTACACGAAACGAGCCTACAACGCCCTTCGCATTCAATACAACAACGCTTTCAGAATGCTGCTGAGACTTCCAAAGTGGTGCAGTGCATCTGGAATGTTCGCCCAAGCGCACACGGACGATTTTCACGCAATTATGCGTAAAAAAATCACGTCGCTAATGGGTCGCGTAAGGGAAAGTCGAAACAGCATTCTGAAGGTGATTGCTAACAGATTTAGCTGCCCCATAATGTGGCACTGGATGGAGCAGGTTAGGTCTACTTTGACCTATATCAAGTGACCTAGGTGTATATAAAAAAAAAATGTAATTAAAAATAATTAGTGTAGGTAACTAACATAGCTTTTAAGTTAATGTAACTAACCATATATGGACTTGTGGGTCTGAAATAAAGATATATTTAATTTAATTTAATTTAAACACAAACTTTCACATTTAGAATATAACTAGGATTATTAATAATTAATAATAACAGTCGTCCTCAATCCGTTAACCTGGGTCATTGGTATGCGAGCGCGACTCTGGTCCGTTACTTATTCCCTTGGTCACGTGACCCACGTACAAAATATCTATATTCAATAGATTTAGTGGATGACTCACCTAACACCGTGCAGTGGCCGAGTCTAGCATAGTCCTGCGGTTAGGTTATTCCTTAACCGACTTCAAAATAAGAGGAGGTTCTTAAGTAGTCGTAAACAACAAAACCATAATAATAAAAATATTTCCAAATAATAAATATATCTATTTTGTAATAATCAACGTATGATACGTCATTAAATAAGTAGGTCTTTAAAATATACTCTGGAAAACCAGCTTTGCCTGTAGAAAAAGGCGTCGAGAAATAAAGACGCGAAGGATCGATTTCGTGCCTTTTTCTGCTGTCGAAGTTGGCTTGCTAGAGCATAAATTTAAATATTCAAAGATAGTTTTTTGACTGAGTGAATACTTTATAAAATAATCGCTTCGAAAGTCCATAATAATGTTCTTAACGTGGTGAAAGGTAAAATTTAGTTTGGTCCAACGTCCAACTGTATTGTCCGCCGGCGGTAGTATGCTTTTGTTTTCCCTCCAAGGCCGTTTGTAGACCAACAAGTATGATCATAAATATTCATATTAATCGTTTACGCCGACGAAATCGTCCGTTTCCACTTATTATGACGTTTGGACATCTTAATAAATTAAACAGTCCGTTTCAGCTAACTTAGCACCGACTTGAATAGAACAAAGTGTAAGAGTGTCATTATAGACGTCATATTTTCAAAGAAATTTAACATTACTGATTACATGACCACACTGTGCACTATGGGCGTTATTGATAACTTTACAAATATGTTATGGTCAGATTAATTTATGGCTGATTGATTATATTATGGTTAGATGGTATAATCAGATTATCAGAGGTAACTAGTAAGGTACATTCCGACTTACCCCACTGGTGGGTATCATACATTAGCCGGAACCGTGTCGCTGTGCAAGCGCACAATGGCGGCAGCCGAATGTGCGGCGGAAACACCCTCGATCCGGAGCCCCTGGGGTTAGTTAGCCACATATATGAACAGCAAGTGTTAAGTTTACGAACTTTAAAGTCTAATTTCATTCGTCATACTTCATTCTTCTAATAGGCATGTAAACAAAGTTTCACTTTGTAAGATTGGTTGATGAAAGCTTTTTAAAACTTTGTCGAAATCGTTAGCATTTGTAATGTCCACGTCCACAGTTGGTTTTCCCGAACGTTTTTGACCCCCGTGAGATGCCTGATGCTACGACTCAAAGGCGTATCAAAATAAGATCAAAACCATATCAAATTGTTAAAACCGAATACTCACGTGACTATTAAACAAGAAATAACTCTATTAACGCCAGACTTAACGCCGCCAAAATGGTTGGACGTTTACGGTCTAATCAACGAAAGAGGTCAGACAATTGTGTCTAAGGGTGAGTCTATAAGGGCTAGTTGTGCGTTCCAGGGTTAGCCAACTAACTCGGAGTTAACCGTTTCTACAGTACCACCGCACACACTGTTAAGACGACAGTTCCTAAACCTTATTACAAAAGGCATAAGGTCCAGCGATGGACAGTTAAGAGTTAACTCCGAGTTACCGAAGCGAGGAAAAAAACATTAGAAATGCTAATAGAAATGAGTGCACTATTCTATTAATATCAATATCTAATCAATAAAGAATCTGTTTGATTGAGATATCATACCAAATTTGTTTGTCTTTCATTTCTAGGGTTCCGCACGCAAAGGGTAAACACGGGACCTTATTACTAAGACTCCGCTGTTTGTCTGTCTGTCCGTCTGTCACCAGGCTGTATCTCATGAACTGTGACAGCTAGACAGTTGAAATTTTCACAGATGATGTATTTCTGTTGCCGCAGAAATAAATACTAAAACAGAATAAAATAAATATTTCGTGATCAAATAATTACCTAACCCATTTTTGAATAAACGAACTAATGTTACGAATTTGGAACGGTAATAACAGTCCCGAGCCCTGGTGGTTAAATCTCCGGCAGACACAGCCACACACACGTAGCCTACCTACGGGAATTACTGTCTCACATACCTAGACAGATTTGTCCGCCAGACACATCTGGATGAATATCATCTTAGTATCCTAGTGAACTGGTTAATCCGTTATGTGACAGTGTATACCTGATGGTCCACTAACAGCAGATATATTATTTGTTTATTTAATTCCCGCTAAACATTGACGGATTTGTCCGCCAGACACATCTGCCAGACAATCAATGAATAACATTTTTTAGTAACCCAGTGAACTGTTTAATCCGTGGATATGACTGCAAGCCGCGCGCCGTGACGCACCTAATTGTGGCTATTTACAATGTCAAGTGTCCAATAAAACGTGCACGGGCTGATGGTCCACTAACAGCAGATATATTACAAAATATAGTCAGACATCTACGGTTATTCTAGCAATTGCCGTCATACGTAGTCTGCAAGACACATCCGCCGCCAGACAATGGATGAATAACATCTTAGAAACCTAGTGATAAAACGTGCAAGGGCTGATCTAGACACGCGGCAGCAAGCCAGGTTCAAAAGAAGAGAACTGGCGACGTAGCAGCCGTGTCTTTATATTAACAAACTAAATTTTAGAAAAGTAACAGAGACATATATAATAATAGCCTGTACGTAAACACCTGAAATTTAATTACATCCCAAGTGAACTAGAACTTTAGCACCCATATAGATTTGCCGATTTTGCCGGCGAAGTCAACAACGACGCATATTCTTAATATTGAACTTTGCTCTCATTTCACATTTATGTTTTTAATGGGATGCACTTTTTGAGCAACTGTATTAAAAAATAAGTATGTGAAGTCTCGTCCCGGGCCTGAACCGTTCTAACGTGAATCATCCTTTAAAGGGGTGAATTTCTATGAATCTTGCACATAGTATAGAGCTCGCTATGACATATCATAAATCATACTTAGCTGATGGTGTGCGCGCGCCGCAGCGATCAATCATGGCAGCATGCGCGTGAGTGTCACTTCGGCACTTAACGCGTGACGCCGTGTCATACAATCCTGCGCAATGTTGGCTTCAACACGACAATATGTTTCGCTAATTACTAAATGAGGATAAACGAGCAAAGCTTGACGTAGGTGACACTGCAATAGTTTAAAAAAAACATGTCCTTTACAGCATATGACTATGTACCCTGCTGACCTTACCATTAGAAAAAGAGACCTTACGCTGCATGTGGATAAGGACCCTTCTCTGATGGAAAGCCACAAATAGCCTCGTAAGTCCCCGCGTACTTATAGGCACAAGAAAATATTAAATTCGAGTTTGGAACTCTTCAGCCGGAACCTACAAAATTAGTTGCTTTATTTTAGTTCTAAGTACTAACAGTTTCACGTGTAAAGGGGCCTACTGACTATCAGTCCGCCGCACGATATCGGCCTGTCAAAAGTTTGACAGTTCCGAACAACTGACAGACCGATATCGTCCGGCGGACTGATAGTCAGTGGGCCCCTTAATACTCGTATTTTGCATTTGAATGCAAATCAATTTCGTACTTAGCGCGATTTTTTGGTAAAATTAATGTCACATTACTAATTTCGTAATGTAATACCGGCTTTATAATGTAGAAAGAAAAGGAAGTTCCAAATTCGAAAGCGCAGAAATTGTCCTGGGTTGATTTTATTTCCTAGGATATAGAACTCGAAAATACACAGCAACACGAACAGCTCATATATTTTGCTATGTTTAAATTATGTTTAGGGTCGTGTAACATAATATTATAAAACATAGTCGACCGAATTCTATCGTCGACACTGTTTATTGTTCTTTGTCATTCAATTTCACTGTTCGAATAGTGTCTACTTGTCTAGGCTACAATAACAAGACTATCGTCGGGCATGAACCTCAGCTACATTAAAAAACAATTAAAGCAGGTCACGCTGTACAGTTCGCATCTAAAGTAGCGTCTAAAGTATCTACGGCTCATGGGAGCCTGGGGTCTGCTTGCAAAATTTATACCAAGAATTGGCGTACGAAAGCGACTATCTGACCTTCCAACTTATTGGGATTATCACCTAAATGGAAAAAATGTGGCCACCATTTGCCGTTTAGTTGATAAAGCAAAAAACAAGCAAAATGAAACTATGTGACGAAGACCAAAAGTTGGGGAATCAGCGGGCTGAGCACGGTCGCATTTTTATCGCCTGTCACCATGCCTGTCACGTTCTAACAAGTATGTAAGTGCGAAAGTGACAGGCATAGTGACAGGTGATAAAAATGCAACCATGCTGACACCGCAGGAATCCGTAGGACAACAGTATTAATTATACTGATTTATAAATAAATTAATTGATTTTTTTAACAAACGATGCTATTAAATTAATTGGTTTATTTTAAAACACAATTCCCCTAATGAGGGCGCCACTGGACGATCGACGCAGTCTTAAATAAGTTCCGAAAAGTTCATTGATATGACCCGGGGTTTGAACCCGCGACGTCCGGATTGAAAGTCACATGCTTTTACCGCTAGGCTACCAACTCTGGTCGAACTCTATATCTTTGTAGTGTTAGCACGTTTCGGATGCAAGCGGTGTAGCACCATTAAAACTCATTGAGTGTCCGCGCACGTAGCTTACGCATACATTGTCGCGCATGCGTAACGCGGTTATCACACTGATGCGTAGACGCGCCGCGCGCCGCTCCAGTGTGCAAGCGGGACAGTGCAATGCACGTATACCTATAGCTGTCTCACTCGCAAATCCAATTTGAAAACAACGAGAATTTTTTTAAACAAGTGTATTTTTAGAGTAATTGTAAGTAATTTTCGCAATCACTATAGGTACACCATATAGAACAAAGTCTGTTTGTTGTATGTTCGCGATAAACTCAAAAACTACTAAACGGATTTTCAGGCGGTTTTCACCTTTCAATAGTGATTCTTGGGTTTAGGTGTGTAATTTGTTAAGGTTTTGTGTATAGTCGTTCGATTTGTAGCTGGCCCCGAACGGTTAATCCTTTGTCTATTGTTAAGTAAAACCGTACGTGCTACTACCTGCAAAAAAGGGTCGTATAATTCAAATTGGCACCTGTAGGCCGAGTACATGATTGGCACTACAGTATCTCGCCGCGAGATAGACTACTCGTCTTCTACTAACTGTATGAATTAAAGTGGGGCGGGTAGTCTATACTCTCACGCCAATCATGTGCTAGTCCGGCTGCGCGCGAGCTAGTCCAACGCTCAATAAACCAATGTAAGTGAGCTCTCCGATAACGCACCTTTGTTACACATCTCGGTGACACATTTTAGACTGGTTCAGTAGCGTTCGACTCGCCGGCACTTGGTAACCGTAGAGGGACCACACACAGCCTCGCAAAATATTTATCCATTAGTTCATTATGAATCTTATGCCCATTATCATAGAGTCGTAATTCGGCAACCGGTTAAAGCGACCCAACCTTTTTTATGCAGGCAAAGATAGATATAACTCCTTAATAGATGGATACAGTCTAAGGAAAAAACGTGCCTCGAAAATCACGAAAATTTGATTCTTGATCAGAGGGCGCCACTAGTTTTGGCCTAGTCTCGTATAGAGGGCGTTGACGGTTTTGTTTGTTATTTATAATTTTAACGCATATCAATGGAAGAACATGGGTCAAAATCGTATAAAAATTATGAATGCAAATAAAAAAATCATTTATCCATATTTAAATACATTTTAACGTATTTTTATAAATCTTCATTTTTATTTTTAAAGTATGTCGATAGATGGCAGTTAATTTACAGCGGTTACAAAATTTACTATGACAGTACCATTGATGTAGGTAAGTAGGTAGCACGTGCGGTTTTACTTAACAATAGACAAAAGATTTGCCGTTCGGGGCCAACTACAAATCGAATAACTATAACCCGTACGAAGCCGGGACGGGTCGCTAGTATTCACAAATATAAAGGGACTCTACTCCAAGGTGGGTGAGAATGAGATTAAAGGGGTGCGATATCACATCATACTATTACAGCACTAAAATAGCTGAACGGCTAATTTGTCCACTGGCATATGTCCCTCAACCAAAGTTTGTAACGGCGTATACACACACGGATAGCGGCCGGCGACTTGTCTACGATAAATAACTTATAATAAGCGTGTGACGAACGCTTTATGGCTCCACGGAGGCCAAGATATAAAAATAAAATCATAATGGCGAAAATACTCTGATGCGGTTAGTTTACATACTGACTTGTAGCAACTAGTACTATACTAGAGAGTAACTGATTTTTTTTCATGCGTTATAGACAGGCTACTGTTTCCTGTTTCACAACGGTGACAATATTTAGACACCTGACAGTGCACAGTGGCAAATTTTCGTACATTGCTGGTTCAACGACTAAATATTAGGTAGGTAATGGACGCTATATGGTGTTGACGCTAGGTGCCTATGACTATGAGCTATGAGACTACAAACTTATCGACACAGAAATGGATTGTCACCATAGTCATAGGTCTCTCATAATAAAGTCAACTATAGTTATTTGTTTTACAAGGGGGCAAAGCGTGCATATTGATACCCGAGCAAGCGAAAGATTCCAAAATTGAACCACGAGCGTAGCGAGTTGTTCAAAGAGTGGAATCTTGAGCGTTGCGAGGGTTTCAGGGCACGAGGGTTAAACAAATTTTGCCACCGAGTGAAACTAAAATTTTCACTAAAAACGTCGGAGGTAATTTTAAAACTTAATCTATTTTCAGTTTATAAACTTGAATTGGACTATATTAACTATCCGTATCTAAATATAATACCTAACCTAATTAACAAAATAATGATGCGCCCACTGGCTAAACTTAGATTATTTATTTTTTAAATCCCAAGTAATATATTTCCAACTGAAATGTTTTTAAAGCAAACCACAATCAGCGACTTACTATCTCGATAAAAATAAGAGCCATAGAGTTAAGAAAACATCTTTAATTAAAGCGTATGAAAAAAATGTTCCCACTTTGCAATGTCTGGCCGCTTGCCAAGACAACATAGAACATTAAAAACTGTAATAGATGATATATATTAAAGAAAAAGTGACGAAGCCCTCCAGTGGTGAAGGCCGGATTCGAACCGGCGTCTTTAGCTATCGCGGCTAACGCCATGAACCCCTAGGCCACCCCGCCACGGCGGTGCCCGTCCGAATTTCTCGACTATATGCCATCTTAGTAAGACTAGGCGTCTTTGACCAGCTCTAAGGGCAAGCAGTGCGCGCTTGCACCTCCTAAACGAACTCCTTACGGATTTACGTTGTAGCGAGAGAGACTGGTGCTGCCATCTATGAACATTTGAACAAGTTTTGAGAACAAATCAAATTATTTTTATTAAATATTTTGATTTGTGTTTTTTTAAGTAGTCATACTACTATATGTTAGATGTTGAGGATATCTCAAACGGTCTTTTAGTTTTATTTTTAAATATCTGACAAGTGACAGATGGTTTGCCGCGGTTTTGGACAATAATGACATTGACAGGGGATTAAGTTAAGACAGAGAGAAAAAAGCAAGTTGTTGGATAAGAGATTTGTATTTGCTTTAATTATAGAAAACTCAAAATAAATAATCTATTGTAAACTAATTTGGAGTTTTAGTGAGTGTCTTATATCAGAAGTGGCAAGAACGTTGAAGAATGGGCCTTAAATGTCAAAGAACAAATGATATAAAAGCGAAACCTACTGACTGAGCAAACTGAATGCTTTAGTGCAAAATCTTGAATATTGAGTATTGCACATGTGCAAACATTTTACAGCCTACATTCTTAGCTATGATGGCATATACGCATGTCAACAACTCAACAACAATGACAACCTTAGTGACAAGGTTATGCTAACCTTAAAACATGAAGAGAAATGTGTAAAATAAAAGTTGGGTTATTTATATAATGTTGAGTAATTGCTTCATGTTGATAAATATTTTAACTATTCTAAGATGAAAAGTAACGAGATTGAGAACTACATGCACAGATGATGATAGTTTGGGTGTTTGGATATCCACAAAGGCCTAATTGTTGAAGAATTATAATGAATTATTGCAATGTGCTATATCGCCATATATAAAAGGTTTATGAAATATAATCAGCCATATAAGATTGAATGAAAATGTCAAAGTCTTTCCCAATGATCACTGCAGCTGCTTGATGGGAATCTTCACCAAATTGTGCACAAGGATTTTTTTTTTTTTCAGCGAAAGCAAAGAGCATTGGCAAAAGAAAATCTGCGGTAAGAGATGACTGCAGCTAACTATTATGTCAAAAGTTACCAAGTGGATACTGCATTTGCTACTATGACAAAAGTTAAGTATTCTCTACACAAGTTCTTTGTTTGTTGGCTGTTGGCTTAAGGGTATACTTATCTAATCAGGTGAAGGATATTATTATTATTTTGTTTTAGACAGGCAGCTAATGCTGGTACGTCTAAATCATAGTTCACTTAGCATGATTTCACAGTTTTGATAGTTTGTCTAGTCTATTTTTAAATTGATTCACACTTGTAGAGTTCACAACTTCAGAGGGTAATTTGTTTCAAGCCTTTACTATTCGGTTTGCAATAAAGATGCAAGATAGTATGCTATTTGAAGTTCTCCAATAGTACTGCCATAAGTCAGTATTGGCTCACACTTCAGTGTCAGACACTTAAGGTTGAGACCAATTTGTGAGACTTCAGTGGAAATCGTGGATCGTGTAACTGTATGAGATATATGTGTGAGTTATCACTGGGTTAAGTGTTGTGTATAGAGGTGTTATGAAAAGTGTAGGATGCTGGCATACAAGAGAAATAAAATAAGACAGATTAGTATATGAGGATGGTAAATGGGCGATTTATAGTTATTTAAGAAGGGAGTAAATTTAGAGGTTGAGTTTTTGATCAAAAGTTGAGGGTTAGATAAAATAGTTGGTAAAAAGGTAAAAAATAATAATATGATATTAGACCGAGCAATTATTCCGTAATTTGGGTAAGGTCTACTACAATCCATTAGAATTAAAAAAAAAAACTTGATTAAGAACAGGAACATTGGAGGAGGGGTTGGAGTAGTGGAGTGTTAGGTAGAGGAGCAGGTACTAGTTGTCAAGAACGGGCTGCGCAGTAGCATAGGGCTGGTCTCTGGTCTTGGTCCGGGTTTGAGCATGTTGGTGACAGTGTGAGGGGAGAGATAGATGGAGCCTCACTCAACAGGGTGTTGTTAAAGGCAGGAACCAGGAACAAGGATATTTAGAGGTGGACTGGTTACAAGAGGTCATGTATGTTCTTAATGGATTTACTATTTGGATCACATCACAATATAAAATATAGACTTAGAAAACTATGTAAGAAAATGTTGATATTTACTGATCAAAATTTTGTATTAAACTCAAAATTAAAACTAAGAAAAGGGAATTTAGAATGTTATGTGCCAGAAATAGTATGAAGGTTGATAGTGTAACGCTTCGTAAAACCGTGGTACAAAAACTATAGCACAGGTTACAGTATTGGACCTACACCTTAGATCAATATTTTGATCACATGTTTTATTGATATTACTGAATGCTTATAAAACTTATTTTTACAAGTTTTTTATTTTTTTATTTACTTGCAATGTACCTATATAACTATGTATGTTTGCACGGGTCAAATCTTGCAAGCTAAATTTGACCCACTTTCTGGTTTCCGATGAAGCTAAAAATTGGCACACATAAGTGCCACAACAAGTTGGACAGCTTTGCAGCTATTTTGCGCAAAAGAGTGGTATCCTTAGTGAAGAGGTTGCGGGGCAGCCCAAACAGCATACTGAACACCATTGCAGAGCGATGTGAGGGGCGCTTCCAGAAGCACTGGAACCTTTTGCATTGCTCGCTAGGTTATGTATGATTGTTCTTGAGTGTGTTATTATGTATATATTAATTTAAGGTGCCTACTAATACTAGCTCTAAGTAAACTTTTTTTTTTTACTAACAACTATGGACATTGTTTCCGAAATAATTTGAATTTGAATAAGTAAGTTGCGTGACAATGCAATATTATGGTACCATCCAGCTGATCTGATGATAGAGACAGGAGGTGTCCATAGGAACTCGGTGATAAAACAAGGCAACCTAATTTGCAAACCAAACCGTGTTTGGGATTATTCGAATTGTCTAAGTATTAGTTGTCTGTGAAAAGAAAAGTACAGTCAGCGATAAAAGCTTGAACCAAAAATGAAATATTTGCCAAAAATTTTTATAATATGAGGGATAGAGTTACCTAATCAAGAATCTCAATAGAGTATTTGACTTGTTTTGTAAGTGTACATCTTAGTGCATGTTGATATTGTTGATGTAATTGAAGCCTTCATCATTAATAACAGATGATGTCCCAGTGCTGGGCACAGGTCTTCTCCGCAAGGTCATATTTAATCCTTCTGATCACACATAAGTTTGATAAATTATTAGAAAAATGTTAGTGAGTCAAGAATAGTTGAACCGAAATTTGAAATGTTGAATCCCAACATGCTTTAACATGACGAATATAGTTATTGCCCTGAATTATGATTGCAGAATGTACTGGCAAGAGTCTGCGCACTTGAGCGGCGGTGCGAGTCTGCGCACTTGAGCGGAGGTGCGAGTCTGCATACTTGAGCGGAAGTGCTAGGCTATACGTCTAAGCGGCGGTGCGAGTGTGTGCGCCTGTGTGGCGGTGCGAGTCTGCAGGCCTAAGCAGTGCACAGTCATCGGGGTCAGTGGAGTCGCTGAGGACCAACTTAGCTACGTCGCAAATCTCCTGATGCGATTTAGAAGGCGCACGAGGTGTAGAAGATCTGAAGTGCTGCTTGCTGACCTTATTGGGCGAAGGCTTTTCATCATGAGGTCGAACTGATAACTGATTATGACGCTTGCTCGAGTGCAGTGCAGCCCTATGTTCAATGTTGCAGATGGTCTGATCACTATATACTGTTGTGGCCAAAGCATTGCCCATCATTGCTGGCGTCATTATGTGGTCTACCTAAACTAATGCTTATCCTAATATAATATAATATCTAATGGTTAATCCGTTATTTAATGATACATGTATGGTGTTTCTTCTTTAACACTACTAAACGCTTGTGACATCTCAGAAAAAATATGTCTAGGTTAATAATTGTATACAGTCATGCATGTCAATAGTACAAGATTGAGATGATTGATATGATATGTTGATGATTCAGGTTCGGTAGATTCATTAAAATATGATTGACTTTTACATGAAATATTATGAAATGTACGATATTATGGTATTAGGATATCTGAAACAAAGTAACAGATAGCGAAAAGAGAATAGTTAGTAAAATAGAATTATTTGGTTGAGAAAGAAGCTATTCCACCTAAGTAACGTGATGTAAATAGTAAGGAAAAATGAAAGTCAAAGAAAATGATTGTTGTTTATGAAAGTCATGTTTATATATGTGAACATATATTTAATTATGATAATACTTACTGCCTTTAGATGAATACTAAAGGTTATAATGTTGCCTTTTTGCCGCTGAGATTGTTATTTGTTGCAAATATGGATAAGTATACTAAACAAATGAGCAGGTTCACCCAGCCACACTGGTGACTGGTGTGGTGCAGAGCAAAATGCCTTCTTAGGTGAATACTGTTAATGTTTTAGACTGAGTGACCAGGTTCATCCGGCCCTAGTGTGGTGCGGAGTGAAATGTCACCTCAGGTGAATATTGTTAATCAGTTAATGTTTAGACTGAGTGACCAGGTTCATCCGGCCCTAGTGTGGTGTGGAGTGAAATGTCACCTCAGGTGAATATTGTTAATCAGTTAATGTTTAGACTGAGTGACCAGGTTCATCCGGCTCTAGTGTGGTGTGGAGTGAAATGTCACCTCAGGTGAATATTGTTAATCAGTTAATGTTTAGACTGAGTGACCAGGTTCACCCGGCCCTAGTGTGGTGCGGAGTGAAATGTCACCTCAGGTGAATATTGTTAATGTTTAGACTGAGTGACCAGGTTCACCCGACCCTAGTGTGGTGCGGAGTGAAATGTCACTTCAGGTGCATATTTTTAATGTTATAGACTGAGTGGCTAGGTTCGCACTGCCGCAAGTAGAGACTAATATGGTACGGAGTGGAATGTCACATCAGGTGAATGTTAATAATGTTTTAGACCGAGTGGGTAGGTTCACACGGCCGCATTGGAGGCTAATGTGGTACGGAGTGGAATGTCACATCGGGTGAATATTCTTAATATTCAAGACTGAGTGGGTAGGTTCACACGGCCGCAAGTAGAGACTAATGTGGTACGGAGTGAAATGTCACATCAGGCTATAATTTTTAATGTTAGGTATAGACTGAGTGGGTAGGTTCACACGGCCGCAAGTAGAGACTAATATGGTACGGAGTGGAATGCCACATCAGGTGAATGTTAATAATGTTCTAGACCGAGTGGGTAGGTTCACACGGCCGCATTGGAGGCTAATGTGGTACGGAGTGGAATGTCACATCGGGTGAATATTTTGAATATTCAAGACTGAGTGGGTAGGTTCACACGGCCGCAAGTAGAGACTAATGTGGTACGGAGTGAAATGTCACATCAGGCTATAATTTTTGATGTTAGGTATAGACTGAGTGGGTAGGTTCACACGGCCACAAGTAGAGACTAATATGGTACGGAGTGGAATGTCACATCAGGTGAATGTTAATAATGTTCTAGACCGAGTGGGTAGGTTCACACGGCCGCATTGGAGGCTAATGTGGTACGGAGTGGAATGTCACATCGGGTGAATATTCTGAATATTCAAGACTGAGTGGGTAGGTTCACACGGCCGCAAGTAGAGACTAATGTGGTACGGAGTGAAATGTCACATCAGGCTATAATTTTTGATGTTAGGTATAGACTGAGTGGGTAGGTTCACACGGCCACAAGTAGAGACTAATATGGTACGGAGTGGAATGTCACATCAGAGGAATGTTGATAATGTTCTAGACCGAGTGTGTAGGTTCACACGGCCGCATTGGAGGCTAATGTGGTACGGTGTGGAATGTCACATCGGGTGAATATTCTTAATATTCAAGACTGAGTGGGTAGGTTCACACGGCCGCAAGTAGAGACTAATGTGGTACGGAGTGAAATGTCACATCAGGCTATAATTGTTGATGTTAGGTATAGACTGAGTGGGTAGGTTCACACGGCCGCAAGTAGAGACTAATATGGTACGGAGTGGAATGTCACATCAGGTGAATGTTAATAATGTTCTAGACCGAGTGGGTAGGTTCGCACGGCCGCATTGGAGGCTAATGTGGTACGGAGTGGAATGTCACATCGGGTGAATATTCTTAATGTTTAAGACTGAGTGGGTAGGTTCACACGGCCGCAAGTAGAGACTAATGTGGTACGGAGTGAAATGTCACATCAGGCTATTATTTTGAATGTTATGGACTGAGTGGGTAGGTTCCCACGGCCGCAAGTAGAGACTAATGTGGTGCGTAGTGGAATGTCACATCAGGTGAATGTTAATAATGTTCTAGACCGAGTGGGTAGGTTCACACGGCCGCATTAGAGACTGATGTGGTACGGAGTGGAATGTCACATCGGGTGAATATTCTTAATGTTTAAGACTGAGTGGGTAGGTTCACACGGCCGCAAGTAGAGACTAATGTGGTACGGAGTGAAATGTCACTTCAGGCTATTATTTTGAATGTTATGGACTGAGTGGGTAGGTTCCCACGGCCGCAAATAGAGCCTAATGTGGTGCGGAGTGAAATGTCACATCAGGTGAATATTTGTCGCATTAGAGACTAGTGTGGTAAAGGTTGCATGAAGGCATGTCACGTAATGTAAATAAGGCTAATGAAACAAATTCTTTACGAGACTAGACTAATCTGTGATAAGTAAAAATGTTAAAATAAGTTAATATTGAAATGTAATAAGAGTCGTGTGGTACATTGGACAAGAAGGTTGTGAAAAGTTAAATCCTAGAGTGAGTTTGAGGACAAACTCCTAGATTGTCAGGATGGCCGAATGTTAGATGTTGAGGATATCTCAAACGGTCTTTTAGTTTTATTTTTAAATATCTGACAAGTGACAGATGGTTTGCCGCGGTTTTGGACAATAATGACATTGACAGGGGATTAAGTTAAGACAGAGAGAAAAAAGCAAGTTGTTGGATAAGAGATTTGTATTTGCTTTAATTATAGAAAACTCAAAATAAATAATCTATTGTAAACTAATTTGGAGTTTTAGTGAGTGTCTTATATATATATAAATTAAAAACTGTAATAGATGATATATATTAAAGAAAAAGTGACGAAGCCCTCCAGTGGTGAAGGCCGGATTCGAACCGGCGTCTTTAGCTATCGCGGCTAACGCCATGAACCCCTAGGCCACCCCGCCACGGCGGTGCCCGTCCGAATTTCTCGACTATATGCCATCTTAGTAAGACTAGGCGTCTTTGACCAGCTCTAAGGGCAAGCAGTGCGCGCTTGCACCTCCTAAACGAACTCCTTACGGATTTACGTTGTAGCGAGAGAGACTGGTGCTGCCATCTATGAACATTTGAACAAGTTTTGAGAACAAATCAAATTATTTTTATTAAATATTTTGATTTGTGTTTTTTTAAGTAGTCATACTACTATATATAAATTAAAAACTGTAATAGATGATATATATTAAAGAAAAAGTGACGAAGCCCTCCAGTGGTGAAGGCCGGATTCGAACCGGCGTCTTTAGCTATCGCGGCTAACGCCATGAACCCCTAGGCCACCCCGCCACGGCGGTGCCCGTCCGAATTTCTCGACTATATGCCATCTTAGTAAGACTAGGCGTCTTTGACCAGCTCTAAGGGCAAGCAGTGCGCGCTTGCACCTCCTAAACGAACTCCTTACGGATTTACGTTGTAGCGAGAGAGACTGGTGCTGCCATCTATGAACATTTGAACAAGTTTTGAGAACAAATCAAATTATTTTTATTAAATATTTTGATTTGTGTTTTTTTAAGTAGTCATACTACTATATATAAATTAAAAACTGTAATAGATGATATATATTAAAGAAAAAGTGACGAAGCCCTCCAGTGGTGAAGGCCGGATTCGAACCGGCGTCTTTAGCTATCGCGGCTAACGCCATGAACCCCTAGGCCACCCCGCCACGGCGGTGCCCGTCCGAATTTCTCGACTATATGCCATCTTAGTAAGACTAGGCGTCTTTGACCAGCTCTAAGGGCAAGCAGTGCGCGCTTGCACCTCCTAAACGAACTCCTTACGGATTTACGTTGTAGCGAGAGAGACTGGTGCTGCCATCTATGAACATTTGAACAAGTTTTGAGAACAAATCAAATTATTTTTATTAAATATTTTGATTTGTGTTTTTTTAAGTAGTCATACTACTATATATAAATTAAAAACTGTAATAGATGATATATATTAAAGAAAAAGTGACGAAGCCCTCCAGTGGTGAAGGCCGGATTCGAACCGGCGTCTTTAGCTATCGCGGCTAACGCCATGAACCCCTAGGCCACCCCGCCACGGCGGTGCCCGTCCGAATTTCTCGACTATATGCCATCTTAGTAAGACTAGGCGTCTTTGACCAGCTCTAAGGGCAAGCAGTGCGCGCTTGCACCTCCTAAACGAACTCCTTACGGATTTACCGCCGTGGCGGGGTGGCCTAGGGGTTCATGGCGTTAGCCGCGATAGCTAAAGACGCCGGTTCGAATCCGGCCTTCACCACTGGAGGGCTTCGTCACTTTTTCTTTAATATATATCATCTATTACAGTTTTTAATTTATATATAGTAGTATGACTACTTAAAAAAACACAAATCAAAATATTTAATAAAAATAATTTGATTTGTTCTCAAAACTTGTTCAAATGTTCATAGATGGCAGCACCAGTCTCTCTCGCTACAACGTAAATCCGTAAGGAGTTCGTTTAGGAGGTGCAAGCGCGCACTGCTTGCCCTTAGAGCTGGTCAAAGACGCCTAGTCTTACTAAGATGGCATATAGTCGAGAAATTCGGACGGGCACCGCCGTGGCGGGGTGGCCTAGGGGTTCATGGCGTTAGCCGCGATAGCTAAAGACGCCGGTTCGAATCCGGCCTTCACCACTGGAGGGCTTCGTCACTTTTTCTTTAATATATATCATCTATTACAGTTTTTAATTTATATATAGTAGTATGACTACTTAAAAAAACACAAATCAAAATATTTAATAAAAATAATTTGATTTGTTCTCAAAACTTGTTCAAATGTTCATAGATGGCAGCACCAGTCTCTCTCGCTACAACGTAAATCCGTAAGGAGTTCGTTTAGGAGGTGCAAGCGCGCACTGCTTGCCCTTAGAGCTGGTCAAAGACGCCTAGTCTTACTAAGATGGCATATAGTCGAGAAATTCGGACGGGCACCGCCGTGGCGGGGTGGCCTAGGGGTTCATGGCGTTAGCCGCGATAGCTAAAGACGCCGGTTCGAATCCGGCCTTCACCACTGGAGGGCTTCGTCACTTTTTCTTTAATATATATCATCTATTACAGTTTTTAATTTATATATAGTAGTATGACTACTTAAAAAAACACAAATCAAAATATTTAATAAAAATAATTTGATTTGTTCTCAAAACTTGTTCAAATGTTCATAGATGGCAGCACCAGTCTCTCTCGCTACAACGTAAATCCGTAAGGAGTTCGTTTAGGAGGTGCAAGCGCGCACTGCTTGCCCTTAGAGCTGGTCAAAGACGCCTAGTCTTACTAAGATGGCATATAGTCGAGAAATTCGGACGGGCACCGCCGTGGCGGGGTGGCCTAGGGGTTCATGGCGTTAGCCGCGATAGCTAAAGACGCCGGTTCGAATCCGGCCTTCACCACTGGAGGGCTTCGTCACTTTTTCTTTAATATATATCATCTATTACAGTTTTTAATTTATATATAGTAGTATGACTACTTAAAAAAACACAAATCAAAAAATATTTAATAAAAATAATTTGATTTGTTCTCAAAACTTGTTCAACATAGAACATACCAACTTATCTGTACACTGAAAAACCTTACTATTTTATAGATAAAGTCTATTTTTGATCAACTGGTAACTAAGATGAATTTTCGAATAAACAGATATAAATAAGGAGTTGTTATTACTCTTATCGTGTGTATATAAAGGTTGTTTTATCTTGATTGGGCAACGAAATAAGTTGGTTGTTTTCAGTAGTACAATAGTACGTTCGTTCCAGTTTATTTGTTTTACAATTAAATGCGATGGCCAATAATGCGGTATACTCGTACGATTGCACCCAACTTGTCGCGAGCGATAAGGATGCAACTATTTATTAGGGTGAGACAATAACACATTAACTTTCATAAACTACTCTGTAAACAACTAATCACGCACTTTTAACTAACGAACCAAATCGGTCCTATCAACAAGTTATACAAATAAAATATCCATTTATATCTTAATTGGTTAAAATATCGGAGAATATTTCTAATTATAGTAAAAGAAACGTCGGGACGTATTATAAATTCAATATACGCGATATAATCCGTTTTCATAGTTTTATTTTATAGTAAAAGATTTTTTTTATTTATTTATTTAGAACACATACAGTCATACATGATACATATGTTAAAAGTGCATAGTACGCACATAGGTCTTTATTTATTTTTTATTTATTTATTAAAGAACATCCACATCATACATATTATAACTTACACTAACAACATTTTAAAAGGTAATAAATACTGATATATATGACAATTATGGAGTACATAACATTGACTAAAAGCATCGCAGTGAGATCACACTTAACCTAAAACTATACAATTAAATCTAAAATCTAAAATTATACGAATTAATTATATTTAATTTTATTATTATTATTTTCTGCCTAGGTCTTATTACTAAAAAGACCTGGAGGTTCAAAAAATATATATGCAACAGAAAATTGGTATACAACAAACATAAGCCTTAATGTTAGGATGCATACAATAAAAGTTTGTAATACAAATAATAATTACAGCGATGATCAAAAAGAAAATATAGATTTCTTAATTGCGTGAGACCAAACACTATAATAATAAGATAATTTAGCTTAATTAGTAACTATTGTTTCGTGTTCTGTTATCGCGAACATAATATTTCCGAGCATAATCGAAATTAAACTATCGTGAGAAATATTTCAAAATATCGCAAAATATTTCAATATAAAAGCGACTAAAAATAATAGTGAGTGAAACCGTACTGATCTAAATATTTCCGAGCATGGTTGAGTAAACCCCTATTTCAGAGCTACTCGTACAATTAATAATCCAGACCCTTCTTAGTAAGTGTCTGAGATAACTTGGAAGGGTCATCTTGCGGTTCCGAGCTATTATTCAAAAGTATGATTTATTATGAAGCTGAAACAATAGGGATATTACTGCAATGTTCTGCCGCCAGAGTGCAGCACTAGCGCCTATCGTAAACCATAGTGCCTTGAACTTTTTTTTGACAAGATTTCACAGATGATAAAATATGACATTGATGCATCAAGGCGGTTTGTTTACAAAGGGCCTACCGGGAAACGCGAAATCGAAATTTAGTTATCTGCCTCTTTATCGCTCGAATATGCAAAAGTGATATAGAGGTTAGATAACGAAATGACGATTTTCTTGTTTCGCGGTAGACCCTCAAATTGTGATGGATTGTGGTAGTGGCGCCCTCTACGCAGAGTTTCCCGTAATATTCCCTATTACTGAGACTTACTGTACACATCTTCCTGGGTCTATGTTACTGACATATTACCAAAGAGAATTAAGTAGACATAGAGTGCTCACTCCATACATTAGTTTTGTTACCAAAAAGACTATTTTTTTCGTAGTAGACTGAATAAGTAAAATTGGCTTCATTAATTATGCGTAACATAATTAATTGATAAGATACTCATATTATTTTTATCAACATGTTCACCCGCATGCTGAAAATCAGATTCCCTATGGGCGCGTAGGTTCATATCCTACCGACTGCGCCATGTCAGGAGATATACAAGCGACCATTACCGAGCATAGACTACTTTATTCATATGGGGCATTTTCTATGAAAAGGGACCTTATTGTCGATGGCGCTTACGCCGCACAGCGTCGCGCGGCATTGTATTTATGTCTGAGCATCGTTTATAATGGCGTAAGCGCCATCGACAATAAGGTCCCTTTTTATAGAAAATACCACATATATCGCTTAGCCTACCCAAATTATTGTGATTATTTATTTATTTATTTTATTTATTGAAAACACATTTACATGACATTACAGTGTAAAACTAATGCGCCATGAAAGTTAATTACATTTAGAGTTTTGAATGATTCACGGTTAGTTTCACTAGACTTATATTGACCGGGATATAGACCGTGATTACCTTTTGTATTATTTGTGAGCTCCCGATATTTCGACGCAGTTACATGCATCATGTTCACGGGTGACTGCAGATAGCGGGTGGGTGTATCGGGAGCTTACAAATAATACAAAAGGTAATCACGGTCTATACCCGGTCAATATAAGTTTAATTACATTTAAATTACAACTATTACTATGATATATTTACAACACTAAATTACTACCGTTGAACACCTATCATCCATCCTCTCACAAAACCTCAGACATTCACTGCACACAGCCGTCCATCGCCACGCAAACATGTCGCAGTCAGTAGCTGATGTCAGGAGCGCATTCAATAATGTGAGAGCACGAAGAAGTGGCGAGTTCTTACGCGACACAGTGCGAGCCGCCGGCATCATTATTATGATACCAGGACATGAGTGTGTTTAAATAAAAATACATAACGACGCTGTATTACTTAGGTACTAATAGTGTAACATTTTTTTCGACGTCGACTCATAGTAAGTTTTACTTGTCCTCGCACTTTTAAAACATCAAACCAAATTGCACCCGTCAAACTAGGGTAAGTAACTATGCTGACAACACGAGCACGCCGGTCACGCCGTCGATAGCGGGACCGTTGTGTGACGCACGGCTACGTCACGCCGGTAAAGCTGGGTACTCACCGGCGAGGAAATACGCTACAAATACAATAGTTATTAGTTTTACAAGGGGGTAAAGTTGTAGTTTAACCCCTCTTGATAATATTGATACGCTACAATGGCTACAATGTAGGTAGGGCAGAGTCTAAGCAAAACCAGAGAATAATTAATAAAGTACAGAAAATTCACTCTTACAAAACGCTTCTATTACGACAGATATGACCGCTAGGTGGCGCAAGCGCGAACAGGCGTCCGTTCCGTATCGGTGCGTGGCAACTACTATGGCTAGACACCATAATTGGTGTGTGCCGCATGTACTTGTAGCGACGCGACGAAATCGCGGAGTGAGCCACGCCTGGCAAAACCTTAAAAGGTTAACGTTGGCTTGATAGAAAAAAATCACGAAAATAATTTCATTTATTTTCAATTGTATAGTTTCTGTGCATACCAATAGCAGTACAATTTTAGTATAAAATAGCTAGTGACATACCCGAGGGATTTGACTAGCGAAATTTTAATCAGAAGTAGGTATACTTTCAGAGTTATTGAGGTTAAACGTTAAAACTTAAAACCCCCACGATCGACAAATCCTCCGTTGCAAGTTTCCCGCGGTGCGCCATATATTTTATTCCTTTCTAATTTCCTGGCTTTAGGTACTCTCTTAGCGTTCTTACAAACAACATTTAGGTAGCTGAAACTAGTACTAGTACCTACCTACATACGCCACTTCGTTGTACGGAAGAAATACGGAAAACTTTACACAAACTGTCGATATCTTGACGCACGGGCTACGTTACGCTGATGAAGATGTGGGCTTACTAGCGATAATACGATGTTTTGTTGTTAGGATGGCCCTCGATAACTAGCAACACAAGCCTGTCACGCCTGTAGCGTGACCTAGTTGCATGACGCGCGTTCTACGTCACACCGGTGGATAAAGCTGGGGGTACATCAGCAATAAGATACCCTAATAAGAATTGAAAATCGAACGCTGTAGCGTAATATGAGAGAGGCTAAGCAGTGAAGTAATACGGCATGACATTCGTCATTAGCCATATAGTAAACGACAATGAAGAACGTTTATAGCAGAGGATCAACACAAAAAACGCAAATGGAAGTGTTGCTGTCTAACAGAAAACAGCGATATTACTTAGATCAACCGAAATGTACTAAACAACAAAATTGTTACATATATTACTACTTAATATATTATGTAGACACACATTTCCGATTTTTCCTGCCTGTGTATACCGAGGCTAAAGCATGCCGAACTGTTGCTAGCCGTCTAAAACTACGAGAATGACGCCCCTCACCGTAACAACGTAGTGTTGTAATGTAATGTTCTCTTTGACCGTAACTAAACGTCACATAAGTCTCACAGAAACATAGACCAGTGCAGTTAGCATCAATAGAAACATAGGTATGAACCATAGAGTAACTTATACTAGAGCGGTACTGTCATAGTAAATTTTGTAACCACAGTAAATTCACTGCCATCTATGACACACTTTAAAACTAAAAATGAAGATTTATAAAAATACGATAAAATGTATTTCAATATGGATAAATGATTTTTTTTATTTGCATTAATTAGTTTTATGATTTTGACCCATGTTCTTTCACTGATATGCGTAAAAATTGTTAAATAACAAGCGAAACCGTCAATGCCATCTATACGACAGTAGGCCAAAGCTAGTAGCGCCCTCTGATCGAGAGTCAAATTTTCTTGATTTTCGAGGCACGTTTTTTCCTTAGACTGTATCCATCTATTACGGAGTTATATCTATCTTTGGTATGAACCAACGCACCAAAAGCATAAATGGCACCCTAAAATACTTTTCTAAAAAAAGATTTATCTAGCTAGAGTATGCATTCAATAGTCTCTGTCACAACCTAATTATTCTGCATTATAGAGACGTTTAATCTATTATTAAGCTATTAAAAACACAAAAAAAACTTTAAGAAATATTTTTAATGCGTGATATGGCCTATTATTTTAGATGCTCACCGTAGCTGCAGTTAAAATATTATGATGAAGTTAATGCAGCATTAAATGCTTCTACAGATCTTGCATTAAATGTAATGTGTTTTAAGTAATTGCCGGCTAAGTAGGAGCAACGAATTCAATCGATCAATCAAATACTGAAATTTATTGCAAATTGCATGCGATTATCGGGGACGTTTTCAAAGGCAATCTAAAGTAAGTAAGTTCTAAAATTAGCGAAAAGCCCTGAAACAGTAAAATTGTTAAAATATCTCCCGGGAATGTTGGCATTAAAGGGCCGCGATCAAAGACTAAGCTAATCAGGAATCGGGAAGTTTGTTACGGACTTAGGGTGCTTGTTACCGTATGTCCGACACGACTAGGGTTACTAACTATATGAATAATTAATTCAGTCTTGGTGGCTCAGATGGTAGAGCACTGTACAGCAATGGGGCGTGGATTTAAGTCCCACCCAAGACAGTGAATTTTTCCACTTTTAATTTATTTGCAACACTTTAGCTGAAATTTTAAAACATATATTAAATGAAAAAAATCCAGTTACACTAAAAAAAATAAAAAAATAACCAAAAAAAACATGCCTAAATGGTCGAGCGTTTACATTATTTTAACATGGTCGTTACCTCACCCCACCGGGCATAACAGCTGTTACGGCCATAAACGTATTTAAGTTACCGTATTCTTCAAAGTAAAACTAATTTGAGAATAGCTTTCATATTGATTGTCACAGTCACAAGGTACAAAATGGTACATAAATTAAATTCCTTGAAATCGTTCACCAATTAAGTATGCTCGTTCAGTTTAAAGTCAACCATAGCGCTACCGATGATACACCCGATCAATCGTTGCACCGCTGGCAACGCCTCAAAGTGCATTCCATGCATCAGGTGCGAAGATTACCGCCATCTTGGATTTTATTTTTAATTCCGTCACTACTCCGGCCAGTTATTTGTGGAGTATAAAAATGTGATAATGTCTTGGATGCTTGCCTATCTGCCATATTTTTAGGGTTCTGTACCCAAGGGTCAAAACGGGACCCTATTACTAAGACTCCGCTGTCCGTCCGTCTGTCTGTCTGTCCGTCTGTCACCAGGCTGTATCTCATGAACCGTGATAGCTAGACAGTTGAAATTTTCACAGATGATTTCTGTTGCCGCTAAACATAATTTTTTGCCGTTTTTTGCTTAATGGTTTACGGAACCCTTCGTGCGCGAGTCCGACTCGCACTTGGCCGGTTTTTTATAACATCAACTGACGATTTGTCGAAATGTAGCGTTGGCGCGTTGAGATGTTTGCTTTTTTTAGATTTCAACAGGGGAAAATAGATAAAAGAGAAATTGATAAAACTCGGGGACATTTTTCTATTGATGACAACTGACCATTTTACGCAGTAAACTGACGATAGTTAGACCGAGATAAGTCTGCAATGATTTTGATAGCACACGCAGTGCAAGTGTTATTTATACTTCAAAATTTCATAGAAGTTTGTCATTTAAAATAACACTTGCACTGCGTGTGCTATCAAAATCGTTGCAGACTTATCTCGGTGTGACTGTACAATAATTTTGTTAAAATATCAAAAATAAATTAAATTAATATTTTAGATAATAAACATGTCTTTTTTCTTAATTATATAGGTACTAGGTTGGATAGGGTAGGTAAAAGGTGTAAAAACATACTTAGTTAACATTGAAAACGTCGTGAAACGAAAACTCAAATCATGCCATGTTGTGGCGGCGTGAACGATAAACGAAAGCAAATCGGAAGCCTTTCATAATCTGTAATGCAGAGCAAAAATTTATTACTTAGTACCAATACTCATTTGATAGGATGTACCTAACTTAGTACTACTTATGTACCTAATTTGCTACCTGCGTAGACACACTGGCACCGTCCCACCTCCAACGGACTAATGTAAAAGCGGGCGGAGCGGCGGAAAGCGCCGAAATTTTAAAACGTAATAAATATAAGAGTCTCGGTAGAGAGTATCATTTCATTCCATTTGGAGTTGAAACTCTAGGTCCATGGGGTCCCAGCGCGCATAAGTTGTTTGCAGAAATCGCGAAGCGTCTGGTTGACGTAACTGGTGACCGAAGAGCTGGCGACTTTCTCGCACAACGTATCAGCATTGCGATACAGCGGGGAAATGCCGCCAGCATCCTTGGTACAATGCCTCAAGGGCCTATTTTAGATTTAAGCTAGTTATTAATTTCGTTTACGTAGTACCACTGTATATATCTTGTATGTAAATATACTATAAACTTAGTTAAGTTACATAATGTAATGTCATTTATATTTGTTAATTTTATAATTTATCTCATTTTGTGCAGGTACAAGTTGAAATCATCAACGGGGAATGAAAGGTGTTGTTACCATTTATTTACATCAACATTCTGTGTGACTAACGTTGCCTCTATTCGCCACTCACCGATGTTCTGTTTCCAAACATTTTTGCTACAAAATGTGTTACAGTTTGGCGCGTGGCGAATATTGGCACTGCATGCATGTTTTGCTAGAGATACTAATTTGATGATTTAAATTTCTAAAATATAATTTCAAATTAAAAGTAGATACGTTTTGGTGTCTATTTACTATACTAATTTACTTCAAGTACCTAACTTAATTTGGGGCATTTTCTATGAAAAGGGACCTTATTGTCGATGGCGCTTACGCCGCACAGCGTCGCGCGGCATTGTATTTATATCGGAGCATCGTTAATAATGACGTAAGCGCCATCGACAATAAGGTCCCTTTTTATAGAAAATACCACATTTAAGATAAGAAACTTTTTTAAATAATACTCTTAAATACAACATAGAATTCTCTGTCATTGCCATATAAACGTCGTTTTTAAACGTCGAAAAAACAAAATTTTTTTTTGGAGTGGCAAACTTCCAGTCTTTTTATAATCAGACAAACTTCAATTATTATTTGACACAATTATTTTATGAAAAAAAAAAATTTTTTTTCGATTTTTCGTCAATTATATAGTTACGTGTGTGTATGTATGTGTAAGTATGTACAATCAGGTGTATGTACATTGTACAAGTGTAAGTCGTATGTCAATCCTAAAGTATATTTTGTGTAGTCCTAAGGGGTCCACTGATTATCAGTCCGCCGGACAATATCAGCCTGTCAGTTAGAACAAAAATTTGACAGTTCCGAACAACTGACAGGCCGATATCGTCCGGCGGACTGGTAATCAGTGGGCCCCTTTAAACCAATAGGTACCAATAAATGCATGTAGGTGTGTGTGTGTGTGCCTTTTATGTGTACACCACTTTTTGTGCTGTTTAAGAGATTGTGGTGCTAATGTTAAATACTAACCTTCGAGGTGGATGGGTCTCTCTCTCTCTGTCTGTTACCTCTTAATGCTTACCGAACCGATTGCTGAACTGATTTAGATGAAATTTGACATGGAAATTGGATAGTTTTTATCAATCATCATCATTATCATCCCACGCAGACGAAGTTACGGGCACACAAGCTAATTATATTTTATATTATAAGAATATTCGATATTATACCTAGACATCTCTGAATATTTTCTACTAGCTTTTGCCCGCGACCTCGTCTGCTGAAATCGGTAATTTAGCTACCGTTGTTTTTTATCTAACCTGCTTTTTATTGATTTCCTATACAAACTTCCACCCCCTAAAGGGGTGCCTAATTGGTCAAGAATACATTAAGATTCTTTACAGTACATATGGTGCTACTTTACCGCACTAGTGCGACAATTAGCACATTACGTAACTATGTCGAAAATTTAAAGGCCCACCATATCCTTCCCCACAGCTCATACTATCTCCATACTAAATTTCATCTAAATCGGTTCAGCGGTTATTGATTGCCCATACAATTTTCACCCCCCGCAAAAGCCCCTTTAAGGGATGAAAACTGCCCTATGTCCTTTTAACTTAATCGTTCAGCAGTCTAAGTGTGAAGAGGTAACAGACAGACACACTTTCGCAATTATAATATTAGTATGGATTTAAGTTATTATGAGAATCGATAGAAGAAAGTATGGAGTTACAAAAATACAAAGAAAATGAATCATATGCTTTGTAACGCCCAACAATCCCACAATAATATAATATAATTTCTCGAATCGAACTGCAAAAGATAACTAGTTGAGAACTAAACTAACGTATCTATTAGATCTCGTATCGAGTAATTATCACGTTGTTCGAATTGACAAGATAAATGAAATGACACCGGATGCCGCGTAGCGAAAATCGTAGACAAAAATAGCCCCGTAGTACTGCTACGAAGGTTTTTCCCTACACTTAAGGTTTTTAGGCATTAAGAACTTAAGATCTAAAAAAATATAAGATTAACACATTGAGTGCCGGGGAACTCGCTCAGCGGGTTCTCTGTTCATAGCCCCTTTCCTCTAAACAGCGGGAAAACGCTGGGATTGGCTACGAGCGTAGCGCTACGAAAACGTTGGCAGTGAATGTGTTAAATTAAGTAAAAAAAAATTACGAACTCTTAAGCAATTTAATTTTTATAATTTCGTATTCGAATATTAAAACTCTTCATTTTGATAACTCCTTAAAACAAACAATAAAAACAAACAATGTTTTTTTTAAATTTTATTTACACTGTCACTCCCACAACGCTCTCACGCTCCATAAACATAAACCTTGTGTCCGTAATAAAACAACGCAACCTCACTACGTTTGGGTTTGTGAAAATAGTCTCTCTTCTAACGGCTTCATACTATCTCCATACTAAATTTCCTATAAATCGGTTCAGCGATTATTGATTGCCCATACAAATTTCACCCCCCTTTTCGTCCCATTAAGGGATGATTTCTGGAATAAAAACTGTCCTATGTCGTTTTAACTTAATCGTTTAGCAGTTTAAGTGTAAAGAGGTAACAGACAGACACACTTTTAATATTAGTATGGATTTAAGTTATTATGAGAATCGATAGAAGGAAGTATGGAGTTTAAAATACAAAAATACAAAGAAAATGAATCATATGCTTTGTAACGCCCAACAATCCCACAATATTAATTTCTCGAATCGAAATGCAAAAGATAACTAGTTGAGAACTAACGTATCTATTAGATCTCGTATCGAGTAATTATCACGTTGTTCGAATTGACAAGATAAATGAAATGACACCGGATGCCGCGTAGCGAAAATCGTAGACAAAAATAGCCCCGTAGTACTGCTACGAAGGTTTTTCCCTACACTTAAGGTTTTTAGGCATTAAGAACTTAAGATCTAAAAAAATATAAGATTAACACATTGAGTGCCGGGGAACTCGCTCAGCGGGTTCTCTGTTCATAGCCCCTTTCCTCTAAACAGCGGGAAAACGCTGGGATTGGCTACGAGCGTAGCGCTACGAAAACGTTGGCAGTGAATGTGTTAAATTAAGTAAAAAAAAATTACGAACTCTTAAGCAATTTAATTTTTATAATTTCGTATTCGAATATTAAAACTCTTCATTTTGATAACTCCTTAAAACAAACAATAAAAACAAACAATGTTTTTTTTAAATTTTATTTACACTGCCACTCCCACAACGCTCTCACGCTCCATAAACATAAACCTTGTGTCCGTAATAAAACAACGCAACCTCACTACGTTTGGGTTTGTGAAAATAGTCTCTCTTCTAACGGCTTCATGAGCTGTAAACCCCGCGACCCGCAATCTAGCTCTGCCATTTTTAAAAATATCCAAAAAGTGAACTGACAAATAACTTTGTTGTTATCGAACCTTTTCACAAAATTTCACGAGAATCGGTTGAGAAATGCGACCTGTAGAACAGCCGGAGATACAAAAGCATTTTTTGCCAATGCTGAAACGGAGACCTTCGCTCTCGCTCAGTCAATTACTCTCGTCTAAACTTATATTTGTGAACTTGGATGACACACTAAACATATCAAAATTCTGTCTTTCCAAAAAGCATACTCCACACATGCAAAACTATGCGGAATTCTAAAAAAGCCTCATGTTTATAAAACCGTCGAACGTGCCCTGTACGCCTGTTTGCCACAATGGTTATATTTCCTAAAGTGCCCACTGTTGACAGTTCAAACAATGGACACCAAGTGTATAATGTGATTGGAAGTTTCACCCTTCAGCGGGCAATGTCAATAGCGTCGTTGTTATCAATCCATTATGTTTTATGTTTATATTCGAACACCTACATTATAGTAATTTATATGCTATATAATGATCGGGATTAAAATACGAGTGTGGGTTTGTTAAACGAGCTGGAAGAGAGTTTCATAAAAACATCAGACGAATGCTTTAATCATCATCATCATGTCAGCCGATAGACGTCCACTGCTGGACATAGGCCTCCCCCAAGGCTCGCCACTCCGACCGATCCTGTGCCGCTCGCATCCATCGAATTGCCGCGACCTTCACCAGGTCGTCGCTCCATCTCGTTGGAGGCCTACCGGCAGTTCGTCTTCCGGTACGCGGACGCCGCTCCAGAACCTTCCGGCCCCACCGGCCATCAGTTCTGCGAGCAATGTGCCCCGCCCACTGCCACTTAAGGTTTGCAATTCTGCGAGATATGTCGGTGACCCTAGTTCTACTGCGGATATCATCATTTCGGATTCTTAATGCTTTAATGCAGTTACATAATTATTATAAGCTCTCTGTGTGCTAACACCAAATACCTAAGATACAAAGTTACTTAGTATAGGTATTGATGTAAAATATGTTAAATCCAGTTACAATTTTTGCTTACAAGATCTTATATTTTATGTTTACTTTTCTTAACCAGGATTTATAGTATTTAAGTACCTACTATTTACGCGTATTATGATTGTTTTAATTTATGGATACTTTTCAATGAAATAAATTTCTTCTTATCTTTATCTTATCTCATCTGTGATGTATTCCGTCCGGACATTGACGACCGCCATTGCGGTATTTTACGAGTATCATACAGCCACGAGTCAATAAAACGTCATCTCGACTGATACTATAAAATAATATGTAGGATAGAGGGGTACTGTAGTTTTGTAGTCACAGTAAATTTACTGCCATCTATCGACACACGATTAAAAATAAAAATATAAAATATATATATATATATATATGGACAAATGATTTTTTTATTTGTATTTCTTATTATTATATGATTTTGACCCATGTTCTTTCACAGATATGTGTTAAAATTGTTAAATAACAAACGAAACCGTCAACGCCATCTAGGCGAGAATCATTTTTATTTTCCGAGGCACGTTTTTCCTTAGACTCTATTCATCTTATACGGAGTTACATAGGTCTTTGCTATAACAAAATTCTGCATTTAACGACGCAATTAAACATTTTCACAAATGAGAAATTTGTTCTAAAAAAATAATTAATCTTTATGCTGGATGTAATTTGCGGTTTTTGTCACCAATGCGGGACACCAATAGTCCGAGGTTGAAATGACGCCTAGCTTTCACCCCAGTTAAACACTACTTTTCATTTCGAATACGAGGAAAGTAAAATACATGTGTTTTTTAAAAACGTGACTAGGTACTTAAGTATAATTTTTAAAGCATTTCTTGAGCACTTTCAATTAACCAGTTAGGTAAAAGTATCAAATTTCAATTGCTTATCGTAAAATAATGAAACAAATCGTACTTTAAAAGTGAAATGCTCTAGAGCAGAAACGTATCACTTTCTACACACTTTTTAGAACAACAATGACTCTTTCAGAGCGTGAGAAATGAAATAAGAAGGCCCTGGATGTAGAACAAATCGCCTGATTGTAAGCAGAAGGGTTGCAAGTGCATTGCCGGCCTTTAACATTTTAGGCAGGCCGCACAATTGTTTGCCACCATCGTAGTATAAAAGAAAGAACTTTCTAGTTTCTCTATCTGGGATGTAAGCAACAGTGTGACAATATTATTAAATGTGACATCTTTCCGTTAGTTAGGACATTGATCAGCCTTTTGTCAATTTATGTTATTCAGAATTTCATTTTGAATGTTATGCATGATTTAGGCTAAGTTATTTTATTATATACAATTTTGCATGATACTTGTATCTTAAGAAAGCAAATAAATAACTGAAACTGAAACTGAATATGTCATCACTGTCAACTTTCTATGAAAATATGACGTTTTTGTGGCACTTTGTTCTGTTCAAGCCGGTGCAAAGGCGGTTAACATATGGCCGGCTCTAGCTATTTCCTTCAGTTGCAACTGGTTGCAACTGTAACATAACAAACATTTCTGTTACCAAACAAAATCCTAAACCTTTCTCACGAATTATATCAGTTCTACATATCTATATTCAACACAATCATAGTAACCGATGTTAAAAACGAACACAATCGAGCCGCAGGCGTGGCCGTGACGTCAGCTGTGACGTCACTCTGACGCGCGCCCTACTTCCTCCCTTTATTTATATACGTCAACACGTCTGTGTGTGTACAGCAACGTAAATGTGTTGTTATACGAAATGACACTTTATTGTTTGCGTGGTTTGGTTCAAAATTAAGTGGGGACGGTAAAGTAGTGAGTTTTTAGTGGAAGATACAATTGTTGAACGAAATATGACTTTATTATCTCTGTTATTTGGTTTTAGTTTAAATGAAGAAGTTAAAGTGAGGGGTTTGTTAAAAATGAAATTGTGATAGGAAAAATGACATTATTGTCAGTGTAGTTTGGTTCAAATTTAAATGTTTTTTTTTTTTTGGTTTTGTTTCACGTAAAATTGATTGTTTCAGCCTTGCATTGATTACAATGTTGTGCTATTTTATAGTTCTTGCATACTTATTTAAAAACGTAACTTGCTATATCCATATCCATACTAATATTATAAATGCGAAAGTCTCTCTGTCTGTCTGTCTGTGTTCCCTCTTCACGCTTAAACCGCTGAATCGATTTAGATGAAATTTGGCATAGATAGGTTGAGTCCCTGAGAAGGACATAGGATAGTTTTTATCCCGAAAATCATCCCTTAAGAGAGTAAAAAGCGGGGTGGAATTGAGATAATTAATGAAGTGTCTGCTAATTTGTGTGCATAATATGCTCAAATATTAGATTGCTATGAGAATTTTTCCAGGCGCTATTCTTACTCTAGCTGCGGTTACTAAGTCCACGCAGACGAAGTCGCGGGCAAAAGCTAGTATTTAATAATAACGATGTTGATGTATGTACTTCGAATTTTATAACATATCAGGAAATTAGCACAAAGTATTAGAAGCGGATACTAAAATAAAGAAAGCAATTATTAAAACACTTGAAACATAAACATAATAAAACAATTGAAACTTTAACGTACATACGCATCTATACCTTCTCCGTTCCGTCGTGGGGAAAAAGTAACAAATAAAACATTTGAAAAACTATGACTACGAATTTTTTTCGATTTTTGTTTTCTAATAAACCTATTAATCCATACTATCCATACTAATATTATAAATGCGAAAGTCTGTCTGTCTGTCTGTCTGTCTGTGTGTTACCTCTTCACGCTTAAACCGCTGAACCGATTTAGTTGAAATTTGGTATACAGATAGTTTGAGTCCCGGGGAAGGACATAGGATACTTTTTATACCAGAACTCACCCCTCAAGAGGGTGAAAAGGGGGGTGGAAATTTGTATGGGGAATCAATAACCGCTGAACCGATTTAGATGAAACTTGGTATGGGGATAGTTTGAGCTGTGGGAAAGGATATTGAATAACTTTTATCCCCGAAATCATCCCTCAAGGGTGTAAAAAATGGGGTGGAAATGTATAGTGTGGACCAATTTGGGGGTGAAAAAAGGATGGTTTAAAAACGAGATTTGTTTAAGAATTAAGGTACCCAAATTACTAATTCCACGCAGACGAAGTCGCGTGCAAAAGCTAGTTTCTGTATAAATCAGTTTATTATTACTGTTGTCCGGGGGCGTACGCAGTCGAATGCTGATAGTGAGCCTGCGGCGCTCCGCACTCCTCTACAAGGCGGTGTCGGCATTCTTTGGTGGTTTTAGACGGTAGTCCTACCACTGGTTAGTCCGTCATCGCTCCTGGTTCCCTCAACGTTAAAAAAAAAGGTTCAGGCAACAAGGCCTATAACACAAATACCTTGTAGAATAGACTAACATCATCTTCCTCGCGTTATCCCGGCATTTTGCCACGGCTAATCCTAAGAATTGACGTAGGCACTAGTTTTAATATAGTAGTTGTAGTAGTATATACATATAGGGTTACACTTTATATTTAATAAACCCGACTTATTAAATAGATTGTTCTTTCATAACAATATCCGAATATCAACCACAGAAAATTAAAGCGATACGAAATAATAGCCCACTCGAAGTACGTCTATAATTATTGAATTAGCATTTAAACAAGCCAATACAACTAATTGAATCGAAATGGGAGTAATTTTCAAGGAAAATTGGATTAGTCCAACCTAGAAGTGGTCTGATTGAATTTTACTCGGTTTTTAACCGACTTAAAATAAAGAAGGATATTCTATATCTATTTTGTATGGGATTTTGAACAGGGCGCCAAGCGTAACGTTTTGGAAACTCAAAATCCCATACAAAAATACACAACACAAACCCGTACGTGACGTCACGCTTCTTCTTCTTATCGTGCCATATCATATCGGATGTCGGTGATCATCATGCGAAAGTTTCTACTCTTTGCCGTTCTAGAAAGAGTGGCGGCGTCCTTGGTACCGGTCCAATCCCTAATATTGTTACTCCACGTTGTTCTAGGTCTTCCTGTACCTCTTTTACCTTCTACTTTTCCTTCTATTATTCTTCTCAATATTTGCTATATACTATTTCTATAGATATGTCCGAAGTAAGCTGTTTTTCTTCTTTTTATTGTTAGCACTACTTCCATTTTCTTTTTAATTTTGTTTAATATCTCTTTGTTGGATACCTTATGTACAGTCGCCATCAGATATATCGGAGCGGCAAAGGTGCTCAAAAATATCTGAACACGCACTTAACGCCTTGACAATAGAGGCGTGTTCAGATATTTGTGAGCGTCTTGGTAGCTCCGATATATCTGATGGCGACTGTACCCAAGATATTTTTAACATTATTCTATAAAGCCACATTTCAAAAGCATCTAGTTTTTAGGGTTCCGTAACCAAAGGGTAAAAACGGGACCCTATTACTAAGATCGCTGTCCGTCTGGCCGTCAGCCCAACTGTCCGTCCGTCTGTCACCAGGCTGTATCTCATGAACCGTTGAGACAGTTGAAATTTTCACAGATGATGTATTTCTGTTGCCGCTATAACAACAAATACTAATAAGTACGGAACCCTCGGTGGGCGAGTCCGACTGTCCGACTCGCACTTGGCCGGTGTTTTTATTGTAGCCTCATTTAGAGTCCACGCTTCCGACCCATATACATCAGGATCGACAGTACATAACATTTGACTAACCTCCATCTCAATTTGTTTATGCTTGTTTAATAGTTTATTCATTTTCATAAAGGCTATAGTCACGCTATCGAATGAAATTTATACTAGGGATTCAGATAAACTGTATAATGATGTGTGATATAAAACGGTAGGCATAATGTAGCCTTCATTTAATGTCAAGCTCTACGAAATAGCTACGTCGTCTACGCCGTAGGCCGTAGGCGGTTGTCGTAGCATTGTTTTAGAAGGGTTGAGGCTCTCTTTGTTATGCTAACCTAATTGTTCAGGAGGCCGACTTTCATTTGATATTGTTTTTTATATTATTTTAATACGAAATAAACAATTGTCTATTGTCTATGTTAATCAAAACGTGAGAAAAAGAAAAAATATTACAATATAAAGGTATTTTATTATTTATTAAAGCCCGGCTTAGAATGTAATGATCATTGTCAAGAGGGCGCTATTATTCTCATTAATATGGCAACAGTTCAGTATAGTCTGAACAATGTGGATTGGCATCTCGTTATTTTGACTTACATACTTTTATTAACCGTAATCAAAATCAGAACCGAAATATTCGGTGGCCACATTTTTTAATTGTAGGTACAACTTGCAATAATCAACATTTTTTAATTATTTCAGGTCACCGTCCTACCGCTCGCGAGCGAAAGAGAGGGAAGACCAACCAGCGCCGACGCAGTTACTCGAGCCTGCGCCCGCGCACCGGCCGCAGCTGAAGGGACCACGCCCGGTCGGCTCTAGTGTGTCTGGTACGTTGTCCTAGCCTAACACATGGAACGCCACATATTTTAATGCTCAATCATAGTATATGCAATGTTCAGTGGTACCTACCTAGTCACATTCATATGCTGTCTTAAAGCTGCGTCCTGGCGAATGCATCCCAGGTGGCAAAGTGACGTCAGCGACGTCATAATGACGTAACGGACGTCATAATGACGTATAAATGCTTCCTGGGATAGCTAGGTCGCCATTTGCAAAAGTATAAGACTCCCGTTGACCACGAACGCTGTAAAGAGTTCGAAACGTCGGGATGTATTATAAATTCAATATACGCGATATAATCCGTTTTCATAGTTTTATTTCTTGTATAAGACTCATAAGTAGTCAGTATTTTACTACTTGCTAGTGAATTAATTTTGTATCAAGCAGAAACGTCTGTTAACGATGCTATTAGGCTTAGAAATAAATTAAAAGTGGAAAATTTATTGTCTTTGGTGAGACATAAACTCACGACCACTGAGTCGCTAGCCCAGTGCTCTGCCATCTGAGCTACCGAGACCTCACCAACACAGCAAATATTTGTACCATATGAGCCTTTTAGGGAGGCACCCTAACGACATCTACCGTAAGACAGTTACACTTCTAAAACGGCTGAGAAAATTTACTGTCTCACCCACTACTTACTTTTGCTAGTGCTATTGCACTAGTGCTTATGTCAGATCTAGACATACTTTCACTTCAAATATACTAATAACAAACATTACATTACAGACTCCATCTCCCTATCTTCTCCAGTGACGTGCGCCTCCCCCCGCGATGCCGAAGGCCCCCCCATGCCGAGCGGCGTGGCCTCGCTGCCTGAAGACCATAGAGCACAGTTACTGGGCAGGCCACAGCAGAGAACGAGACGGAAGAAAGCCATGCTCATATATGTGTGTGCGGCGGATTCACAAGGTAAATTGAACCTAATGGACTTAGACTTAAAGGTTACAAAAAACTTAATTCGATTCGAAAGATCTCTTTATATTAATCTATTCGCTAGCCTAGCTCATACACCCTGCACGAATACATTAGCTAGAGCTAGTCATATAATTTCATAGAAGTTTGACGTTTAAAATAACAATTGCACTGCGTGTGCCATCAAAATCGTTGCCGACTTATCTTGGTCTAACTCTAGTATACACTGTAACAGGTCATCTAATATATGAATATAATAGTACTACAAGTATATCAGTTTCTAAACTACTAGTATATATCGTTACCCCTTACTGCATGTAATAAAAAATATTTGTTAAAATTTGAACTTTAATAGCTGTCAATAGAGTTGATATCATATCCGCCATATATGACATTGTATACGGTTAAGTAGGTACATAAAAATTCTCCTTTAGTTCTCAAATTTGTAAGTAAGCCTTAACATGTGATAGTTGCATTAAATACTTACTAATTTGACGACAGATCTTGTCTTGTCTGTCTTGTCTTGTGACTCAAAACTATAAATTAGTTTATCCCACAGACTGTTGCGCGGAAAAAGGCGCACTGCAATGCGGCGCAGCAGCCCGTTTACGGGTGCGTGCGCGCCGACGCGGCTGGAGGATCCACGTAGCGGACCTACACTGGCGGTCACCGCTAGAACAACAGCGAGACCATCGCTTCCCCGTGCTGTGTATAGCTGAACTTGCACGTAAGTGTACTTCAAAGACAAAATTGAGGCTTTTAGGAACAACAATTGAGAAAATTGGGAAAAATTCTCAAATCGCCCGCTCGTTGGTCTGTCCAAAATTCAATTGTCATCATGAGCCTCTACAGACGGGCAGTATTTTTACTTCCTATTATTATTTTTCATTTCTCATGCTCTGAAAGAGGGTCATTGTTGTTCTAAAAGGTGTGCAGAAAATGATACGTGTCTGCACTAGAGCATTTTACTTTCGAAGTACGATTTTTTTATTTTTTTAAGATAAGTAATTAAAATTTGAGTTTAAATGGATTTGTTATACAATTTCTATTCTGATATTTGACTCTCCATTCCATAAATAACGACACATTTGCCTGAATTGTTAATTGAAAGTACCCTCAAGAAATACTATAAAAATGTATATACACTTGGTCATGGTTAAAAAATATGCATTTTACTTTCCTCGTATTCGAAATGAAAAGTAGAGTGTTTAACTCGGGTGAAAGGCACTCATTTCAGCCTCGGACTATTGGCGCTCTCACTGCGTTCGAGCGCCAAAATACCTCGACAGAAATGAGTGCCTTTCATCCCTTGGTTAACAATCTACTATTACTTCCAGGTCAGTCAGAGCTCGGAGCAGTAGTCCCAGTGTTGTTCCTCAACTCTGGTCTGGGCACGCCGCTCTTGCCCCACACGCTGGAGTGCGCCGACTTTAAGGCGGCGTTAGACGCCGCGCAGGACGAGGCCGACAAGACGCTGCTCAACAAATGGTACAAACATAGCTACTGCTCAGTGTTGTTCAACTCTCATCATCATTTCAAAGAAATTTGACGTTTAAAATAACACCTGCACTGCGTGTGCTGTCAAAATCTCTGCAGACATTTCTTGGTTTAACTCTAACGAACTAAATAAATTTGTTTATGCTTATCTATAAACCTTCTTCTTCAACACAGGTACAGCCTAGACGAGAGCAGGACGCCGCCATGCTACCGTCTCGTTCGCGGCGCGCCGGCGCGCTGGCGTCGCGAGATGGCGAAGGCACTCAACGTATTGGTCCGAACCCTGCCTCAGGAGGCGTGCGACGCGTACCTTACAACTGTAGTAGAACAGGTATTATTTATAAACCTATAGACAATAACTTCATAGTTGGTACCATATACAGTAGAGATGTCACGAGATGTTGTCCAAGGCATTCAAAGTGTTGGTTCGGACTAATGAAAATGTTTAAAATGTTTACACCTCTTTAAGGCGTTAGAATGCATGAGACATTTTAAAGTGCCATTTTTCGCTCCGATATCAACGTTTTCAAAAATTTCAGGAAGTCCAGCACACAGTCCTAATGAGCGTGGAGGCGGCCCGGCGCTGCGTGTGGGTATGCCGCGCCGGCGCCGCCGCCGCCGCCGAGCCCGACGCGCCGGACGCCGCGCACCACCAGGAGCTGACGCGCCGACTGCATAATTTACAGAAGGATTTGAAGGTATGATTACGAAGGAGCACACAATAACAAACAGGTAAGAGACAACATTCTACCGACCACAGGGAACGAAAGGTCTTCGGCCCTACGCGGAGCTCGGCCTTCGGCCTTCGCAATTACAATACTTGAGAAATTTGCGAGAAGCGCGCCCCTCTCAGTCGCTCCGGGACTTTGGTCCTACAGTCCTACGCAAACCAAACTTGCACTATTGTTCTGTGTTTAAACATAAAAGCTTCTGCCTTCTGCCTTCGGCTCTACGCGGAACTCGGCCTTCAGCCTCCGCAATGACTGTCCATCACGACATGTTTCATGTAAACCATTGCGGATGTGTTCCTGATACAGCCTACCCTCATTTTGTATTTCAAACCTATTATTTGACCAGAATTTTCTTTTGCAGCTTCATCTAAGCGAGCGCAATATAATCAGAGCCTCCGTCCGCGGGCGCTCCGCCCCCGGCGGCGAGGACGAGTATACTGAAGGAGTTCGATCCGCGCTCGGCGAGCGGCTCGACGCGTTGCTCGACACGCTTATAGGCGAGAGCGAGGCGCCTGCCGGCTGTAATGGAATACCGACCAGGTTAGAGCGAGATAAAGTACACTGAAGGAGTTCGATCCGCGCTCCAGAGAAAGACACCTGCCGGCTGTAATGGGAGGTAAATTTGTTGTCAGGTAGACTCATTACAGATACCACTAACAGTGTCGGGCACAAGTACAGGTCGATTCACAAGAGCTGGCACAAATGGAATTTTGTAAATAGATACCAGTGACAGTAAGAACACGTACTGGGGGTATTTGGGACAGGTACTATACCAATCCAATTATAGAGGTAAGCTGACATCCGAATGCAATTAAAGTTATCATGCTCCGAGGCGTTCTGCGTACAATTTACAATAATGGTATAAGGTCCATAACTGTATACATATGACAGTCAAGTATTTTATGTGCATTGTTTTTCCTGTTTCCGTGTATTTTCTTTTATTTTATAGGTTTTTTAATTAAATTAAAACCCTACAACTACAACGAAAGAATCACCAAGTTGGTCCTGATGATGGAGACCGGAGGTGGTCATAGAAACTAAGTAATAGAAGAATAACATATTATTCTTATTAAGTTTGGGCTTCTTAGGATATACAGTGGGTAGATGATAAGTGACTAGATTGAAATTAAAAAAGGATTGAAATTTTACCGATTAAGATAAGAGGGAATTTATTTAATTTAAGTTCCTAGCGATACTCGTAGTTCGAAAAATGTATACATGTTTATGATACTGACTATGTATTAACAGTATAAGTGTCTTGGCGTAGGTCGCTGTAAACTTATACTTGTGTTTGTTTGAATAAAGAATAAAGACAAAGGAACCTGAGACATGATTTAAGTATATATTTGAGTAATCCGAAAAAGTTGTCTAGATTTTGTAACATGTTTTTTTTCTTCCAGCCTGTTCGATGAGTTGAACGAACACCTCACATTCTGCCAAAAGTCGGCTCAGAGTACTTCCAACCGAGAGATCACCCTTAATGAACTCAAGACGTAAGTACCTATTTCAACACTATACTTACATAGGTATCGTACGGTACAATTTGTACCTATTCTATTCAGTAAAACCTATAAATACTCGTATGTCGCTGGTGAAGATACCTCAACTACCAGATGGAACATATTTAAGGTCCCGTAGGTTCGAAGGTTGATTTGATTTGTTATCTGAATAACCTCCTCCTTTTTTGACGTCGTTTAAAAAGCGGTACGATTTTCCAAAAACTCCCGGTAGACCCTTTGGCAGTTGCGTTGCTAGCGTATATTTCATATGACGTTATTCGTATTACCTATACTTTTGTAATCATAAACTGAATAGTTTGCGCGAGAGACTTCCAGTGGTAAAATGTGCTCCCCCCCCCCTGTAACTTCTAAAATAAGAGAATGATAAAACTAAAAAAAATATATGATGTACATTACCATGCAAACTTCCACCGAAAATTGGTTTGAACGAGATTTATCTATAAGTAGTTTTTTTTAATACGTCATAAATCGTAAACCGCAATTTACCTTTCACTCACGTTTCACATAAAAAATACATTGTTTAATTTCACAACACTCACATATTATTACTTTTCCTAATTCTGGATGTCAGTAAAAAACTATATGGTAATCCCTTTAACCATTAATGTCGTTTCAGATACGTGACCGGCGACAGTCAAGTCCCACTGGCATTGATAGGGGGCGCCGGCTGCGGCAAGGCTACTTTAGTTGCCCGAGCGGCAACATTGGCACCTACCTGGCAAGAGGATCTCGCTGTTATTATCAGGTATGTTGGTAACTGTACTCCACAAATCACATTAGGGGTAAGACAGACAAGTCTACGTGTTCTAGTGAGTCAGGTCCCACTGGTATTAATACATATTTAGACTAGCCGCTGCCGCTATATAAGGCTACACCCCGCAAAAGCATTCTAAGGGTAAAACAGACAATTTAAGATCACGTGTCAGAGAGTCCCACTGGCATTGATAGCGGGCGCCGTCTGCGGCAAGGCTACTTTAGTAGCCCGAGTAGCTACATTGGCGCTTACTTGGCAACAGGACCTCGTTGTTATAATCAGGTAATAAAGTGAGCAATCCTTCCCAAAACATATACATACGCCCTCTATAGCCTAATAGTAGTCTAATAAATGCAACACTCACAAATATTATCTCCTCTCCTCTTCTTTTTGCCCGTGTGACCCATGTCCCTGTTTTTGGTGCCCGGCCGAAGTGCACCCTCTCGCCTTCTCAGGCCCTGAATCGGTAGGCTTCGGCGTTCGACCTCTAGTGACTGTAGTATTTCGAATAGCCTCAGCCGTCTGGCTAACGCAACATGCTTTTCCATAAAACGGGTGGTAACTTTACTTCTTCCGCATAATTTTGTCCCTAAGATAAGTAAAAATCGTAATCAGCGTCAATAGAGCGTTAAATAAGCAAAAAATTTGTTATAGATTCGTGGGGCTGACTCCGCAGTCGAGTAGCTCGCACCAGCTGCTCAAATCCATCGTGGACCAGTGTCATGTCCTGCACGCTGGCACGCCATATCGCGGCAGGAATGTAAGCATCAAATGTACTCGGGGTTTTTTTTCTGCGCGATTATTGCCAAACCTTTTACAGTTTCGATTTCTATGACACTTGAAATAGACGCCAATGAGTGACGTGAATAGTGAATGCAACAGTCGTCAACAGTTAAGAACATTGAGTAACTAATTGAACGGGAAATTTCTAAGTGGAAACTTGCATAAGGTTTTTTACATGTTACCGGTAATTTTAAGAATGTTCCTTCTTTAAGTTCTGCTGGGATTGTATGGGAAGTTCCATAGTTTTTTGCTGAATTACGTTAAAAATCAGTCCGTTGATTGTGCTTTGTGCAACTGCCCTTTAGGTATGATTATAAATGTGTGTACAGGACGTAGCATCACTGTCAGCGGCGTTACCAAAACTTCTCGGCGCATTGGGGCGCGCCCGACCGGCGTTACTACTTGTAGTGGGAGCAGATGCGCTGCGAGGTGCACGGTGGCTGCCTTCACGGTTGCCAGGCAACGTTAAAATGATTGTTACAGTCACTGAAGGTAATTCAAATTTTGATTGACATCGTAATCCTGACGAGAAAGAAGTTGAAACGTCGTCGTAGATATTTTCATGTGCCCTTTTTAAAATTATGTAGTGGCACAATTTTGTGGTGGTGTGAGGGGTGGTAAAGTTAACTAAACTTAATTCCCTTTAGCTAAGAATGTGTGCATCAGATCTTATTATCTTGATATTAATTTACGAAATGGTACCTAGGAAGTCACGCCACAATGCTTGGGCATTGTTATTGTTTTTTTTACTGATTGTTAATACACATATAACTGATATAACCATTATTCATTCGCTGAGGCGTTACCTTCACAGTAGATTGTATATCGTCGCAATTTTGTTTTTTCAGAAACCGATGAGCCCTCAAGCTCCGCAATAATGGCGGTGCTGTCCTCCGAAGACGGCCCTAAAGTCGTCCGCGCGCCGCCGGTCGGAGCCGACGAGGCGCGGGCGGTGCTGGCAGCGTGCGCGGCCGCGTACAGCAAGACGGGAGCGGCTTCACCGCCCGATGCGGCGGTGAAGGCTGTGCAGAAGTGCACCATACCGCTTTACGCTAAGGTACACATTCCATTGGTTACAAGGTCTACTAGAGGCACTCGCTGCGTGTGCGGCCTCGTATAGCAAGGGAGCGGAGCTTCACCGCCTGATAATGTTGAGTTCAGAAGTGCACTATACCGCTTTATGCTAAGGTAAATGTTCCTATGGCCTTGTGACCGGTTTCACTGTAGGTGTAGGGTAGCTGTGTGGTCGCGTATAACAAGACGAGAGCAGCTTAACTAAATGGTCCTATATGGCAGCATGCTGAGATGGGGCCATTTCGTGACACTTTATTTTAAAGGCTGGCGTCCACTGGACTTACCGAGGCGAATCGAATCGAATCGCAATAATTCGCCTTCTATACATTTACTATGAATGGTAAATTCGATTCAACGCGCCGCGGCTCTTCATCAATAGACGCAGATGTATAGAAGGCGAATTATTGCGATTCGCCTCGGCGAGCCTAGTGGACGCCACTATGTTCACTATGTTCTTTAAATGTATGTCTATTGTCTGTGTGTTTAAGAATAAAAACTATACTATTTAATTCTATCTAAATGCAAAATTTATCTAAACTCTACTTCTAGTTTTGTCACAGAAATGCGTGGTTGAAATCTTGTATGATAAAATCTCAATCAATATTTTTTTCACCTCAGCAGCACGAACAAGCCTACTTTCGTCACTCCCTGGAGTGAGGAAAGTGCGACTTTCCTCACTCCAGGGAGTGAAACAATGTAGCTCTTTAATTTAGTGAAGGCCATGAACTTCATACTTTTATTACATTTTTTTTATGGTATGGTACGGTACGGTACGGTACGGTACGGTACGGTACGGTACGGTACGGTCCGGTCCGGTCCGGTCCGGTCCGGTCCGGTCTCGTCTCGTATCGTATCGTATCGTACATATTATAATACTTTTTTTCTGTTTATTCTGTGTAGTTCGAAATACATTTTAATCTTTAATATGTTCTCACTACTGAGGTGAAAAATTATGTGTGCAACACGAGAGCAAAGTTATTTTACATCTCGTGTTTTTGAGTCCCTCGCTACGCTCAAGATTCTACCTTAGAATCACGAGCTTCGCTCGTGATTCAATTATAGAGTCTTTCGCTTTCTCGGGACTCAAAATAAACACTCGCAAGAAAAACCAACTTTCCTCTCTTGTTGCACAAATAACTATTTCAACAGATCCTAGCCTGGCAAATCTCCCTATCAGCGGAAACCTTCACCGAGCAGTCCGAGCCCGAAACAGCACCAGAACTGGTCATCTGCGAGGACCTGGAAGGTCAACTGACGCAGATCCTCATCACTACGGAGGCGGCGCTGGGCGCCGAACGGGTTAAGACGTGTTTGGCACTGCTGACGGCCGCGAGGAGGGGGTTGGATGATACGGAGATATTGGACATGCTGGCTCACGATGAGCTGTTTAGGAGCGAAGAGACATACTGTGAGTAACTCTTTTATTCTCTTCTTTTTACACGACTGCCCAAAAAAAGGAGTGTAATCAGCGTTCATGTTTGTATGCATGTATGTGAGTTTCTTTATTCCACCATAACTTCTAAATGCCTTATTCCTTCTTTCAACGTTCATGTGAAATAATAATACCTATAACGAGTTTCCACAGTACCGTGGGCCCCCGCGTCCCTATTCTGGCCGCAGCTGGCGGCATTGCTGTCGCCGTGGTTGCGCTGGGACGCGCGCGGCGCGGCGCGGTGGCGCGACGCGGCGCTCGCCGGCGCCGCGCGCGACAGATACCTGCAAGACTGCGAGGACCAAGTACGAAAAACTTTGGTGGACTATTACGAGGTATGTACAATACGGATATGGTATGCTTCGTGAATCTTATTCATACTCGACTGCGTGAAAAAGGATTGCCGGACCCGTAACCTTTTTTGGCAATCCCTTATTTCCCGTAAAGGCGTCTAGTCAGCGCTATGGAAAATGATGACGCTGCGCAGTTGCGCCAACGTTGTGTCGAGCAGCAGCCATAGAGTTGACATGACTAGACGCCGCGCCGAGGCTCGGGAGACGCTAGTGTGGGGTGGACCTTAGTTATGTATAACATTCAAACGCTTTGCCTCACTAAACTATCAATGTTTTGTTACAGGGTGTCTGGTACACGGAAAACGACCCGAAGATGGCTGGCCGGCTTATATCGCAAGAAAACAAATTCTCAGACGAATGGTAAGACTAAACTTGTTGCATAAGTATTACATTAACAACTTTTTTTAAACCCCTTCTTATTCATTATATCTTTGTCCAGTGTGCAATTGATCATCAAATTTAATAGAAACACCGGCATTATTTTGATCAAGTATTACGAATGACATTTAATTCAAATTTTTAATCTCCAAATTAAGGCCCAGAAAAGGCATATTAGACCCTAAATCTGTGTAAGACCCATTTAATAGATTCATTTAGGCAAGGTTTTCCTATCACTCTTAAACGTTACAAGCCCAGGTCTCAAAAAAATTTTTTTCAGCTACAACACTCGAAAACTGGACGAGCTACCGTTCCAGCACTACCACTTATCCAAAAACGATCCAGAATCATTCGCTACAAGACCATATTTCACCGAACTTAGCTGGGTTCACGACAAGCTAGCGGCTACCGACTGCGGACATTTTCTGGAAGACATCGCTTTAGTGCACTTAGATCCCCTGCCTGAACATATTGAGATACTTAAAGAGGTATGTAAGTGGTACCTATGCCACTCAATCGTCCGATCAATAGGGTAGGCCTGCTGTGACCCCTGTGACTTATTATGGAATGTGATTTTATCCGTAATTCAGTTATTTCAACCAATTCAACCAAGCGATTGAGTACCTACCTACCTACCCCACATAATTTAAAATAAAATCCAAGGACTAACTCTGTTCTGTATTGTATTAATTCAGTCATATTAATGTAAAAACATTATTGGCAAGGCAAGACATGAAGCCTTAACGCCGAACTCTCGCCAGTAATTCTGGGCTAGTAAATGTGTCTTTAATCCCTTCGGCCTTTCGTGATGTAATACCTAACTAAAAATCTAAACATTATTTCAGGTTTTCGAGCACCATTCCTACGCATTAGACTACGACCACAGACAATTCTATGGCCTCCTCCGAACCACCATGGAGAAACGCCAAAGGGAAGGCACAGAAATCAAATCCAAAATAGTCCACTCATGGGTGGAAGAAATCTGGGAACCGCCTATACCGACATTCTTTCCTACCAACGAGGAGTTCTGGAAGATAGTAGAGACGAAGGAGAAGAGAGATTTGGCTATGGTGGGTGGGTTTGATAGTAAGACGTACGATTTAATTGTGAGATTTGATACGAGAGGGAAGTTTGTGGCGACGGTTTCGACGGAACGGGAGGAGATTTGCGTTTGGGATGTCACACAGTAAGTGTACTAAGTATTGTTTATTTTTTACTTTTACCAATAGTTATCGCACTTAAACTATCGTGAGACATATTTCAAAATATTTATCAGTACGGTTTTTACTCACTATTATTTTTAGTCGCTTTTGGCGACATGTTTCGGATTCTTTGGGAATCCATCCTGAGGCACGAGTGTCCGCGGCGGTTGTACGTCGTGCACTCCCCATCAGTGCGTGCGCAACGAGCGCCGAGGCGGGCGGCGCGGGCAGTGCACGACGTACAACCGCCGCGGACACTCGTGCCTCAGGATGGATTCCCAAAGAATCCGAAACATGTCGCCAAAAGCGACTAAAAATAATAGTGAGTAAAAACCGTACTGATAAATATTTTTACCAATAGTTGTCCTGAATTTTCAACCTAAGCTTTAAAGTGACTGTCACTTTTTAAATATGCTACAGGTATGAATGAAACATCAGCACACAACGATTTCCATTCGAGGGAAATCCTTCAAGAGCAGTTTGTTCCCCTGTGAATAAACTTGATAGGGCATTCCACTTAAAGGCTCGCTTTGTCGGGGACGTGATGCGTATACATGGCTGCTACCTTAATAACCAGAAGAAATTTGTATTATTGAATTTAAAGCCGTCCTCCTTCCTAGCTTCCTAGCTTTATCAGAAGTGTTAAAAAATAGTGTCACTTAATCGAACATTTTATGGATGCCCCTGATTCCCGCATATTCCCGTGTAGGTCTAAATCTCTTCAAGCTTGCAAGCGATTTTGACTCGCATTGATATAAATACTAGCTTTTGCCCGCGACTTCGTCTGCGTGGAATTAGTTCCAGTAGTTAGTTAGAGTACCTATAAGTATAGCGCCTGGATAAAGTCTAATGGCAATAATTCAGAGCATAATATTAGTATGGATTGCCAACACATACAGATGTAAGTAGGTATAGTGCATAATCTTTTACCATCGTATTTTCACGGAAACGTACGAACGTGTCATGCTATTTCAGTTAGTCTCAGTACAAAAAAAAACTGAGGTTGAATGAAGTAGCATGATAAATACGAACGTTTCCGAGAAAATACGATGGTAAAGGATTATGCACTACATCTGTACCTGCTTACGTCCTAACTTCTTTACAGATGCAAACTAGTAAGAAAGATCACCGGAGTCACCCAACCAATCAACCTGGTACCGATCGACGAGTACCGTTGTGTGGTGCTGTGTAAACGAGAGCTGAAGGTCTATGACCTCAATCAGGTTAGTGTGAATAAGATGCATGAACCCACTGCGTGGTCGAAAGACCCCATGCTAGCTTGCAAAGTATGCTTGCTTATTACTGAATATCTAGCGATCTTCGCCAAGGAGGAGTCCGAAGAGTGTCAAGTACCGGCGGTACCGCGGCCGGCTCCTGACACTGCGGGGTTGCGAACTGCATCGCAGCCATAAATTTGTGTTTTAGTTTTAATATATATTTTATAATATTATGTATGCTATTTTTAAGGTGTATATCTATGGGCCAATAGTTGCCTGAAAATAAAGAATTTCATTTCATTAAGAGTTAGGGTGCGTTTCCACCAGAGACGTTGCGAGGGAATAGATAACTTCTAAGTAGAGCTGCGCTGAGGATGGGTTAATGAAGTTATTCTATTAGTTCTTAATAACACACATCCCTCGCTACGCATCCTCGCACGTATCTGGTGGAAACGCAACCTTACACAAATTGCCGCAGCGAATGTGTTAATGGGGCATTTAAATGATTAAAACGATCCAGTGCAAAACCAAGTGCGCGAGACGTGATGTTTTAAATTTAAATAAACCATCCCTTTTGCATTTTACTCCCATTTGAAAAAGCTCCTTTTAAATCGAATGCAGAACGCGAAAATAGGGATTTGTGCCTTATTAGGTTTAGTACAAACAAACTATAGCGCTCCTCGACTGGTTAGCAAACCCATAACCCATATAAACCCATAACCCAACTAACTACAAAAATCTTATTGGATTTTTTATGATTTTTCGACATTATTTCGACATGTACATAAAACTCGGGGTCATAACACCTGGAGGCCTAGCAAAAAAGCCAATAGTTTGCGCCGTAGCGAACGAAACGCTAATGTCTCTCTATCACTCTTCTATATTAGTGCGACAGAGATACATTAGCGTTTCGTTCGCTACGGCGCAAACGATGGGCATCTTAGAGTTTTGAATGATTCACGGTTAGTTTCACTAGACTTATATTGACCGGGATCCTGTGATTTGTTTGTGTAAAAAACCAGTGATATCCGAATCAAACACGCGTAGTGACACCGTGAGTGTAGTGTGTTTGGACAGACCAACGAGTGTGAACGCGACCGGACCAACAAGTGTGAATGCGACCATTGGTAACGTTGAAAGTGAACGCAGCCGACGCGCAAGAATGAGGGTAGACAGAGCGCTGTCTACACAACTTTGACACCCACCCGCTATCTTCAGTCACCCGTGAACATGATGCATGTAACTGCGTCGAAATATCGGGAGCTCACAAATAATACAAAAGGTAATCACGGTCTATATCCCGGTCAATATAAGTCTGATGGGCATCTTGGCTATGCACCCTGGTAGGGAATAGTTGGTTAAGTGGGGGAGTGCGTTTCTAATCGTACCGACTTTTCTGGTACAGACGGCGCGATTCGAGAAATGAATTAGAGATTCACTAGATATGAAATAGTAAAGATATATGACGTTCCACAATAATAATCATAACCACGGCAAAAGGTACCTTATGGCGGCTGACGCTTACGCCGCATAGCGGCGCAAATTATTGTGGCGCTATGCGACGTGAGTGCCATCCAATATTAATTGAAGCGGCGTTAATAATAGCGTAAGCGCCAACCGCCATAAGGTACCTTTACCCGTGGGACGTCACATCTTTACTATTTCATGTCTTGTGAATCTAATTCGTATCCCGAATCGGGCCGCTAGTTGAAAATTATTTATACAAATATATATATATATTTATACACATGTTCAGGTTCCAAAATACCCTAATGAAATAAGTGTAAAAAATAATTTGGAAACTATTACAAAATTTTGCCAAACTGCAGTTTTCTTTGCATTCTCAGGGTAAATTCGTGGTATCCCTAAAAGGCGTGATGAACCAGAAGATGCCATACTACGGCCTCCACGACTCCAAGCACCTTGTCGCCTTATCGCGCAATAGGATGTACGTCAACCTGATGAACATCGAGACTGGGGACTGTGTCACCACTTTCAAGGCTGGCGAGGACAGATTCCTGAACTCGCTCTTGGTGTCTGGCGATGGAAGGTAGGGTTTCAAGTCAAGTTTACACCGAGCACTAAACGAGAGAACGGCCGTGACCGTGGCTGACACGTTGTAAAGTGACGCATAACTACAGGCACAACACACGACAAGGATACCAGAGCGACCACCCAATCCGTGCAGTTTTAGATGGAAACCATATTGTAGTGTGAGCTACGCCTTATCCTCACACGTGTATACTGCTCTACTCTATAACCTGTTACTTATGTTATTTTAGACAATATAGATCTATACTCCGAGCAAGGCAGCAGTTCCTGGCAGGGTCGCCATTTGGTGTGGGACGTTGAAATTATACCTCTTGCTCGGAGTATAAATCTATATCGTCTAAAATAACATAAGTAACAGCTTATATAGTAGAGCGGTATACACGTGCGAGGATAAGGCGTAGCTCACACTACAATATCATATCTAGGCTCTAAAAGTGCCAAAGTAAAGTAGTCAATATGTCGACGCCTTTTTTCAACACGGTCGCGTACACGGAGTGAACTCTCTACGAATTACTCACTACATATATTACTTCACTGTACAAAGAGTAGGAGCACATTTTGGCCATAAGGAGTACACATTATTATACTACATACTGCGTACAATAGGAGACTTGATTGTCTATCTTACTCCATCACACAGGGTGCTGGTATGCGGAGACGAGACGCAAAAGCCGTTCCCACTCCTAGTATGGTCACTAACGTCACGGAAACTTCTCTACGACTTACGTATTCCGCACCATGACTTCGTTACGTCGAAGGCTGCCATCACGTATGAGGGTGAGTCCCATACTTATTGCCACTTGTTCTCGTTTAAAAGAATTAGGCGTTATTACATCTGTCCTTTCGCCGGACACTTGTATCACTATAAGCATGCATAATTACTTGTGGAAAGTGTCTTTTCTTTAAGAGAAACAGGGAACCAACAGATAGTGTTCTGCGAAAATCTGCATTGCTTGTCATGTAAGGCCTCATTCGCACGAGCGCTTTTTTAACGCGCGTTAAAAAAGAGCTTGAATCCATCCTCACGCTAAATTCGATTTAACGACCAACGCTTAAGTCCCGGCAAGCTAGGCCAAATTTCACCTTCCCATACAAACGGAGTTTCGTTCTCATTTTAAAACTACGTGTTGAATTCTAATGAAACTTTGCACATACAGAGACATAAGGTAAATATATGCCTGTAATTAGTTTATATAGCTCCAGTTTATAAGAGAAACAAAATACAGGAAAAATTAGTATTGTATGAAAAACTTAAATTCGCTGTATTTTTTTTAACTATGGTATCTGAAGCTAAAACTAATTACAGGCATAGATATCTTATCCTATTGTAAGTACAAAGTTTCAGAGCAATATATTTAGCTAGTTGTTTTAGATTGAGAGCGTGACTACGTTTGTATGGAGAACCATCGCGCCACCGCCATCGTGTGAATCCATTTGCACACATGTATCCATTTATGTCATTCACGCTTTTTTAACGCGCGTTGTAAAAGCGCTCGTGCCTATGAGGCCTTAAGGTCTCCTTTTTAAACCTACTTTGAAATTTCGTATGTAATCAGTTCAGTGTTATGTAGTCTTTGAAGTTTCGTATGTTGTATCTGATCATGGCAACCTGGAAAATTCCAGGGAACTTTTCAATTATAATAAGCAAAATTTTAGTGATTTGGGTATTTTTTTATCCTCTTTCATTTGCAGACTATAAAATTATAGCATAATCTATTCCTATTTATTAATGGTTCACTTATTTATCTTTTCTCTTACAACTCTACTAACCCCCTCTTGCTAGTCACCTCTTTCAACCCTCACGTCTTTATTCTCACCTCTTTTTAACTTCGTTGCTAGAACAAAAAAGCCTAATTTGAACCCAAATTCCAGGTTCATACGTGTGCGTGGTCTCCCGAGAACTAGACGAGCCCAGCCCTAACTTCATCGTGGTCTACGACCTCCAGTCAGGCACACTCTTCAAGAAGTGGAAGCCTGGATGTGACACAGTAGCCCTGGCTATCAGCTCGGCTGACGGCTGCGTGGTGTCGGGGTTGGCTGATACTAGGATACTGGTGTGGGATCTAGTCACAGGTAGGATCTCCAGTCATACCCTTTTCAAGAAGTGGAAGCCTGGCTGTGACATGGTAGCTCTGGCTATCAGCTCTGCGGACGGTTGCGTGGTGTCGGGGTTGGCTGATAAGGATACGGGTGTGGGATCTGGTTACAGGTGGGTTTAGTTGTGGATCAGTTTTAACGGGACTACCGCGAACTTGTTAAAGTTACTCGAAATGCTTGGCTATACATGTCACACTAATGGCGATGGCGAGTGACGGAGATAAAGTTAACAGTCTCGTTTTTCGATGTTTCTGGTGTGGTAACGAGAATCTGTAGGTATCCGCGGTATTTCCGGGCCGATACGACCTTCAAGAAAAGAGCGTACTCCCATCTTAAATTCCGGCAACGCACTTAAAACCCCTCTGGCGTTGCTGGTGTCAGGCGATTCGTCTGCTTGTTTGCCTCCTATATCATAAAAATAAAATGTATACGCAATGTGCGCTGGTCGGTCAAATGAGGCGTTCCTTTGATCTACACATAAAGGAATATAAGTGAAAAAATATTGTCAGCGCAAAATTCGACATATAGGTCAGTAAATGAGGTTTCTGGTGCCATACGTTTTATGTTTACTTGATTAGGCGGGTGCACACAGAGCGGGCAACCTCGCGAGGGAATTACCGCGCGAAGTAGCTCGGTCGGTGGAGACATATAATACCTAGCCCGAGGCAATGCGGCCGACGCACGTCTACACAGACAGACCGAGATGCTTCGCGCGGCAATTTCCTTGCGAGGCGGCTCGTTCAGTGCGGACCTGCCTATTCTCAAACGCGCTTGAATCACAAACTATTATCCGTGCAGGGAACTGCCGCCTAACGCTACGCGGCCACGGGGCGGCTCCGGCCCGTCTCCGACTCGCCCGGGCCGGCGGCGTCCTGCTGTCAGCGGATGACGCGTGCAGGGACCTGTCTGTGCGTCTGTGGGACCTTCATACAGGTAAGTAGTAGACAAATATTGGAGAATGTGATCACGGGTGCCTACTGGAGCTGGCCGGTCACGGTACGGCTCCTATATCGCCATTATTCATAAATGAGGACCATTAAGGTCTCCACGATCTCTCTGCTTAGCCTTAAGGTTGACTGGTAGAGAATGCCTTATGGCATTAAGTCCGCCTTTTGTACTGTAAGGTTTTTTTCTTTTGTACAAATAAATAAATAAGGTCAAATCAAAAATACAGATGTTTCTGCATTTATGTAACTCTTTTTTTTAGGGTTCCGTACCCAAAGGGTAAAAACGGGACCCTATTACTAAGACTCCGCTGCCCGTCTGTCACCAGGCTATATCTCATGAACCTTGATAGCTAGACAGTTGAAATTTTCACAAATGATGTATTTCTGTTGCCGCTATAACAACAAATACTAAAAAGTACGGAACCCTCGGTGCGCGAGTCCGACTCGCACTTGGCCGGTTTTTTACTTACTCGTAATGTAGTTTTAACCAGCCTCTTACACCCCACAGGAAAGCTAATAGCAGTATACACACCACCCGAACGTATCACTTCTTGTGAGGTGCTGCTAGGAGGCTCCGTACTGGCGCTGGCGCTAGAAAACTACAAGGAGATCCTTTGCGTCAAGCTCTGCGGGCCCCCCGTGGATTCCGTCACGCAGGTAAACAGTTATTGTGTCATTCTTCTTCTTCCTCCCGTTGTCCCGGCTTTTGCCACGGCTCATGGGAGCCTGAGGTCCCGAGAATTGGCGTAGGCAATGGTTTCTACGAAAACGACTGCCATCTGACCTTCCAACTTCCAACCCAGAGGGGGAACAAGACCTTATTGAGATTAGTCCAGTTTTCTCACGATGTTTTCCTTCACCGAAAAGCGGTTAGTAAATATCAAATGATACATAAGTTGCGAAAAACTCATTGGTACGAGTCAGGGTTCGAACCTGCGACCTCCGGATTGAAAGTGGCACGCTCTTACCGCTAGGCCACCAGGTTCTCACATATACAAACAGTTACAACATTAAAAATATACTATGACCGTTTGAAGCGCGCCTCACACTACCTGAAATTAATAAAAATAACCATAGAGCTTCTGAATCTTAACTTGAAGCCACATGCTATGTTCATTTGCAAAATGTGCGGATGATAGCACGTATTTGTGGGCTTTCAGACATTCATATATATTTGAATGACTGTCACTATGAGAATTTGTAATTACAGGGCCGCGACGCAGAGTACGACGACCGGCCGTACGGCGATCCGGCGCTCGAGGGCCGCACGTTCGACGTCCGCGGCGCGGAGAGCTGCTGATCCCGTGATGGCCGTGTCCGTATCAGTGTCGCATTCAGCCATTGCTTTAGGACCTGGCTCTACACCTGCATAGTGCGATTCTAAATAGGTTCGTTAGATTGTAAATGAACACATATTTATGTACAAAATGATAGCTCATGGATGGAATAATGGAGATATGTGGATAAGGCAACCGTATCCGTATTAGTATTCAGCCACTGCTTAATGGACCTGGCTGGGCAGTACACCTGCATAGTGCGATTCTAAATCATGAATCATCGTATGTAAAAATTCATATGAGGTGATACAACCGCAGTACTTAGCCGCATTCAGTCACTGTTTCACGAGCAGAGGTCAAGCTAAGTTGGCAACCATTTTGATAGCCCATGCAGACTGTAAACGTGAAACTTCTATGAAAGACGTTTAAATAACACTTGCACAGTGGGCTATCAAAATCGCTGCAAACTTAGCTTGGTCTAACTCTACCGCCGACACCAAAAAATTGGAAAACTCTGTCACTCGAACATGCAAGAGCGATAAATAAATATAGAGGCCGACAACGATTTTGGATTTTTGGCCCTCTGGTTATTTACTTGCAATGTGCGCTTCTAAAGTGGTTCGTTTGTTAGTAATATTAAATAACAACATGTACAAAATAACGATTAATACGAGCCAGAGAGACATGCGGATACGGACGTCGTATCCTTATCCATGTCATCTGTTTCCGGACTTGGTTCTTTACTTGCATAATCCATTTCTAAACCATTTTAGCTGGTCCTTTTTCAATGCATTTTGAAATCTGATGGCAAAACAATTTGGCCATCTTTCATTTTTGTAATGAAACAGCAGCTAATATTTTAATGTGAACATTATAAGCCCATTTAGGAAACTACATTGAAATAAACCATGAAAAATGATTTGGCACGCAATTGTTACATAAAGGACCCTAACATTGTCTAGAAAGGGGTTCCCATCGACATCGTTGTCTAAAATAAATATAAAAACAAATACATATTTAAAGTAGTTATAAAAAAATAATTAAAACCAACAAATAAAAAAGAAAAGCATGGCACGGTGTAGGCTGAGTCCTCCAGTGTACATTTGTAATATCAAAGTACTTTTGACATATTTGAATGTTACCCTAGTAAACAACCTTAACCTTAAAGTATGACGTAATAATTTCGTATGGAAGTATAGATACTACTGACCAAAAAAGGGTAAATAAAGAACCAATATTTTATGTAATGTAATATAAGTACCTACATGGATTGTTTCTTTATTTAAACTTAAGAATTGATGAATTTGCTTAAATTTAAAACATACTATTAATAAAGACATGCCGAGTTGGGCTCAAATAATATTTTAACGGTTTCAAATGTATTTGATTAAGGCTCATTGTAGACGAGATGCCATTTCTGGGAAAATTGTCTATGGTTACAAAATTCTGTCAGGATAGGTATTTGAAGAACTGACAGGTAATCATATCAGAACTATAGTTTGGCAATCCATTTCCGTCAGTAGAAAAAGGCAGCAAATGTAAAAACGAAGGTGCAAAGCCATCCATAGTGCAAAGGGTGGTCCTCCCATAGAAAATTCAATTCAAATGTCGCGCCCTTTTTACTGATAAAGTGGGTGTGTGTCTGAAATTCCGTCCCGTATACAGTGAGCCATAAACAAAGTATGCATCCATCTTTTACAGTAGGTACCATTCTGTGCGTGTCAGAACGAGATGGTTGTTTTGTCTATGGCAAGAAACATCTGCGCAGTGTAATGTTGCCAGTATATTAAACTCGGAATCGTATGGAAATAAAAATAAAAACTTAAATGTTTTGATCTATTACGCTTATTAATTACATAAAAATAATTGTATTTTAGTGAATTCTCTATCAGTAATGTTGATGTTTACTTAGATGTAATTTTGTGGTGAATTTAGAATACTTAAGTGATTTAATGCCCACACGGGCTTACAGTGATACCACAAATATAAGTTACATCAGCGACCACCCATAATGTGGACGCATTGTGGTATGCCACAATATTTAAATTAATCATAATCACCATACAAGGATTGTCTAACTTATTTTGACGCCTATCAAATATCATTGTCACTGTATCAATGCGATAATACAAGTGGCTGTACAAGTACCGTGAGTACCTACGTATATTCGTGTAATTTATATATTGGTATCACTGGAGTATCTCGTCTCGTCAGTCCCTCTTTGGACGAACTTAGGACCTCTCAAGTGGGTAGCATTGATACATTTAAACTGCGAAACTCCAAAAAAATATACAACATTGCAGTATCGCCATTTGCAATCATAATTTTGACCACGCTAGGTATCTAATTTGGTAATTTTATCGCCAGTTTAAATGAATCTAATCTAAGCTATTAAGATAAAAAAGAATATGATGTACGTATAATAATGTTGTAAGTCAATTTTAACAACTGTCTCATTTCACTCTAGTCCACTCTCAAATAGGGAATATTACGCAAAACTGCGTAGGGGGCCTCACTAGCACAAACTGTAAACAAACCGCCTTTTTTTTTTTTTTTTTTTTTTATACCACGTCGGTGGCAATCAAGCATACGGCCCGCCTGATGGTAAGCAGTTACCGTAGCCTATGAACGCCTGCAACACCAGAGATATTACACGCGCGTTGCCGACCCTTTAAAAACCTGTACACTCCTTTTTTGAAGAACCCCATACTGTAGCCCCTCGGGAAAACCTCGGCAGGGAGCTCATTCCACAGCCGAAGCGTACGCGGGAGGAAATTCCTCTTAAACCGCACAGTACGCGACCATTTAGGTGCTAGGGTGTGAGGATGAACACCCTTGATGCATCAATGTCATAATTATTCGTATATGAGAAAACTTGTCAATAAACTGTTTAAGGCATAGTTACGGTTTGTGCTAGTGCTGCCCTGGCGGCAGAACAATGCAGTATTACTCCTTATAGTTGTGTTATTTTTGTTGTTATGTGCGTCTTTATTTCCAAGGTCACTTAATTTCAGGCATAACTATTATTAGAGACTTGTTTTGTAGAAAAAAGAAAGTCTAACACAATTTTGTGCTTTGAATTTGACAGCTAAACGAGATGGCGCTGTACGGCTCCGTACATTATGGGATAACTGGCTATCAAAATTTGACGTTTGACAATTCAGTGACCAGAAAACGTATGAAGCAATACAGCGCCCTCTGTTTCGGCTTTCAAACTAGAGGGCACAGACTTATCTTTCTGTTACAATCAATAATTCTCTGCTACTGTATTATGTAATAGCGTAAGTTTGCTTGAAATTAAGAACCGTGTGATAGACTTGATTGTGGGTTATTAAAATAGGTCAGTTATTACGTGTCAAAGTGGGAACATAAAACCACCAGTTGCTGAGTAGATGTACACTGTACACTTATTCAAGTTAAAACTTCTAGTAAAAAAAAAATACAAATGATTGTAGTACATTTTTTGCTACAACCCACCAAAATTTTAAGCTTAAGTATGTGGGGTAAAAAAGGTACGGAAAACTGACCTTTTTTAAATAGTATTTTAATCTATATGTTCTTATATGTAGATAATAATCTATTTGTTCATTGTTATCTTCGAGTAAGTGGATTGGAAGTCAAAAGATATTAATATAAATGTTTTCGGACGATTCGGATGTATTTTCTACTCTTATGTTTTAAGCTTACACCAAATATTTATTCTTTTCACAAATAAAATGAAAAAAATCGATGTTAGATATACGAGTATTGGGGCTGAAATCTAACGTGAAACGCTTACTCAATAACAGCGTAAACAAATTTGCTAAAATAAAGCGAGATGAAGAGGTAGCAGTGACGTCCTTATGACGTCATAATGACGTAATTATGACGTCATAAGGACGTCGCTGACGTCATTATGACGTATAAATACTGTTAGGGAGATGGTCGCGCCGAACTTATGAAATACAGCTACCTAAGTCAGACTAATAGACGCGTCACAAAGTCAGTCAAAAGCATTTATTGCAAACATAATATATTACACAATATTAAGTACTGCAAGGGCGCAGCAATCACACTTGCATACTTACTTGTTAGGAGTGCAATCATTATAGGGACAAGTTTTAGATGCAATTAAAATTTATATTTCGCACAATGGACCAATTTAAAATTGACATTTACTTAAATAACTACATTTTAAATACTAGCATATTTTTTACCTGAATAATAGTAAAGTTCTTAATGGTATATGTGTTGGTAGAAGCATATAAATGTTAAGTGAATGTTCGCCGACTCGCCGCTGACGTTATACCGAATAAAAAAGTATAATCTAACATCGAAATTCTTCATCCTTCGCCTTTACAATTAATATAAAATAACTATATTTAAAATGTACCCACAAAGTACTTATCCTTAGAATAATTTGTTTCCACGGGCTATCAAATGTGGAATATCTATAACCGGGTCAAATACAAAACTGTGTTCACGTCTTTTCTGTACACATACCCAAAAGTTAAACGCTATAAAGGTAAATTATTGTTTAATTCTTATCCACAAGGAACTCCTTTTATTTGGATAAGTATGATAAAATCATTACCTACATTCCCACAAGCTGTGTACTATTGTTCTCAGAAGAGAAAACTGTACAGTTCTGACGAACACGCAAGATATACCTTTATGGTCCTTAACTTTTGGGTATGTCTACAGGAAAGACGTGAACACAGTTTTGTGTTTGACCCAATCATTAAATGTAAAGCTAAGCGATGCTGGTTCATCGCCCTAAATATGCTATATATTAAGGTAACCATTTTTCTTTTTACATTGTGGGGGTCGATCGTGACTGTCGCTTTTCTATACTGTTTTGAAGGTAAAAAAGACAACTTTTAATACAATACGGTTTTACCTCACAAAGCAGTATGCAGGCAGTCTGAAAGAGTAGATCCCCTTGGCGTTGCATATTCTAAATAAATAGAACAGATATATTATAAAAGATACTTATTTAGAGGACACAATAGTCATGTAATATCATCGGCAGGACCAGTGAGGAAATGTGAGCGTTAAGGAATTTTCTTACCAAACGTACGAAAATTTCTACACAGACTGTTCTATATCTATTAATTGAATTAAATGTGTATTTTTTGTTACCAATCCAGTCTTTTACATAGTCAATAGAATCTATAATTTAATTGAGTAGAGAAAGCAATACACTCTTTTTTTTGGCCAGTCGTGTAAAAAAATACCTATAACCCAATATTGAAAAATCACTATAAAAAGGAAGCGATTTTGAAACTAGGCTTGAAAATTGGCAATAAAACATAAAATTATAAATGCAACTAAATTCTTGAAAAATCCCCATTTCATTTAGAAAACCTGAGTTGTCTGAACAGTCACTTCTTGGCAAATCAAATACCTAAACTTGTATAAGGCTGGTTTTAGTGTCACGCGGACCGTCCGCGCGGATCGCTTCGCGCCGGACCAATATGTACTCGTATTAAGTTCAGGGAGCGTTTTAGAGTGGTCCGCGCGGACGAAACTTTCTCATAAGATTTAGCGGCGCGGAGCGATCCGCGCGGACGGTCCGCGTGACACTAAAACCAGCCTATATAAGATCCCAAACAATCCATTTCCTCACTGGGTTTGCCCTCGCACCCCCTAAACAGGGGTTACGATACGAAAATTTTTACTCCACTACAAACTGTAACTGCCACTCTAGTAGTTAGTCACGCGGTTATCACACTGTTGTAGATTCGCACGTCACTCCGGTGTGTGAGCGAGACAGTGACGTATAGAGCGATGTCCCGCTCGCACACCGGAGCGAAGTGCGGGTGCATCCAATGTGAAATCGCCTTAGGCTAAGTTATGTTAATGTAACGTGCACAATAGATACCTTATGCACAAAATTAACTCGTTTTTGGTTGTCATTCTAGAAACAAATTATCAATTTTGCAAGGGCAAGTTAGCTGTCGTATTCTATATTTTAAGAAGCTGGTTTGGTTCGTATGTTAATTATATAATCGTCTGGTTAATTGACAGTATACTGCGTGGCCAATTTAGTGTATCTCGCTAACTTAAATAGCACAACGTTCGAATGAGCAGCTAAATTGGGTCACAGTTAAATAAACTAATAGGGTCTCTAGCCTAAGTCTTATTACAGACAAACTTAAAATGTTATAATATAAATAGTATGTATGGTCTCCGATTTTCCTGAACTTAAAACCAAAGATCATACACAATATCCATAACATTCTGAATTTATTCAATATTCAGCATCTAACCAGAGAGATTAAGCTTAATTAATTAATGTGGGAGGAACCTAAGGCGCTCAAAACACGTCTTTGATTAATAAAAAAATCAGCACCGGAATCTTTATGGTTATGGTGCAAAGTAGATTTCTGGCTTTATTTTTTTTAACCAGTGTTTTTTTTTGCCTAGTCGCAAAACTGAATAAATTGTTTCTAAACGTATCTACTCGCATCACTTACTCTAAAGCGTTAAGCTTTATTCGACCAAAGCAATCTACTCTAACCTAGTTTTAAATATCTTACTAAAAAAAGTTGCATCTCGAGTTAACTGTCTTGATGTATTTGTGATTATGGATGTAACTTTTGCTGCCATATTAAATGTATTCTCTAATTACTATGTACCTAATTCTTCTATTTTTATATTGTGTTATTTAAGGGACATAATGGTTTCAAATTTTATGTGCCATTTCGCTGGAAGGACTTGTAAATTTAACCACAAAACTAATTGTAACAGAGCAGCAAGGTCCTTTCTTGCGTTTTGTTAACGTGTCTAACTTGTATAAAAATGTGATTTAGTTATTGCTTGGAAATAATAGATGGCGCTGCTAATCAAATCTATATGCTATATGTTCGTACCGTCAAACTGTTGTTTGATTTTTTGTTTCAGATGTTTCGCTGTAAGTTGCAGATAACTATAATAATTGTGCGAAAAGCGATAAATGTTCTTTCCAGCAATGTACAGCTCGCATTTTACCGTCGTAGCTACCTTGTAGTTGGACTAAAGGCAATAATGTCGACACTCGCGCCTCTTGTGGCGTGTTTTGGGACTAATCCATGTATTATTGGGACCTTTTAGGTGTAGACAGCAATAGCTCCCTGATCTACATAGCATGGAAAAAAATGCGAAGTTAAACCATTCTAGCTATCGCAGCGTAATATAAAAACAAAAATCGCAAAAGTTCCGCTACCCACCTCGAGGGGCGCTAGTAGGTCAAGGGGCGCCATCTATGTTGTAGTTGTAACAGGCTGGTCCCTGTCTATCCCTCTCTAGGTGTAAGTTACGTAGAGATCAATTTGGAACTAAATTAAGGGATGTAAAATAATCAATAAGATGACGGTGTAATGTATTCACTAATCAATTGAATTGTTAAAATTATTTATGTATTATGGAGAGTTACGTATTACTTGTCCTGATTAAATTATTGCAAAAAGTTTATTGTTTCATTGTTAAAGTTTGTTGTTGTGTTTGTTTTTTGCTTTGCTTCATTTATTTAGGCCATAAGACAATAATTTGACCAAATGAGATGTTTGATTTACGCTACGCTGTGTTTTATGTTGGACGAAGCCGGAATGCGGCAACTTTGTTTAGCACAGCGTGCCGAAAGTTGACGCTTTCTGCTATGAGAACAGAAATAAATAATTGCTTTTATATGTGGATGGCTTCGAGCAACGCGGGCTCCCATCTACACGTAGGAAGATAGAAGTATTTTTTTACACATTATTACGTTTAATTATATTTAAACACCAAATTATTATTTTAGTGTCATGTAATTGTTGGATTTATCGATTTTGCTCGCACAGTAAAAATTTCGGATCAGTCGAGCGACAAATCCGACTTAAAATTCTTTGGCGAAAATGAGTTAGTGTGCGTGACACTTGTGACCTCGTCCGTACACAAAAACAGATCGAGGTGTGCAAGATTTGTCTGTGTATGTCAGGCATGTCTCACTCCGCGATTTCGTCGCGTCGCTACAAGTACCTGCGGCCGCCTTAATTTTGAGGTTTTGCCATAGTTATTGCCGCACACCGCTACGGAACGGACGCGTGCTCGCGCTTGCGCCGCCTTGCGCGTAGTAGACGCGTTTTGTTAGAGAGTGAATCATCTGTACCTAGTACTATTATATAATCGATAATTATAAATATGATTTTCACAAAAAAAAAATTGCCGCACAAATGTCGAAAAAACACTTCAAAAATTGACCCCTATTCTTCGGTTCGATTTCTTGTTACTTTCCGCTGTTTATACTTGATACGAACAAAACATAGTAATATAACACACCAAATTTTAGATATAGTATAGATATATTTAACATATAAACTTATTTTTATTAGGTACAGTCACTGTTATGCCATAATTTAATTTATAAAAATAACTACGCGGTAGACCGTAATCGTAATTATTGCTCCTAATATCGAAACACTGTAGTAATAAGATTACTGTTACTTAACCTGTCCGATCCCAAGGGCACAAACATGTGCCGTAAATAACAACTCACTCACTCACCATTTGGGTCTTGGGAGACAACGACAAAAAATAGTTTTCGGGTCGTGGGATCGGACACGTTAACATAACCGCTTTACACAGTGCATTAAATCTCCGAGCACTACCCTAAGGTTTTCCCTCAGGATGATTCGACTTTGTGTCCTTGTAAAACATGCTTTTATCAACCCGCGTAGCTTTAGTGACTACACTTGTATAGCTTCTCATTGTTCACCAGAATGTTTGGATTTTATATGTCTAACTAAAAAATGTTTCTGACGACTTGCATAGCTGCAGTGATTACACTTGTATGGCTTTTCAATCTTTTCACCAGTGTGTATACGCTGGTGAGCCGGTAAATCTGATTTCCGAGCACACCTAAAGTCACAATAGCTACATTCATGAGGCTTTTCCCCCTTATGTTTCATCTGGTGAAAATTTAAATTGGCTTTTACTCGACACTGATAATCGCAATAGTCACATTCAAAAGGCATTTCATCTGTATGTATCTTCAGGTGACGGTTTAAATGTGACTTATCATGGGTTTGGTAGTCACAATGAGTACATTTATGCGATTTATTTTTCTTTCCAGGATGTATACCCTCGTGTCTTTGTAAATGTGATTTGATATTACTCTTGTAATCACATTGACTGCATCGATAAGGTTTTTCACCGCTATGTATCGTTTCATGTAGTTGTAAAGATGATTTCCGTCTACATTTAAAATCACAAATGCTACAGTTAAAAGGCTTTTCGCCAGTGTGTATCATCAGATGAAATAGCAACTCTTTTTTTGAACGGCACTGATAAGCACAATGGTTGCACATGGCAGGCTTTTCATCTGTGTGTATATTTTTATGTCGGAGCATTCTTCCTTTAAACGAACTTGTGTAACTGCAATGATTACAATTTAAAAGGGTTTTTACTGTGTGTATCGTTTGATGTCGGAGTATTCTATATTTGTATGGACTGGTGTAACTGCAATGATTACAACTTAGAAGGGTTTTTACTTTGGGGCGTTTAAAATTAGCCTTCCGCCTCAAATTATCAACACCATGTTCTTTTTTGTCAATCTTATGGATTTTGGAACCACAAGGATCACTGTTATTATTTTCCTGGGTCACTGTTGAATCACATGAAGTTTCGGACAATAAATGTGTTTCTTGCAAGTGTTTGTTTACGACAGACTTATTTTTGAAGCCCTTATGACATTCTTCGCGGGCGTATGGTTTCTCTCTACCGGAACTGGCCATGGCGATCTCGAAAGGGGGCCGCTCAACGTCTAGACACAAACAAGGCAACATTAGGGTAAGTTGGGGGACGTATACACATGTCGGGCGCTTTTTTCTATAATCTTGCGCTATATGATTTTAAGAAGTCTCCAGAGCTAACACCGCGGGATTCCAAACAAAAATCTTAATATGGACATGAATGGGCATGACTCAAACACCGCAATCTTGTTCGAAATAGTTATTGAGCGTTATTTTAAATACATTTTTTTAAGAGCTTTTGAATAAGATTTCTACTCGGAAACCCGCGGTGTCACACCGTCCGTGCTGATCACTGCTAATCATCATCATCAGCCTATCATCAACTCTTACCTGTCTCTGTCAAGTCATCCTTCATCTCATCATCAGGCGGCTCTGATTTGATTAAAGGATCTTCATCTGAAATAATAAAAAATACTGATTAGAGCTGTGTTGTATGCTGGGAAAATGATTTGGGCTTAAAGGTCATTGGCACCTAGTTAGTTTCGTACCCAAAGGGTAAAAACGGGACCCTATTATTAATAAGACTCCGCTGTCCGTCTGTCTGTCTGTCTTCTGTCACCAGGCTGTATCTCATGAACCGTGATAGCTAGACAGTTGAAATTTTCACAGATAATGTATTTCTGTTGACGCTATAACAACCAATGGGGGCTCTGATACAACAAACGTGATTTTTCCGTTCTTTGCGTAATGGTACGGAATCATTCGTCCGCAAGTCCGACTCGCACTTGGCCGGTTTTTTTAGGAAATTTGCATCTGCAGTAAACCCTTTCACCGCCAAAGACGTCATCAACGTGCGCGGCTACAGCTACCGAATATCAACCTTCATAATGAGAATTCGCCGCTAGGGGCGCTAGTGTACATGGTGGTCTTCGCAAAGTTCGAAATGTCAAATGACACTTGTCACTTGTTTAATAACAATGACTGACAGCTGTTCTTTAGACCACCATCAACAGTGACGCCAACTGGTGAGCAAAAAAACGATAGCCCTCATTCACGAGATACACCATGATGGTTTGGAGAATGAACAGGAAAAATTGTTTCTCAAAGTTTTAATCAATTCCTTGCAATCGATTAAGATATCTTCTACTGAATAGTAACATTCAATCACTAATAGCTTTATTTATGAACGCACTACAATTACCTATTAATTGCTAGTTTAATATAATTTTAAGTTTAAAAACTAATACATACATAAATTAATAAGTAACTGAGGGTTGTAAAGTTTACTGAATAAGAAGGGTACTCTTTAACTTTTTACATACATCATCTTAAATAGGTAACAGAAAAAATCCAGATTTCGTTTAATTATTGGCAAATTTGGCACTGGCAACTTTTGCACAAATATGGTTTACTAAACGGGCTAGTACTGCACTCTGGTGGCAGAACATTGCAGTAATACCACCTATTAGAAGTATTAGTACAAATTAATTTATTTTCAGAAAGTATTTTTATTATTTGTTTTTTTAGAGGTTTTTCGAAACAAATTGGCAACTTAGAATAACAATGTTTGAAATTCAGTTTACATATAACTATTTACAGTCTGCTGTTATAATTATCTACGTAGTTGACTGCTTAAAAACTTTGTAGTTCACTTTATGTTTCTATTCCAAATATTTTAAAAGTACTTACTTAACACATCAAAAGCAGAGTCATCAAGGATCTCCGTCTTAACCATAGGTTCCACATAACCAGACACTGAAAAAAAGGAGTTCATTACAATGGGGTTGGCAACCGTCAAAGGTTTGTATAGATGGCGCCATCATAGCTTGCCCCTTTTCTAGTTTCGTTCTATGAGGTTTGGCTTAAAGGGCTGAAATTCCAAAAATAAACAAGAAGTTGACTCAATTCTAGGGATTGATATGGCAAGCTATTGTGGCGCCATCTGTAAAATACTTCGACTAGCCAACCCCATTACTGTCAAGTCTACACTTCCATAAATAAATAAAAATAAAACAAATCTTTACTGAAGTTGTTGAACTACATTTTATCGGTATGTTATAAACTTTTCCATTAACAAATTTAATTCACCCTGTCTATGTAAGCCGCCTTTGAAGCCTTCCATTTACTTTGATCCTTTGATGTTTGCTTCTAGGCTCCTCTGCCAATCCTTATAAGGTCATTCAACCACCTTTATATTCCACAAGTTAACTTTCCCTTTTTCCTTGGAGGGAATTAAAATGACAAGCAAAGTTGAAGGCACAAGATGAGACCTTAGGGCCCTCTCCCTGCTAGATGGTGTGCCCAAATTACTGCACCTATGCAATTAAAACTGCTTGACGCCATGCGCTTAGTCAGAAACAGAGCCATATGGATGAATCTGGTGTTCAAATGAGGATGATGTCACGATCCTCAGCATTAAGCGAACGGTTAGGTTTTCGCGGGCTTGGTTTCCGCAACTCGACGTCATATAATGCGCCTTCTTGCCAACCCAACTCTTCCAAGAAGCCTAGCAGACCCAGGTTGATGTTGCCGAGGGAACGGTTGAAGAAAAAGTCAACTTTAACTGAAAGTAACTAGAAGCTAACCTTTATCCAGCAGGGCTGCCTGCAGCTCTGTCTGGCTATGTTGCACCTGCAGCTTGAAGTCATTAGCATCCTGCAGGCGGTTCACACACGTCAAGCAAATCCCTCGTGACACCATTGCATCCAGGGTTAACTGTATGTTTAAAAATTGGGTTAATTTACATCTGAATTATCAATACCAGGATTAAGTTATAAAATTGCATATATGTAGGCAGGGATCAGAACTGTTTTTTTTGGAAAAACTTCGAAATAACCATATATTTCGAATTATTTTGTACTCGAAATGTAGAACTCAGTTGTGTTTTTTGATAACGACATCGCATTATTACATTGCCCAATTAGAAATGAAATAATTAGCAAAGAATGAAAAAATACCATTTTCATTCCCATACAAAAAATACCGGTATCCAATCCCTGCATTTAGCTGATTAAATTGTAAAAACATGTAATAGTAAATAAACAACCGATAAAATGACTGTTTAATTTCAATCTTTTTATCCTCATTAGGCTCCCAATCTTACCCGTAGTACTAATTGAAGTATCAATTATAAGTGAAGTAGTTTTCAATTGGAATTTTGTTTGCTTTAAAAACATGTTTTTTACACATTTAGATTGATACAGTATTGTTTTTTTTCTAATCAAAGAGAAGTTCTGATAAAATCGACCTGTCTTAGCTGTAATTTTAGTTTAGTTTACGTATCTGCCGCATAGCGCTAGTTATAATGTACGGCCAAGCTGAGTTCAGCCGGATATAACAGCTGTACGTGGTGATAGCGTTTATTGTAATATGTATTTTTAACTTATCTCTGTCTCTGTCTTTTGTATGTTATATTATATATTAATTTTGTTGTTTTCTTGTTACCTGTCGTGATTGTTTCACCGGATGGTCTCACCGGAAGATCAGTGCTGGAAGTCGCCAGCAACATGCTGAGGTGAGACCATTTCGTGGCACTTTTTCTTTTTATTTATGTTTCTCTGTTTTGTATAATTTTCTATTTGTGTGTGCTAACGAATAAATTATTTCTATTTCTATTTCTATGTGAAATTCATCAATACAATACAATACAAATATTCTTTATTGCTCACCAATATGAAAAAGAACATGACATAGAAATGAAATGACATATTTCTAATTCAACAGCCAATTTTTTTGTATGGCCTTAGGAATAGGTGCTGTGGCCACTGTACGTGCAACTGCTACTACTACATTACTTCTTCGGGCTTCTACGGGTTAACTATATGCTGTTTAGAGTTGCTTGACTTGAGCTATACCTTCAGTATTTTGACTACACTACAAATAAACAAAGGAATAATATACTTACATGTACCTCGAAGCACTCTTTGAGCATGTCGGTATATATCTCTGTTTTGCCAAGACGTGTGTACGGCGTCGCCAGGTCCTTGTCCGGAGGACCCTGCCGGCAGCAGCGGCATGAATTTACCGCGTCCATCGGTAGCCTCAACTAAACGAATACTTCAATACTGATTTTAGGTTAAATACTATAGGTTCATAGATGTAGATTTTATCGAAACGGAACAGTAGTAAACGAGAAAACAGACCGACCCTATTATTTGAGGACCGAGCAATGAGCATATGTTACATGTAATTGACAGGACGGATTGACAGTGACAGTTAAATGAGGTGCGTTTCGATATCAAATACATCCATATAATTTTTACTAACAAAGATTAATAAACGAATTGACTATTTTTAGATTAGTAGTGCATTGCGATAATATTTTATAATGTTTTATGCTTTTTTTTCTAATTTTAATATTACCAAGTACATGAATATTATTGACCATTTATTTCTCTAAAATATTATAATCAATTATAATACAAACTAAGTTTTCGAACGTATATGTCATGTCACTCATTTCTCAATTCTCATTCGGTATTTCGGTAAAAAAAAAATTGGTCTAAATGGTCTCTAAGGTCCAACTTGGTTCTTGTTTGATTTGCTTCATTCCGATCCAGTAATTATATTGAATAAACGCAACACAGTAATAACTTTTGTTACACCTGTTTATTAGTGTGGCCGGCCACAGTGATGGACGTAATGAATTCATGTCGCTGCTGCCTGCGGTGTGCTCCGGACATGGACCTGACGACGTCGTACACACATCTTGGCAAAATAGAGATATATTCCCATATGCTCAAAGACTGTTTTGATCTACATGTAAATACAACTTTGTTTATTATTCGTAACTCGAATCAATGTCAATACCCAGCAGTATAACGTTGGTATCATATAGCAGTGATCCATAATTATATCACGAACGTCACATTCCATTGGGCTTCGACTAAATATGGTTTGGACGAACTTTAATAATAAGACTCACTCTTGGTATAACTGATCATTTGGTGTAATTTTTATCCTTATACATACAGTTATCAGTTGATGGAGATGTCTCACGTGGGATCTGCTTGACTTGCGTGGGCCGCCTGCGAGACGCAAGTGACTTCAAGCTGCAAGTGCAGCGCAGCCAGGCAGAGTTTGAGGCAACACTGCTTGCCAAAGGTTAGCATGATATCCTCCCGCCCACACATCAAAACTAGCCAAGGCAAAAGAATTTTTGATTTCTTGAAATAAAGATTTATAAAGTAATGTGACCTTTTTATCTGCCTCTGAGCGGCTGCTGTACTGTTTTTGGTAAAAAGATGTTATATTTGTTTGACCTTGTACCTAGAAACAGACATTTCATTTATCTAAGCTAACCTCGGTCCCAATAGGGGATATTACTGCAATGTTCTGCCACCAGAGTGCAGGACTAGCCTTTTTAGTAAACCATAGAATAACTTATACATACTGTACCTTTGACAGGTTTTTGACAAGTTTTCAGAGATAATAAAAGATGACATTGATGCATCAAGGCGGTTTGCTTACAGAGAACCTACCGGGAAACGCGAATCCGAAAGTTCGCTATCTGCCTCTTTTATCGCTCGAATATGCAAGAGTGACAGAGATGTTAGATAAAAAAAGTTTCTTGTTTCACGATAGACCCTCTGATTGTGGTTGTTGCGCCCTGGCGCCCCCTACGCAGAGTTTCGCGTATTATTCCCTATTGGTTTTAATAATCTTCTTTCTTTGTTTTCCTTTTTTCATTCACTTGTTTGAGTTTACCACTTTATATATTTTACAATTCTAAGCTATGTTTACTAATGTTTTACCTGTCTTCTTCAGTGGCACCTGTGATTAAGATTGAAGTGGTTGATGAGAGTACGGGTGATGAATCTGCATTTGTCATGTTATGTAAGTAGAGATAATTTATACCTCATTCATACATACTCATGTGAAATACAATAATATATCCAATACAATTCACTATAATTTTGCTAATCCAGCATTATAAATTATACAAGGGAGGCAGATTAATGGAAGACTCAAATTACTCTACCTTTGGGTGATGGAGACAACATTTATCACAGATACTTTTTATGTACATATAAATCATGAGGCGGAAGTTTTCATGTGTTTATATAATTTGCTTCTTTACTTCAGATGAAGTACCCGCTGAAAGAGCAGAGATGGCTGAAGGAGATGAGTCAGGGGATGTTTTACGTAAGTACTTGTTTAAAAAAATTACTACTAGGTCTAAGGTTGCATAAACCGGCACTTACAGTGGCAAATACTGTAGCAACATGAGGTATAGTTGACGAAATATAATTTGCACCGATTCAACATACAAGTTGTTTGAGAAATTGGTGCAAATTATACTTCGTCAACCATACAACCTCAGATCTACAATGTACAAGATTGCCTGTCAAATATCTAAAGTGCAACCAAAATCAGAATGCTGTCAAGTGACATAGGAAGTAAAGCCTGACCAGTAATATATGATCATTGTCAAGGCTGTTCGTTCTCGTGTATAGGGTGACAGTTCAATATAGTATGAAAAAATGTGTTCCAGTAAAATTCCGCAATATGGCGCGTGATCATGTATTCCTGGTCGGGCTTTATTTAAGTATGGAAATTGAATTTCTGAAATAAATAATCATGTAATTTAATAATTAAGCAGCACTGTGAAGCAAAAGTGGTCACATTTTTTCATTTGTAGTCTGCCTACATAACTGTCTTCTTCTTAGGTACAGATGGTAGAACACTCCTTTCCGTTAGGAGTTTAAAAAACATCAATCCCATCATGCAGTCCTCCTCGTCACGCGTCAGTTTGATATGATAACCGTGTAAACATGATTACCTTTTTCAGATAAGGATCCTCTGGTTGAGTCTGAGACGCCTAATAATCCGAGTGCCGACGACTCGCCACAGTCGGGGTCGGGTGAGTACTTACAGTACATTATTGTAATTTATAAACTAAAGACTGTACAGGACAAAATCCGGGCATGCATGATATGGTAAATCTTTTAAATGAATGTGCATTATCAAGCAGCACTTTTTCTTTTTTTATGTTTGTTAATTTCTAGTTTAGGTTAAGATTTTTGTAATGTTTGAAAGTAGGTATTAAGGTTTTCCAAATTGTATTTCTGTTTGTTTAGAACTTTAGATTTATGGTAATTTTAAGTTGTTTTTATGTATTGATTTTGACATGTATTTGATAAATAAATTCACTCAATTGACTTTTTTTAGGGTTCCATACCCAAAGGGTAAAAACGGGACCCTATTACTAAGACTCCGCTGTCTGTCTGTCACCAGGCTGTATCTCGTGATCTGTGATAGCTAGACAGCTGAAATTTTCACATTTCGGTTGCGGCTATAACAACAAATACTAAAAACAGAATAAAATAGAGATTTAAGTGGGGCTCCCATACAACAAACGTGATTTTTGACCGAAGTTAAGCAACGTCGGGCGGGGTCAGTACTTGGATGGGTGACCGTTTTTATAGTTAATGGTACGGAACCCTTCGTGTGTGAGTCCGACTCGCCCTTGGCCGGTTTTTATAATTTGTGGTTATGAAAGTACTTAATAAAATTACAAACATAATTTAACATAAGGTTGTCTGTGACTAAGACCATTATTACTCTTACCCCCGGTCGCTCGGTGGCGCGTCTATAACTACTTGTATATACTATGTCTATGGCACGACCCTTATGACAAATAAAGTACGGGAAGTAGAAAAAATATATAAATAAAATTGTGGCATTGTAGCAGGAAGGCAGTGAAGATTATTTAAAAAAACCGGCTAAGTGCGAGTCGGACTCGCGCACGAAAAAAACAGCAAAAAAATCACGTTTGTTGTATGGGAGCCCCATTTAAATATTTATATTATTCTGTTTTTAGTATTTGTTGTTATAGCGGCAACAGAAATACATCATCTGTGAAAATTTCAACCGTCCAGCTATCACGGTTCATGAGATACAGCCTGGTGACAGACGGACAGCGGAGTCTTAGTAATAGGGTCGCGTTTTTACCCTTTGGGTACGGAACCCTAAAAACGCTGTACAATAAATTAAAGGTATGATGGAATATATTCCGCGAAAACTTACAGAAGCCCATTTATTGTAATATGGTTGTATTTTCAGTAGATAGTACTATAATTACAAATTATCAAAATAAAAGAACCACTTCAATATGTGCATCCAGTAAAAATATATACCAGATCATGCATGTCCGGATTTTGTCCTGTACAGTCTTTAACACAGGTTAATATTAACTTAAGACAGTCCAAGGGGGCGTTGCACCGACCACGAACAACGGACTGATCAACGTCAATCAGGAGTGAACTGTAAAACTTCCGATACAACAAAATTTAACGAACGTTTTTATTGTCTATTCTAATTTTTGTTACCTCTATCAATGTCACTGATTTGATTTTAGTTACCTGTTGTAAACGTATGCTAACATTAAGAATTCATAAACATGGTAGCGACATTCAAAGTTTTTTTCACATTCTAGCCGTCGCGACTTCTTCCAGTGGAGAGAAACTATACACCTGTGAAGAATGCAACAAGGGCTTCAGAAAAAAGCGTTTTTTAAGAAAACACATGCAAGACACGCACATATCTTCCGGAATTTCATTAGATTCAACAATGAACCAACAATTAAGTGATACTTCTAGTTCCACAAAGATTAAATTGAACAAGAAAGGCGAACAGATCACAGAATTAAAGTGTACTCAATGTGATTATACAACAATTTCCAAGAGAAATTTTAATAGACATAAAAACTATCACTTTGATGAGGAACAATTAAATTGCAAACAGTGCGATTATGTGGCTCGTTATAAAGGCCACCTGCGTCTACATCAGGTGATACATTCTAGATCATCCTATACGTGCGAATGCGGCTTTAAATGTAGATGGGAATCAGAGTTACGACGACACAAATGGGTACACACTGGGGAAAAACCATACAGTTGCAAATACTGTGATTACAAATGCCGTCAGATGACAAACTTGCGAACGCATGAGAGGGTACACACGAGTGGCAAGCCCTTTAAATGCGATCGTAGCGATTGCGAGTACGCGTCTCGATATAAACAGGCTTTGGTAAGACATTATAAGACGAAACATAGGGAGGATTTGCCTTAGCTTAGGCAATGGGTGGCTCAACTTTTTTGTTGTTTGTTGTTATTCTGCCTGTCTACCAAAGGACAATAGTGACACAATTTGTTAGTAGAAAATGTTGTATCAAGTGTTTTAACACGCTCAATAAAATACCCATTATGGTATGGCTTAATAACAACCACAAGAATAAATGTTTGATCAATTTAAATACCATAAAACCAGGACTTTAAAGAATCCTCCGGAGGAAAGTAACCAATGAATGAATGGAAGTACACTGGATTTTTCTTGTAAATGGACTTTGTTAGACTGCAAACTAAGTGGCTATAGTTGTTTTTTTTTCTCTTCTCTACGTGTTAAAACACAAAGTTTTGGAGCTGTAGAAAGAAAACTATAAATATAAAGTATATTTTTTGTATAAACTAAAAGTATGTTGTTTTATTGTATTGACAGTGCGTACCGCGCTAACGACCGGACATGTAACGTGAGCGTCAGGATGGCGGGTGGACCTCTGCGATTTCAACGAAATATTTATAAACATATTGTACCTTCAGTGTACCTCAGTGTACTTTTAATAAAAACCAGTGTACCTCTCTCTAAAACGAGATATTTAACAAAAAAAGGTCCACCCGCCATTCTGACGTCAGGTTGGCGGGTGGACCTATGAACTCTTGCGTTATTTCACGCGAAATGTATGTAATTGTAGTGTACCTCCGTAAACCATTATTAGTCTCCGTCAAAGGTCAAGATGGCGGGACCTTTCTTGTTAAATATCTCGTTTTAGAGATAAATATACCGATTTCTAATAATGGTTTACCGAGGTACACTACAATTACATACATTTTGTGTGAAATAGGTAATGCAAGATTTCATACAGGTCTTTCCGCCAAGATGGCGGGACCTTTTTTTGTTAAATATCTATAGGGATAGATATACCGATTTCTAATAAAAGTTTACGGAGGACGGGCAGTCAGCTGCAGAGAAAAGTTACCCCACGTCCATAACAATTTACAGAACTTTGTATGCAGGGGGGGGGTGCCTTTTCCCTGTAGCTGACTACATACTACAAATACATACATTTCGCGTGAAATAATGCAAGATTTCATAGGTCCACCCGCCAAGATAGCGGGACCTTTTTTGTTAAATATCTCGTTTTAGAGAGAGGTACACTGGTTTTTATTAAAGGTACACTGAAGGTACAATATGTTTATAAATATTTCGTTAAAGTCGCCGAGGGCCACCCGCCATCCTGACGCTCACGATACTGCACCGCCAAGTGAGGAAGCGGCCTTACACCACTCTTGCGTCAGGGGTTAAAAATAAAACAAAGTATATGAAATAAAACTATGAAAACGGATTATATCGCGTATATTGAATTTATAATACATCCCGACGTTTCGAACTCTTTACAGCGTTCGTGGTCAACGGGTGACTGAGGAAAAATTACAAAATGCAAAAATACCCACATACTAAAATAATGAACAATCATAGACTACAAACTTTAAGGCTGGTTGTACATGTAAAATCGGTTCATAAGGCTAGTTATACACTATAATTATTTTTCAAGTAAAGATATATATATATACGCGATAAAAAAACTATGCCGGCTCCAACCCTACACCACGGACCCGAGAAGATTTAATTCCCTCCTAAATTATAGGAGGGTATCCCAATATGGGACCGGCAACAAACTCGGCGGGACACATCTTTTCAAAACATCAGAATGTCCAGCATCATCCAACACTACGGTCTCACAGTCTATGTCTCGCTTGCTCCTTTATCAGGTGGACTACAGGATCCCAAGCTGGTGGTAGAGAAAATTTTTTGTCCCGCCGAGTTTGTTGCCGGTCCCATATTGGGATACCCTCCTACAATTTAGGAGGGAATTAAATCTTCTCGGGTCCGTGGTGTAGGGTTGGAGCCGGCATAGTTTTTTTATCGCGTATATATATATATCTTTACTTGAAAAATAATTATAGTGTATAACTAGCCTTATGAACCGATTTTACATGTACAACCAGCCTTAAAGTTTGTAGTCTATGATTGTTCATTATTTTAGTATGTGGGTATTTTTGCATTTTGTAATTTTTCCTCAGTCACCCGTTGACCACGAACGCTGTAAAGAGTTCGAAACGTCGGGATGTATTATAAATTCAATATACGCGATATAATCCGTTTTCATAGTTTTATTTCATGAGTAACTATCGCGGTAACCGAAGACAATATTATAAAACAAAGTATAATTAATTTATGATTTATTTAACGTGTTACAGCGATTAAATTAATTTTACACTACGTATTGTGCGCTCAGCACGACTGGAACAGCCCCTTCTTCTTCATCTCTTCGAACTCCTTCTCGGCGTCATAGTTCCTGGAAAAATCAAAATTCAGTCAAGTTGCACATTTTAAAAAGTGGAAAATGAAAATGAAAGTTTATTAATAACAATCGTTACAGGTCTGTTTAACTAAGTACATGTGGTATACATATTAAACCTACAATCTACATACATGTGGTAAGTTGGGGTTTTTTTAGGCAGACAGTCTTAATGACAATTATATTTATAATTCATTACATATATGTTTACATGTTTCATGAATTCATTTATATATTTCAAATTCATCATTAATAAACAACTGTGGGGCAACTATCCCAATTTTACTTTATATGAATTCAGCCTATACTGATCGTGATGACTTAAAACTACTGATGGTAATATGTTTCGAAGTTTCGAACTTGTTACGGTCAGATTAAGTATCAGCACAATTATAACATTAACATGGAAGATGTGGACCAAATTAATCAAATTCACAATATACTTAGGAATTAAACGAACTACTTAGGAATGATCAAAGGCACGCTGATAGCGCCTACTACAAGTGTATTAAGTGTGTAAGTGTATTATTGAAGAAGTTTGTAGTAGTTTGTACAGCGAAATATAATTTACGATTTTTTGGCTCACCAACCAATGGACCAACATAGACGGCGAAAGTGGTTAAGGCAGAGTCCATGGATACTTAGCAAGATAATACAAGACTCTTTTATCTTAATCTGACTCGCTCAAGTAACTAAAAAAATCGCCTCGGGCTCCCTACCCTATGGTAGTTAGACCAAGCTATGTTGGCAGCGATTTTTATACCCCGTCATAATTTCATAGAAGTTTGTCGGTTAAAATAATACTTGCACAGTCTGGGCTATGGCTATAATAATCGCTGCCAGTTTAGCTTGGCCTAACTCTATATAACACTGTCGGCGTGATTCTTCTCGTGTCCCGCCCCGCACTATGCTGTCCCGCACACTCCACAGAAAACCAGCGCCGTTGACCACACTAGTCGTGCCAGCTGCATTGCTGAGTGGAGACCATTTCGGCCTCACATCTCTATTTCTACTGTTTTGTTTATCTTTGTCTTGTATTTGCTATATATGTGTTGTATTGATGTGCTGTCTGAATAAATGATTACTATTCTATTCTATTCTTCTGTATTTAAAATGTTGGTATGATTGGCTCAATTAGGTTCAAGTAATCTGTCATCTTAGTACCTACATTGGTATAAAACCATCACTGTGTTATAAACCGTCATTTAAACGCCCGATTCAATACGAGTAGGCCCACACAGAACGAGCCGCCTCGCGAGGAAATTGCCGCGCGAAGCGACTCGGCCGCTGGAGACGTGCCTCGCCCGAGACAATACGCGAGTGCGTTACTCCGCCCTTGGCACGTCTATCATCTGCTTCACGCGGCAATTTCCTAGCGAGGCGGCACGTACTGTGGGGACCCATCGCAGAGGCAGAACACTCAACACTCACCTGTAGAACTCGGCGTATTTCCTCTTGCGCTCGGTGCCGATCAGCTGTTTGAAGGCAACTCCGCTGACGGCGGCCAAGGCGAGGGAAATGAAGAGGTTACGCTTGATGGAGGCATTCAGGAGGCCCCTCATCACGGGCTTCGAGACGGTGGAGACTGCCTTGTCGCCGGCCATCTGCGTACATAGATGTAAATATCCTCCTAAGTCTGTTCCTTTCTGTATGGTAGTACTATTACTTATTCTGTTTTTTTTTAGGATTGGAAAAAACCGGCCAAGTGCGAGTCGGACTCGCATACGAAGGGTTCCGTACCATTACGCAGAAAACGGCAAAAAAATCACGTTTGTTGTATGGGAGCCCCACTTAAATATTTATTTTATTCTGGTTTTAGTATTTGTTGTTATAGTGGCAACTGAAATACATCATCTGTGAAAATTTCAACTGTCTAGCTATCACGGTCAGGGACCGGACAACCCTTTCCGCGATAAAACCCTTTCAATGGGCGATACTTAAACACGGCTAACACATTGAAAGACTTTCCCTTTTGAACTGCAAGCCCATTCATACCCTTACCTTTGACTAACCCTTACCGAAAAGCTAACCAAAAATAAGGCTAGCCCTTAATAAGGGTTACCCTTATCTTTAAGCGCTTTTTATAAAGGTTTCCCTTTGCGTGAAAGAGACAGGATTAGTATATATCTACGGTAGTGTATGAAAAGGAAAGAAAATACGTGCCTAGTTAAAGAACGCCGCCGTCGCCGCCGACGATCGCTCGGATTCGAAGTAATGTGTGCTTTATGAACAAGGTAGACGACTAAATTAGCACGCTTATATACTAAAAGGGAAGCCCTTTATAAGGCTAACCCTTATAAGCAATATGCAAGGTGTTGGTGAGCGGATGATAAGGGTTTTGTAAGGGTATTGGGCTACCGATTACTCAAATGTGGTAGTTTTATATAAGGGTTTTTAAAAGCAAAACAAAGGGTTTCGTCTGGAAAAGGGTATGGTGAGTTAAGCCTTATGCAATACCCTTATAAAACCCCGATAAGGGATAGCGGGCCGGTCCCTGATCACGGTTCATGACATACAGACACCTGGTGACAGACAGACAGCGGAGTCTTAGTAATAGGGTCCCATTTTTACCCTTTGGGTACGGAACCCTAAAAAGGAAAACAATCTTCATGTCTTTTTATTTTGAAAAATGCTTTTTAAGGTTCCGTACCCAAAGGGTAAAAATGGGACCCTATTGCTAAGACTCCACTGTCAGTCTGCCTGTCACCAGGCTGTATCTCATGAACCGTGATAGCTAGACAGTTGAAATTTTCACAGATGACGTATTTCTGTTGCCACTATAACAACAAATACTAAAGAGTACGGAACCCTCGGTGGGCGAGTCCGACTCGAAGTTGTCCGGTTTTTTTTTTCCTTAATATCTTACAAGGAAAACAGTGGCCAGTGATCTGTCAGGTGAACAATCAGTAAAATACCTATAAATGTGTCGTTTTCAATAAAAAGGTACCACGTTGTCGCTTGCTATAAGGATGCTCCGACAAGTTATTTGTATAAAGATACAAGCAAATTTCGTCTTTATGATTGAGTACCTTTTGATTGAGAACGCCACAAATAGTTACTTCCCCGGACGATACTTAAGAATGATTTATTTAAATTAATGATTAATTGGTTGCTTTAATAACTCACACACCCGAAAAATCTTTATCTTTTTAGGAACACCTTGTGATTAGATTATTGACAACCTTCTTACATAACACTGCATTAAAAAGTTACCGTTTTTAATGTTTAGTCTGTAATATATAAATATAAACATAAGTTGTTCAGTAAGAGCCGGAAATAAAGCCAAATAATTGTTGAATTTACTTACTTTTGCTAGGTTTTTATGATATAATTTACTGAACCTCACGAAAAGCAAGTGAATTAGAAGTGCGTTCTCTATGTTTCGACTTTCGTTTTCTACGCAGATAGCGTGTAGTCTACTCTGATTGGTAGATACAACCGTTACATAAATGGTTCGACCAATCAAGTTGAAAATCGATATGACGTGCACTTAGTTCTCCTTTACAAATTTTTTTTAATACGACCTGCGGAATGCGTTTTGTTTTATTGCGTTATAACTTATAAATTAAGGAACCGTAGTGAAAAAACAAAGCAAGTTTATTTAAGTGTTATAATTTCATTTTGGAGTTTTTTCTCAGGTTCGTCTACGCTTGGGACGATATAATATAGTATGGCAATGGCATCATTATTTTCTACGGCTTAATTTGTAAATAATGCATTACGGTTTTTACAACTTCCACGATAGAATTCAATGAACGAACACAACTATAAATAATAAAATAACGGTGGCTAACGTCAGCATCCTGCTCTTGGAAATGTGAGGCAGGAACAAGGGTTTGTGGCAATGCACTGCGCCGGGCAGATGCAATTGCATGGCTTACAATCACCATAACTACATGGATCCAAAACTTGTGAGCAGTCTTCTCCTGGCGGTAGGAACGAGGAACGGTATACTGTTGTTGAGTCGATCTTCTGACAAGGTTTTTGATATTGGCCTTTGCACGCCCAAGGCGGGCGCTGTGGTGATGGTGCACATACAGGCTGATATGACATTTTCTGCGTAGTTAAACTCTCCATTTTAGCCATTGGTCGCTCATAACACTTAACAGGTGCAAACGATGGTGCTGGTGGCGCAGGACCTGGATTTACATAAGACAAGCGGTTCACCGTGCGGTTTTCAAACGGAGATTCAACTGAATGGAACTTAGGTGGTGGTTTACAGGATTCTCTCATGATAGCCGACTTGGGGACATAGTCATGACGTTGCGTGGTGACCGCTTGCATAGGCCCCTGCCCCCACATGTCGTGATGACACGGCCGGATCGGCTGCGTGGTACAAACCTCATTCGGAAGAAATGAAAGTTTCTGAACTGTGCTGGCTTCCATTGGCTCGCAGCTTGGGACTAGATTAGGCGCTGGTTTTCTAGGGATTCCACGTAAGTTTGAAGAGTCTGCTGTGGGTAAGTACGATACGTGGTGGATGCTTCTACAGGAGCAGTGGGTTGTACGTAGCAGCGCCGCGGAGCGAACGAGTCTGGTATACGAGGTTGCTTGTAACATGGACTGACGACTTTACCGCAAGAGCGGCAAGCCTCACAGGGAACACACTCGGACATGATTTAGATAAATTAAAAATAACTTTAAAACAAAATAACAACTGTAAACTACATTTAATTTAAAAATAAACGGAAAATAATTTCAAGTCATGTCAATCAAAGGGGCCGGAAACATAATAACGGTTATAAAGCTACTCTATGGATTTTTCAATGAAAAAAATTAGGGTCAAAATATAGGGGTGGCCAGGAGCATGGAGACTACATAAAGGAGCCAAATCTCTATGTATGAAAAGTGTCCATCAAAAAACAGTAATTAGGCGGCGCCACCATACACCGAAATACTACTAAAAACAACCTACGTAATTTCGTCGGGTTATTTGTTGGTTCATATTATACTCATGTCCCAGACCCTAACTAGCGCCACCGGAGAGATGAGGAACTATTATTTAAATCTGAAAGCGGTCACTTTTGCAACAATTCTGCCATAAGAGATTGGCGTCCTTTTCTATACCATCCATAGCCAGGAGCAAGCCAGGAGGCAGTATGGCCTATGGTCTTAGCCTGTCCAGAAGGCGAATAAAATAAAAAAGGTGTAGCCACACGTTGACCAAACAAGTTTCCGACGGTCGGTCACCTAGATCTGGGTCGGAACCTCGGGTCGGAACCCAATGAAATTACGGTTAGGAACCAGGAAGGACACCTTGGTCGGACGGTTTTTTGATTTTGATCCTACGAAAGCGTGAAAGACCCTTAAAATATACACATTTAAGAAAGAGATATCGCTTTCTCGCTCTTACTTATGGTTGCGTCGCACAATGACCTTGGTGCGGTGCGATGGTGTGTTACGACCTTAAAACGCAAACTGTTCCATAGATTATACAGTTCTAGTACTTTTAGTGTTTTAAAAGAATGGATTGTACTGAAAAAAAAACTTGTGTCACTGTCAAAGTTGTCAAACAACTGTCAAAAGTCCAATCGTCATTTTAGTAGTGTTTATTTATTTATTTAGCCAAAATATAAACTTATGAAAGTCCTGTACCGATAAGTTTGTTCTTTCAATCGATGCGGATAGTAATCTAACTTAAAACTACAACTTACGAAACCTTTACCTGATTCTAAACAATGTGAAAAGTGAAAGTATTACGTGGTCCAGTAACTGGCAATTTTTCTTTGATTTTCCCATAATTTTACTCGAAAAATGGGTAAAACTAGTAAAGTAGTTATCTGCGGGATGAAAGGTGTCGGTAAAACTGCCGTTCTCGAGCAGTTGATATACGGAAATGTGAATTTAAAAACTTATTTCTATCCGACTATAGAGGATATTTACGTAGCGAATATAGAGACAGACCGCGGGACGAAGGAGCGAGTGTGTTTCTACGATACTGCCGGGCTCGAGCCACCGATTACAGGCGAGTTTAAAGGTTTTTACACGTTTTTGTTTGGTAACTGTTCTAATTAGAATTCATTTTAATATATCTAAGATAGAATCTATAAATACATTAATTTGGTTTACTACAGAGCTTTATTTTTTTTAACAAATAAATAAAAAAACAATGTTAACGCAACCAATTCCAGAATAGTGTCTTAGATATTTTATATTTGTTTCATTTATTTATTTATTCACATTTACAGCTAAAGACTTGTGGCGTTATTCATAAGCACACCACAAGCCTTAATCAACTACTAATTGTTTATCTTTATCTGTCATTTTGACCTATATATTTGTAAGAAAGGGATAAATCATAAATTAACTAATTGTTGCTTATTAAGTTTTATGAATAAGTAGGCCAAGGGAAATGCTAGGAGCACAATTTTTGAATCCGTAACTATGTTACTATTTAGGAGGTGAACATATCAAAAGTCCCCGGTCGTAGCCCTGGTGCCGGGGGGAGAGGAGGGTTTGAAGGTTCCATTTTTCGGTTTTTTGAATATATCTTAGAAACTTTGCGTCTTAGCGATGTGACTACTTAGACAGACCGAAAGCTGATTAAATTTTCTACAAGTCTAACTTTGTCAGGTTTGATATCTTGAATAGTTTTCGGGATATCCTCTCTTGAAAGTTTATTTGGGGCTCTCAATCTTACCTTGACTTCTACATCAGTGAAGACTTACTTTCACTGATATGCGTTAAAAATATAAATAACAAATGAAACCGTCAACGCCCTCTATACGAGAGTAGGCCAAAAATAGTGGCGCCATCTGATCGAGAATCAAATTTTCGTGATTTACGAGGCACGTTTTTTCCTTAGACTGTATCTATCTATTACGGAGTCATATCTATCTTTGCTGTGGCTAATAATAAGCATCTTTGACTTGAAAAACTTTTCTCTAAAATGAAAGATGGCCGGGATAGACGCCTTCAAAGATTGATATTTTAAAAATTAAATTTTTTATCGTCGGAAATGGTATCAATAAGTATAACTCCTATTTTAAATTATTGGAACATACAGAACACGTCAAAATAAACAACTTGACCAGAAAGTGATCTATTGTAAAGCCTTTAAAGTTCATTACAAATTTAAATATTTGAACAATCTTATGGCTCTATGGCTTCTTATAAAATACATTACAAATTAATAAGTAAATAAGAGTTTTGAATGATTCACGGTTAGTATCACTAGACTTATAATGACCGTGATTGCCTTTTGTATTGTTTATGAGCTCCCAATATTTCGACGCAGTTACATGCATCTTGTTCACGGGTGACTGGACTGAAGATTGCGGGTGGGTGTCAAAGTTGTGTAGACCGCGCTCGGTCTACCCATATATACACACAAAAGCTCATAAACAATACTAAAGGTAATCACGGTCTATATCCCAGTCAATATAAGTCTAGTTAATAAGTAAATATTTTTGACAAGTATATAATTTAATTCCAGGACCACCCCAATCCCCAACACTGCAGCTGACAGCCAACCAGGTGCTCCAGCGGCATTACCTCGGCTTCGCAGAGGGCTACGTCATGGTGTACGACACCAATCGCCCTGAGTCGCTTGATGTACTCATGTACCTGAAGAAGGATATTGATAGAAATAAGGATAAGAAAGAGGTGAGTGGTCACAGATTTAATGTATACGCTAGATGACGTAAATACCACGATTTGTATTGAAACCAAGCGTGCCGACTTTTTCATACAAAATTTACGCATAATATAATTTTAAAATTACTTATCTGTAATAGGAAATATGTTGTTGCCTTTGGGTGCTCGCAATTTTTGGGCTATTGCAGTTCATTATCATGCAACGAAGCATTTTTTAAGTTTTCATGGACGTCCAGCTGCAACAACCGGCTGCGTGGACTGTAAAGAGCAACGGTCAACCTCGACGCTTGGTCGGGGTTCAGACACGCGAAGTAGATGCATTTGCGTCTTCTATGGTATATTTATTTCTGGGTTAGTGGTTAACTAGAAAACTTTAGGTCGAATGTTGCTTAATATAATTACATGTGTACACATGAGTGAATTTCCACTCTGATGGCCTAGCGGTAAGGGCCTTCGACTTTCATTCCGGAGGTCGCGGGTTCAAACCGCGGCTCGTACTAATAAGTTTTTCGGAACTTATGTACGAAATATCATTTGATATTTACCAGTCGCTTTTTGGTAAAGAAAAACGTCGTGAAGAAACCGGGTTAATCCCAATAAAGCCTAGTTTACCCTTTGGGTTGGAAGGTCAGATGGCAGTTGTTTCGTTCGTTGACAGTAGTTCTCGTAAAAACTAGTGCCTACGCGAATTCTCGGGATTCTTTATTATTCATTACAATAAATTATTGTGTTGAACATAAGCTTAATATTAAAAATAAACACTACATTACATGAACTAAAATTAAAGCTTAATTAATGAGTGATCCCAAGCTGATGATATTAATGAAAAGTATAATTATATATATATATATATATATCATTTTAACTAAAATTGTATCATGTAAATCATATGTAAATATCAATCAAGCAAATAAAATGTAAATAAAAACATTAATAATTTAATTTTTACAAACAAAGATATGAATACAATATATAATATCGTCACTTTGGTATCGTAGTAGAATAATACAGTCGGGTACAGAATAAAACCTAAACTCAATAATAATAAAAAACAAAAAACTATAATACAGCTGTCTGCTATAAAGTCCGTTATACATAGTACGAATTTTTTAAAAGATAATTCTTGTGTCTTGCATTAAAAAATTGACTGTTAGTGATTGTTTTAAATTCAGTTGGTAATTTATTGTAGAGGAAAACGGCCTGGTAACTTGTGGCGTGTTTCATCACATTAAGCCTCGGGACTACAGAATTGTTTATGTCTTGCCGTCTAGTAGACAGCCATCTCTCGGTCGTGTTCTCATACTTGTGTAGGTGTTTTACTAAGTCCGTCAAAAGTACAAGTATGTGAAGGCACGGCGCAGTAAGGATTCTGAGTATGACGAAATGCTCTCTGCAAGATGCCATTACTGACATGTTCACCTAGAGTGTCCAAAGCCTCAATAAAAACCAGATAAAAAAAAGATGCCATTAGTTGTGAAGCGGACCCCAGGCTCTCATGAGCCGTGGCTAAAAAGCCGGGACAACACGAGGAAGAAGATGAGTGAATTTTCAAGGTTTACTTTTTTGTAACTAAAGAACGCTTACTTGTGTTAGTAACTTTATTGGGTTATCAGTATTCATTTATTTCTTGCTTCCATGGTATCTTAGGGTGTAGCAAATACAGATAATTTTATTAAATTACTGTTACTTAACATAATATCTAGTGGCTTTTACAAACTTATAATTACGTATATAAACTTTGTATACCCTAATAAAGCACCCTTGGTTGTTGAACGTTTTAAGGCGATATAGCAACATGCGAAGCTTCAATCGTGTTCTATATTCAATGAGTAAGATTGACATATGATTGTGATTTTTAACTGGTAATCTTGATAAGGGTTAATTCGAATTATTTCAAATATTTCGCGCTTATAGTTAATTTCACTACATTTCTACATTTTCTTAAACTTAGGGCTGGTACAAGACGGATTGCAACCCGACTACAACTTGTATGGAAACTGCACGCCGATGTTGCAGTACTTGCAGTTGGCGTGCTGTTCCCATACAGATTGCAGTCGGGCTGCACTCCGTCTGTACTCTGTACCGGCCCTTAGGTATAATATCACTATGAGTACGCTAGTTAACAGTACATATGTTAGTGAAATTTAAATTATATCCTTGCAGGTAGTAATGCTAGTAATAGGCAACCGCACAGGTCCGGACGACCCCAACAGCCTGGAAAACACGTGCTCCAAAGCGGCCAATTGGTGCTCGCGCGAAAAACTCCGCCATTTTGAAGTCAACGCGATGGACCGCCCATCTTTGTATGAACCCTTCATATTTCTAACCTCAAAACTTAACCCGGTGCAGAATAAGACAGCGTTTCCACAGTTGAGTACGTTGAGTAAGTTGACGCAAAAGAATAATAGGAGCGATGCTATGTAACATTATATTTTTAATCTATGCCCTTTTTGTTATCAACCTTAGGATCGGTTGAGTAAAGTGTAGTTATTTCATTTCAAGGAGATGAAAAAAATCGGTTTTGTTACATATTATAATCATGACGTTTTAAGTTTTAATACATACTCGTACAGATTATAGACAAAGAGCTGCAAATACTTATTGCAGTCGGTAACGTGAATGCGATACACCTAACGCAGGATCCATCGTCTTCGAGAAATGAAATAATTCCTGCTAACTTGGTGGCATTATAGCTGTCATGTTTTTGGTGGGTAATTTTAAGAGGAGTGAAGTACTGTAGGGTATCTAAATTTCTTTATCTGCCTCTCTATCGCTCTTATAGGTATACCTACCTAGAGTTAGACCAAGATAAGTCTGCAACGATTTTGATAGCACACGCAGTGCAAATTACGTCAATGAAATTATGACGTATGAATGAATAACACTTTCACTGCGTGTGCTATCAAAATCTTTGCAGACTTGATCTAACTCGAGCGATAGAGGCAGGTAAAGAAATTTCAACTTTAGTTTTTTGCGGTAGGCCCTCTGCTGCCTAAAGATTAATTTAAAAGTGTAAATCGTTATGAAACCGAATATAGAGGGTGGCCCAAAATACGTTGAGAAATGTTTACTGCGGTATATTGTTGAAAATGTTAACAAACGTTTGCGTTTGTGTATCATAATTAAAGGAGAATTCATTTTGAATATTTGATCGAAGTTTTAATGTTTTATAACATTTGGTAAATAAGAGAAATATTCAACTAGGGAACAAATCAAATTATTTTATGAAATATTTTGATTTGTGTTTTTTAAGTAGTCACACTACTATATATAATTTATAAACTGAAATAGATATCACACACTAAAGAAAAAATGCCTAGTCTTTCAAAGATAGCGTACAACAGAGAATTTGGGACGGGTACTGCCGTGGCCGGGTGGTCTAATGGTCAGGACGTTAGCCGCGTAAGCTGAAGACGCGGGTTCGATTCCCGTCTCGGCCATCGATGGACATGGTCACTTTTTCTTTATCATACGATATTTATTTCAGTTTATAAGAGAAATAGTCCTAAAGTTACTTGTCTACGTATTTTTGTCTACATTTGTCAACATTTCATCTGGTTATGAATTTGTTTAAAACAAAGCATCTGTAATTTAAATTGTACTTAATTAAATATGAAAAATTAGATTATATTTGTGACCGTGCATATATATTTATATATGTATGTATAAATTATGTCTGTCTGTGTGTAAAAATGTATCAGTGGCATAAACGCACCTAGACGAATAAACATACTTTGATTTTATTTATTTATGAAGTGAATACTTCTTTGTGTGCATTGCCATAGTGAAACTTTAAAATATTGGCTCGGACAAAGCGGTAAAAATATGTGTACACGACCTTATTACCTAGATATTACAAGGAAGAGATCGCTATTTAGCGATAAGACCGCCTGTTGATTAACCCCTTCTCTTCTGTATTGTTTGTATTGTTTCCTGTAATGATGTGTGCAATAAAGAGTATTTGTATTATATGTTGCTACAGTTGTAGTGCAATAATTATTTTCCATCTTATTTTCACGGAAACGTAAGCAGAGACCGTCCCGCTATCTCTTATCCGGGTTTTATAAGGGTATTGCATAAGGCTTAACTCACCATATACCCTTTGCCAGACGAAACTCTTCATTTTGCTTTTAAAAACCCTTATATTTGTGTACACACATTTGTGTAATCGGTAGCCCAAATACCCTTACAAAACCCTTATCATCCGCTCACCAACACCTTGCATATTGCTTATAAGGGTTAGCCTTATAAAGGGCTTCCCTTTTAGCATATAAGCGTGCTAATTTAAGTCGTCTACCACGTTCATAAAGCACACATTACTTCGAATCCGAGCGATCGTCGGCGGCGACGGCGGCGTTCTTTGACTAGGCACGTATTTTCTTTCCTTTTTATACACTAGCGTAAATATATACTAATCCTGTCTTTTTCACGCAAAGGGAAACCTTTATAAAAAGCGCTTAAACATAAGGGTAACCCTTATTAAGGGCTAGCCTTATTTTTGGTTAGCTTTTCGATAAGGGTTAGTCAAAGGTAGGGGTATGAATGTGCTTGCAGATCAAAAGGGAAAGTCTTTCAATGTGTTAGCCGTGTTTAAGGGACGCCCGTTGAAAGGGTTTTATCGCGGAAAGGGTTGTCCGGTCCCTGAACGTAAGAACGTGTCTTGCTATTTCAGTCAGTCTCGGTACAAAAAGTAGGCACTGAAGTAGCATGACAAATACGAATGTTTCCGAGAAAGTACGATGGAAAACAATTATGCACTAGGTACATCTGTACGAGATTTTACTAATTAATCTTTCCAAAGGAACTCTGTTGAATGAACCTTTTGTTTATGAATTTAATTAAAGTATTAATACCTAAGTATTTATCGGGTTTAAAGGTATTGCTTCAAATTAGTACCTATCTATTAGGATTTTTAGTTCTTATTAGTTAAATTCGTACTAGTTATACTCGTAACTATTAATCATTTATTATATGTTCAACCGCTGTCTTATGAAATCTCACTAGTTAATTTATTATTTCTTTTATTAGCCCCTTTATTATAAATTTTGTAAATATTGATTTAATCATCAAAATCATTATTGGAAAAGGAATATAGGGGCATAGGTTAATGATTAATATTTGTGGGTTAGGAGATTAATAATTATTATGAATTTTAAATACGCGACAACCTTATATAGAATAGTATCTTATAATATTATTGTTAACAATATAAGGTGCTTCATGAAAACCTTAACAAATTTTTGGGATTAATAGTATATTACTACAAAACCCGAGAAGCAGGGAATGGCCAACCGAGTGAGTGACGCGAGGCCGTTTAGTAATGGGTATCCCTTATTTGTTCGGCAAGGAGCTTTTATAGTGGCCCAGTTAGATGAACCATTTTGTGTACGGCCATATGCCGTTTGACGACCGGTCTAGCCTTGTGGGTAGTGATCCTGCCTGTGAAGCCGATGGTCCTGGGTTCGAATCCCAGTAAGGGCATTTATTTGTGTGATGAGCACAGATATTTGTTGCTGAGTCATGGATGTTTTCTATGTACATATTTAAGTATTTGTATAAGTATACATATATAGGTATCGTTGTTTGAGTATCCACAACACAAGGACACCGGTCAATTCGAACAACGTGATAACTACTAGATACGAGATCTAATAGATACGTTATAGTTTAGTTCTCAACTAGTTATCTTTTGCAGTTCGATTCGAGAAACCAATTGTCATTTCACGCTACAATTATTGTGACGTTTTGGGATATCCATTAGATATCCATTGGATGTCTAAGTAATATCTTAAGCGAATCTTAAAGAGATCGTTCAAGAGGACATTCGGAATCTCGGAAATGTCAAATTAGACATGACTTTCATAAATATCTCGTTATCGTTACGTTTCTTTTTCATATCTAGTGGATATCTAGTTGATATCTCGATCATCGTTCGAATGCGCCCGTTAGTCAATTTGTGTAAGAATGTCTATTTGTCTTGTTCTATAATATTGATTTATTTTTATTTATTTATTTATATGCATCATTTATAAAAGCAAAAAGTTTGAACGCCAATGACGCCAACAACCGTCGCTGGTTACAAACAATGCATTCGGCACCAGATACCTTAATACTTACTAGCTTTGTATGTAAAAATTAATTAAAAAGTATACATACCAAAGATAATTGATTGTAATGGAGAGGTAAAGTCTAAGAAAAAAAACGTGCCCCTTGTGTCTAAGAAAAAAAACTGCGCCATATGTTTTACGGTCACTGAATTGTCAATCGTCAACTTTTGACAATCAGAGTTACCGCAAAATGTATGGAGCTGTATAGCGCCATCTCGTTTACCTATCAAATATGAAGAACGAAATTGTATTAGATCTTACGCATCTTACTCAATCAATGTATCTTTGATACCAAAGAGAATTAAGAAGACATAGTGCTCACTCCATTCCATACATCAGTTTTGTTACCAAAACAAACTATACTTTCGTAGTCTACAGCTAGCGTCAAGTAGCGGAACTCTTAGTACTGCTACTAGACAATAGATGTCGCGGCAAACGACAGTCTTTCAGCTAATATTATAACCGGATTAACCAGAACTATTATCAACTCCTTCTGCTCATAATATTAGCAGGCATGTCTCGCTCCGCGATTTCGTCGCATCGCTACAAGTACCTGCGGCCGCCCCAATTTTGGGGTTTTGCCATAGTAATGGCCGTGCACCGCTACGGAACGGACGCGTGCACGCGCTTGCGCCGCCTTGCGCGTAGTAGACGCGTTTTGTTAGAGAGTGAATCTTCTGTACCTAGTACTAATAATATATTCTGTGGTATTAGTTATAAATTAAATCACATTTACAAACGGGTCTATCGCAAATTTATTTTTGTTACCTTTATTTACCGACGTTTCGACACAGGTTTCACTGGTCGTGGTCGCGGCTAACTGACGTCCTAGCAAAATGTCAAAACAGAGATTTGTGTGACTATACCCCACGAAAAGTGCATTTAAAGTTTGAGGTAGTTATAAATTGTTGAGCAATACACTTTTCGTCAGTCGCGATACATGCGATATCTAGTGTCGAGTAGCAGTACTGATAGTTCCGTTACTTGACGATAGATGTAGACTAGGAAAATAATAGTCTTTTTGGTAACAAAACCAATGTATGGAGTGAGCACTCTTATGTATTCTTAATTCTCTTTGTTGATACATTCAAATAAAAGTATGTACATACATGTTATAAGTACTTAAGTAGGTAGTCTTCCTTTTCATGACTTCTTTATGTTAATAGTTTAATTATTTTTTTAGTTATGTACTTAAATTAATTTTTAGACTAAGATATTAGTGCAATATTTGATTTACAGGTTTTAAAATCAGTGATTTAACATTTAAATATATTAATAACGGGTCACTCACGTGTTTTACACGTGTCTGCGCCGGTCCGTCACCGTCGACGCAAGCTCCTGATGACGCTCCTCGGTACGGAGTGAAACATGTCGAGCGTTTTCGACTTAAAACACGTGAGTGACCCGTTATTAATATATTTAATATGTCTGTGTCTCACGGAAGTTTTGTTATTCAGATTTAACATTTAATTGGTGTACCAAATTTTGTATTGGACTTATATGAATTTAAATTTGAAGAAAGATCTTTGTCTTCATACTACGGTGTGCGAGCGGGGCATTGCTATACGTGCATGGCGCTGTCTTGCTCACACACCGAGCATCAGTGTGATTATCACGTTGTTTTTTAACCCATGCCCCTCCATTTAATGCAAGAGGGGTTAACTATAGTTGGTCAAGCAAATTTTGTCAGTAGAAAAAGGCTGCAAATTTAAATAATGTAGGCGCGAAGGGTTATCGTCCCATCGAAAATTTGAATTTTGCGCCTTTTTCTACTGACAAAATTTGCTGGACCAACTATATCTCTGCAGCTGACTATACCAATTTAGTAATAAAATCACAGATCGGTTGGACAAATTGATTCGATCGAATTGTCATTTTAATATGGTTTAAAACAAGGTTTATTTAGTTTAATATTTTATTATTTCATTTTTAGTTTTCTATTTAGTCTCTCTAGAAAATGGCTTTAAACTATTTAGCTTGGTCGTCTTAGAAAGCTCTCAGTAGGTATCGGCTATCTTGTTGTTAAGAGCGATAGGGAAATAAAATATAGATTTCCCTGTCTCTCTCAGCCGAAAGTGTCTGCCGACCGGACGTAACAACTCGCTCACCACGCCTATCGTGCGTGGTGCGCGGCGCGCCATTGTGAACTTTGTCAGAACGCACAAAGGGTGATATTTAGTTGAAGCCACGCGCGTCATTTCACGTCTTTGGCGGTTAAAGTATACTTTTGTTTTGTTTTGGACGGAAGAATACGGAAAGCATATATGCTTGTTAATGCATATGCATATGATATTTGCAGTTAATGGATTAAATGCTTATAAGACTAGAGCTTTGTAAGACCTTAGATAAATTAGGACTTATAGCAGTCCGAACGATCTTATGAAAATTAATGTATAATATGATGAATTTAATTTATGAATATAATAGTTTTGTTTGGAGATGTGTGTTTTTATTCACTGGTATGTTATAACTGTTCAGAATTAGTCTACTTAAATTGACGTTTGTATTTATTTCTACAAAATCTGAAGCTAATCACAAAACATTATTTACAGTAGGTACACAATACGTGCCTATTGTCCAAAATTTAAAGGGCCATTATGTACTGTAAAACTCGTGTTGATTTAAAATACTCCCTTCGGTCATGTTTCTATTTATCGCCACTCGTTGCGAAATTACGCACTTGTATCGTAATGTACTATTACAGTACATACGGTGGTACTTTACCGCATCATCACTTTACCGCACTAGTGCGATAATTAGCGCATTATGTAACTATGTCGAAAATTTAAATGTACTGTAAAACGTTGTACGATACATGTGCGAATAGGTTATTTCCTATTTTTCGCACTTGTATCGTAATGTACTATTTCAGCAGAGGTCAATTTACTTTATCTAATTATGGATATCACTATATTACGCAAGGTTAGGGTAAGACAGGCACTGAAAAGTAGTACTACCACATATAGAATATTACGCGAAACTGCGTAGGGGGCGCCACTACCACAATCCGAGGGTCTACCGCAAAACAAGAAAATCGAAATTTCGTTTTCTTACCTATCACTCTTGCATATTCGAGCGATGAAGAGACAGCTAACTAAATTTCGATTTTCGCGTTTTCCGCTAGGCCCGTTGTAAACAAACCGCCTTGATGCATCAATGTCTTATTGTCTGTGAAAACTTGTCAAAACACAGTATGTATAAGTTACTCTACGGTTTACGATAGGTGGTAAATGCTGCACTCTGGCGGCAGAACATTGCAGTAATACCCCCTATTATTGGCATTTATTTTTGAATGAGAATTACCCCTGGTATAAATAAGGTTGAAGGTGTCCACCATTGCTGGGGTGCCATCAATAGAGTATACAAGTTGCTTTATATAAATACGGCAGATTCTCGGCTGATCTATACAATAAAACACGCATACATGGTGGCAATAATTTATTCTGCATTTCAAAATGTAATTACAATATTAATATCATCGGTTACTAAATACAACTAGCGGGAGGTTCCCGAAGCTATCTACTCGAACAAGAGAGAGGCGAGGCGCGCACAACCCATCCTGTATAATACAGGTGGCAAATAAATTGGGGTATAGCTGTGGATGTAAAACACATTTAAGAGCAAACTATTTTAAATTAAAAAGTATCTCATAAGTAAATATTTTGAAATTCTAAAGCTAATAGTATGGTATAGTAGTTACCACGCATTGATAGTTAGGAAAGTATCCTGTTAGATAAAAGATATTTACAGTACATATGGTGCTACTTTCTCGCACTAGTGCGTCAAATAGCACTTTTCGTGCATATTTCGAAAGTTTAAAGGGCCATATGTACTGTAAAACGTTGTACGATACACGTGCGAATAGGTAATTCGCAACTCGTGTCGATTTAAAACACCCTGCGGTCGTGTTTTAATTTATCGCCGCTCGTTTCGACTTTCCTCTTTTCCGCACTTGTATCGTAAATAACTATTAAATGAATTTTATTTGAAAAATACGAGTACATAATCATAATACACACACATAAATAATATGTGTAAACGTTAAAGTCAATACAATCTGTAGAGCGTCATTATTTTAACTGAAAGAGATATAGAGATAAACAGAAAAATATGTTCTAAAGGTACATAATAAACAATAATTGAAAGAAATTTGTCGTGCGTGCCTCGCCTTTAGTCAATAACTATCAAAAACATATAATACTAATTGATTCGTAACTGTTTTCGACTTTAATACTTAACCATAATTATTTTAAGATAAAAATAACACTAAGAACATTTAAGTAACATTTTTGAAGTGCTCACATCTTAAATTACATAATAATTCGAATAAAAATAGAATTACAACGGTCTTGAAATTCAGTATGTACTAAAATTTAATTTAAAAATATGTACTATTTTATGTCAAAATTTTAAATGAAAAATATGCTAATAAACATTAAAATATCTTCAAATTTGAATAATTTGTTTAGAATCTCAACTTATTTACATCTTTGGAACGTTGCGTCACTTAATAAATATATTTAAGCTGGTAACACCTGTTTTGGAACGTCCCCCTTAGAGGAAGACCCGAATAGCTAAAACGATTTTTTCTTATTTTTTACGGCATTCCGTAACTGGAGGGGCAGACTGGACTCAAACTATACTAACATGCAATATTACATCGATTTTAATACTAATGAGCTTCTTTTTAATGAACACGATATTAAATTTGACATTTTGTGTAATGATTTTTAATTAAGGTTCTTAGGTTGGCTAATGATATCAGATGTTACCATTAAAAACATCAAAAATAATTTACTCAGTTTACTGTCATCATCTTCCTCGCGTTGTCCTGGCTTTTGCCACGGCTCATGGGAGCCTGGGGTCCGCTTGGCAACTAATCCCAAGAATTGGCATAGGCACTAGTATTTACGAAAGCGACTGCCATCTGACCGTTAAACCCAGAGGGTAAACTAGGCCTTTTTGGGATTAGTCCGGTTCCTTCCCGGTGTTTTTCTTCACCGAAAAGCGACTGATATCAAATGATATTTCGTACATAAGTTCCGAAAACTCATTGGTACGAGCCGGGGTTTAAACCCGCGACCTCCGGATTGCAAGTCGCACGCTCTTACTCAATTTACTATGGAGTCGTAAATTTTATAATTTATGTAGCACTGAGTTTAAATACTTAACATTTGAATAAAAATATTTGTTTATAATTTAAGTTAGAGATAATCAAAATATTTAGAATTAAATGAATGATCTATTTTCATACAGGATGACCGGTAAGTAATAGTCGATGATTAATTTACTATAATTTATTTTTCTTTTTTGGCATTGTGCCTCTAGTCATATATTTTTTGATAGTTTTTTTTAAATCACATTTTACCCTTACTTTCCTAACTTTTCCTACATCTCCTGCCCAGCCTGCCTCCCCAGAACAACATGTGCGTTCTACGCTAATCTACCTAAACTAACGAACTAGCATGGCTTCCTTAACCTAGGATACCTAGACTAAAATGCGAAGGTAACGTACTATTCCTGTCTTGTTTCGATATATTATAATCAATTAATCATGTATAACAAACAAATGTTCGCTGGCAATAATAGTAGCTATATTTCTTTAAACATGTATGCGCCGGTCCGTCACCGTCGACGCAAGCTCCTGATGACCTCCTCGGTACGGAGTGAAACATGTCGAGCGTTTTCGACTTAAAATACGTGAGCGACATGTTATTAATATGTTTAAACATGTCGATTTTAAATACATATGCAACGATCCTTAAGAATTAGATTATTACTTCCAAATACAATTTTTATTAACATGTATTTGTGAAAAAAAAACTATACCGGGTTGCCTGCAGCTTTAGATCTGGGACATAAAAGAAAATACATGAAGTAGTGTAGAATTAGGTTTTTCTTAATTTCCAAAAAATATGTAAACACCACCTTGAGTGAAACTTGAACTGGATATTTGATATTTCCAACGTTGTGTCTTTAAAAATACTTTATGAAATACTAGGTATCTATAATATGTACCTTAATAATTTTACAAGAATGAGAAAAAAACTACTATATTGCCAGCGACTTTTGTCCGAAAGTGATGTACCTATATTGTTAAATGAACTGATCTAAGTCAGTGCGGTATGCCGCTAAGTTAACGCTAAGTATTAAGTTTAGAGCCTAATAGACCTAACAAGGCTAGGTGCACACAGAGGTTGATATCCTTACTATTTTATCGAGTATTTTTTTAAATAATATGATGTAAATCGAATTTAAAATTCAGCCGGTCTCAAAATGATGATGAAAGATGGAGCTGATTTTTGACTGTTATAAATTGACCTTTATAATATATTCATAAATAATGAACTTGAACTTAATACGATAGCTTCACAGCTGTCAGCTAAGCAGTAGGTTTTAGCTTTATATTTATGGGTTAGTTTATTTATTAAACCACATTTTTAATCGGGTCTATCGCGAATTTATTTTGTTGCCTTTATTTACCGACCTTTATTTACGACGTTTAATATGAGTTCAAACCGCGTAGGTTTTAAATGTTATAATTTATTTATGTCAAAAATCAGTTCTTATGAATTAGGTAATGCAACTATAAATCTCATTAGCTTTATAAATATTAACTTCGTGCCCTTTATTATAATTTTTACATTTTCGAATCCTTGTCTGATGGATTTAGTGCATGATTATATTAGTATTTTTATTCTTAATTTAGACGCATAAAATACAGTTGCCAAAAATATCTACACTATACAGGTTGCCCAAAAATAGCTTGCCAATCAATTCATTTTTGTTAGTCTTTGGTTGCCCCGGCCTTTAAAATGCTTTTGTAGTTTATATTGCAAAGTGATCAGCTATTGACTGCAATTCATAAATATGAATGAGGCCTATTCAGTTTCTTAAAATGCCAACTTGATATGATATTACTCGCATATCATCAAAAATTACAGTGCATTTTAAAAATTCGAATACACCTTAGTTTAGAACAGGCTCCATTTTCAAAATCCTCTATGCCAACCCTGTGTGCACATCAATTTAACAATTCTCTAATTATCAACGACTTAGTTTAGAACCATTGGCATATTCACTGAGATTCTTCGCGTTGCGAACACTTAAGCCTAGTTCGGACTACCTTAGTAATTTAGTCGAGTAGCGAGTATTACGTGTCCGAACACCAAAAATTTAGTCCAGTAGATTAGTCGAGTGGATCCATTTTATTTTATTTTTTCTGGCGAGTGAGCCTCCCCCCACCACTCTTACTAATCTACTTGACTAAATTTTTGGTGTTCAGATACGTTTAGTAACTAAAATATACTCGACTAAATTCTGCAGTCTGCAGTGCGAACGATGTTTGGTCAGTTGGACGATTTTAGTAACCGAAATACTCGCCATTTGACTAAATTACCAACGTAGTCCGAACTAGGCTTTACAGCCTAACAGACGATCAATTTGATACGCGCACATTATCTAATAATTTTACCACAATTTCTTGAGGTTAATAGCCACACGAACTAAGCCATCGCCATTCAATAGAAACGGGCCAATTCGAACAATGATCTAGATATCCACTAGATATGAAACAGAAACGATAACGAGATATTTAAGAAAGTCATGTCAAATTTGACATTTCCGCGATTCCGAATGTCCGCTTGAACGATCTCTTTAAGATTTGCTTAAAATATTACTTAGACATCCAATGGATATCTAATGGATATCCAAAACGTCACAATAATTATAGCGAAATGACAATTAGTGTCTCGAATCGAACTGCAAAAGATAACTAGTTGAGAACTAAACTATAACGTATCTATTAGATCACGTATTGTTCTCGCATCTAGTAATTATCACGTTATTAGAATTGACCGGGTTTGCTCTCATTTTAATACGATATTCTGTAATAACATGTAATTTGACATGAATCTTTTATATATATATCTAGTAATAGTGTACTGAAATGAAAGATATGTTTTTCTATGTAAAACTTCCACTCCCTATTTTCTTTGTATAACAATTTTTAGCAACGAAAACTAGTATCAAATATCATACTCATATATATGTCATAGATATATGTTACTTATATGTGTATGGCAAGTTTAAGGACGTAATTTAAACATTGAGTGCCGAGAACACATTCGGCGGGTTTTCAGTTTGTAATCGCTTTCCTCTAAACTAAAAAGCGGGACAACGCTGGGATCGGCTACGAGCGTAGCGCTACGAAAACGTTGGCAGTGAATGTGTAAAGCATGTATTTTTAAAATGAGACCGTGGCTCCGATTGTTTGCCGGCGGCTAGATTCGTATCACTCTTAATTTTTTGAGATTTAAGATACGGAGCATATTGTGCGAGTATTATTGATCCGTCTGTGGCTTGACTTACTCTTACAACTAACATAAAAATATCGTAAAATAACGTCGAAATATCAATTGATTTATGAAAATGTAAACTCAACTTCAAATATTAAAATTGACAGGCCTGGTCGTCGCTTACTATGCATAATTACGAGATTATGTTATTTAAATCAGAAATAAACAACTTAAATACTTAACCGGAATGATGTTAACCCATTCAGCGCTAGTCACGACACGTTGTCGTTTTGCCTCTACGAAGCATTATCGCTACATACCGGGAAACCCATGTTATTGGCTGCGACTGTAGCTCAGCGGTGAAAGTGTTAATCCCCCAAATGCTAGTGGGATACCAAATCAAGTTATGAGCATCATAGCTTTTCATGAACTGTGATATTCTGTAACCAAATAAACATTTTTTTAGCAACCTGTCAATTTGCAACGCAAATTAATTAATTAATAATTAATTAAACTTATTATTTAATTTGGTGGTACGCATTACAAAATAACCAAACTTCTTAGAAAGTAATTGACTCTACAGGCGTCACCAATTGCATGCGAATCTTGATACGTTGCCGAAAGCCGAAGTCAACAAATTGTATCAATCGATCAAAAACCACAATGTATCAAAAGGTTGCGATTTTGGCGAGGTTTATAGAGCCCATCCCAGGTAGCAGTGACGTCAGCAAAGTCATAATGACGTATAAATGCTACCTGGGATAGATCAAATTAATCGAATTCGATTTTCAAACTCCCAGCGGCTCGACGACGTCCATCTTGAAAACCGGTCGCATGGCGAGTCGGCCCGCGTTGAGTACTTCTTCGTCGCTGCTGGACGAATAGTGGTCGTCGATGGCTTCGTCTGAGGACTGAAAAGGGACTTGACTTTATTGTTTAAGTTGTAAGGTGGATTTTACAATGTTTTTAGGGAGTGTTTTGTTGTCATGCTTTTAAGATCTAAGGCCTTGATCACACGTACCGAGTACGGTGGCGAGAGAGTTCCCTGCCCTCGGTACGTGTGATCAAGGCATAATGTGACGGGAATACAAAAGCCGCATTCTAACTTCAAAAACCACAACTCTTTGTCATGCCATTTTGGAAACATAACCGTGTTCCGTACAACAGATAGGTACTTTCGTACGAGAGTATACCAATGTCAACGATTAATTATGCCCAATGACGTCCCTAGACTGCGGACGAACATTTTCGACCATAAACGGCTACTAAATTATGGTCATGTTTTCAAAATGACGGGTGTTTTTCCAAACCTGGGTTGTTTACGATGCATCTCACCCCTATTCACAAATCAAGTTGAGATTTTTAAGGTTTTGATGAGGATTCAGATTTTTTTGTCAAATCCAAAATCGCAAAATTTAAAAACAAGTGCGAGTAGGACTTGCTTACCGGGGGTTCCGTACTTTTTAGTTTTAGTTGTTAGAGCGGCAACAGAAATACATCATCTGTTAAAATTTCAACTGTCTAGCTATCACGGACGGACAGTGGACTCTTAGTAATAGGGTCCCGCGTTTTTACCCTTTGGGTACGGAACCCTAGTTAACCAATATATAATCACACAAATTGAGACTAATTCGAACGTACATTCCGATATCAAAACTGTGTCATTTTGTTTTTGTTATTACTCGCATTGGCCCAACACACGGGCGAATAATTAACAAAATTATAGTGCTTCCACATTGGCTGTTCTAAACTGGCAATGTTCCCACACTTTACATCAATTTGAAATCGAAATGTATTTAAATTCGAAATGGCCTCATGTTAATAATACATGCAATCAATTTCATGCGTTTCTGTAATATACATAATATAAACATGGAACCTAAAAAAAAAAATTTCTCTACTATACTAATAACGTGTAAACCTCATGTATAATGTGTAAATAATCTGTAAAAATGAGATAACACATTGAGTGTCGGGAACCCGCTCTGCGGGTTCTCTGTTCGTAGTAGCTTTCCTCTACAAAGCGGGAAAACGCTGGGATTGGTTACGAGCGTAGCGCTACCTAATTACACAACAAGGAGCGTGATTCAGATTTGTTATGGTTTTGATACGACCTTGACGATAGTGTTGTGGTCATGTCAAAACCACTTCTAAGCCATAACAGATTGTATATGAATCGGGCTCAAGTATAGGTATACTGGCCAATACGAGTTTTAATTATTAAATCTCATCCCATTATGATACTGATCTTTCAGTGTGAAAGTGGCGTTTTAGGATTCGAGTTTTAGTTATTAGATCTCATCCCATTATGATACTGATCTGTCAGAGTGAAAGTGACGTTTTAGGATTAGAGTTTTAGTTATTAGATCTCAATCCAATATGATATTGATCTGTCAGTGTGAGTGACATTTTAGGATTCGAGTTTTAGTTATTAGATCTCATCCCATTATGATACTGATCAGTCAGTGTGAAAGTGACGTTTTAGGATTCGAGTTTTAGTTATTAGATCTCAATCCAATATGATATTGATCTGTCAGTCTGAAAGTGACGTTCTAGGATTCGAGTTTTAGTTATTAGATCTCAATCCAATATGATATTGATCTGTCAGTCTGAAAGTAACGTTCTAGGATTCGAGTTTTAGTTATTAGATCTCAATCCAATATGATATTGATCTGTCAGTCTGAAAGTGACGTTCTAGGATTCGAGTTTTAGTTATTAGATCTCAATCCAATATGATATTGATCTGTCAGTCTGAAAGTAACGTTCTAGGATTCGAGTTTTAGTTATTAGATCTCAATCCAATATGATATTGATCTGTCAGTCTGAAAGTGACGTTCTAGGATTCGAGTTTTAGTTATTAGATCTCAATCCAATATGATATTGATCTGTCAGTCTGAAAGTGACGTTCTAGGATTCGAGTTTTAGTTATTAGATCTCAATCCAATATGATATTGATCTGTCAGTCTGAAAGTAACGTTCTAGGATTCGAGTTTTAGTTATTAGATCTCAATCCAATATGATATTGATCTGTCGGTATGAAAAGCGACGATTTTGGTTGAAGGTTGACATAATGCGCAATTCAGCAGGTCCTCCAAAGGAGATTGGAACCATCTCATATTGGAATGATGTCAGATCCATGTTAGATCGGTATCACATTATATTATTGGAATTGGCCTGACTTTCATAACTACTACGTTTGCTACGCCGTAGGCCGTAGCCTCGTTACGTAGCGTAAGCTATTCGTAGACGTAGGATTCAGTGACGTGTTGGTAGCATGGAGCGGCATTCGAAATGTAAACATTTGGTTTTATTTAACACATTCACCGCTGAGCTACGGTCGTAGCCCTATGTCGTAATAACATGGGTTTTCCGGTATGTAGCGGTTGGTAGCGGGAATGCTTCGTAGAAGCAAAACGACGTGTCGTGATAAGCGCTGAATGGGCTAAATGGTGTGGGCTTAGCACACGAGCGCTGCAACAGTATCACGCGTGAGATAGACTACCCGTCTTTTTCTAACTGTATTAATTAGAGAGGGACAGGTAGACTCGCGGGCGAGATACTGTCGCTGCGTTCCTGTGCTAAGCCTACTGTTTTGGGTGATCTGATATGACTTGCAGTTTGCAGTGCATTTGACTCGTAATAGCTAATATTAATGGTGAGATGTAATGCGAGTAATGTCAAATAAATATCGCATTCAGTGAGTACATGATTTTGTTAATGGGTAAAAGCCACATTTAAGACTTGACATGCAATTAAAAAAAACACTAATTCATAAATAAATCCAACATATAGTTGGCAAACAACTTGTAAGTAAGAACCAGGAAAATTATACTCATCCCTTTCTTTTGGGTGCTAGTAGTTACTAGCGTATTACAAAGACAGCATGATTCTCTCTGTCTATCGGGCCAATTCGAACAATGATCTAGATATCAACTAGATATCCACTAGATATGAAACAGAAACGATAACGAGATATTTAAGAAAGTCATGTCAAATTTGACATTTCCGCGATTTCGAATGTCCTCTTGAACGATCTCTTTAAGATTTGCTTAAGATATTACTTAAACTCTAATGGATATCCCAAAACGTCACAATAATTGTAACGTGAAATGACAATTGGTTTCTCGAATTGAACTGCAAAAGATAACTAGTTGAGAACTAAACTATAACGTATCTATTAGATCTCGTATTGTTCTCGTATCTAGTTGTTCGAATTGACCGGTTAGTTTAAAATGAGGCAGTCCTGGGCCAAATTATAGTAAAAATGTAGTAAACAAAAACGTGAAACCATCCAATTTCGCCCTGAAAGATGCATAATATAAGGACATGATTGATATGATTCTTAATTATTTTAAAGTAATTTTACCTCCAAGTCAATATGGAAGGTTTCACGATATAAAAATGGAAGCAAGCTCACAAGCCTTACACTAGCATACAAACACACATTTATTTTTTCGGCCTAGCACGAGCGATGCTGGTGAGCACCCGCTTGCTGGGGCGCTGGTCGTCGCTGTCCACACCCTGTTGTTGGATTAAACATACACACTAGCATATACAAATCATTTAAGGATGACTCACGCTAGACCGGGCCGGGCCCGGGCCGAGGTGTCCGACATGTATTTTCTACGATAGGTGATCACGTGTTTTTTTTAATGATGAATAGGCAGGCGTTTGACCACGATCCCACCTGATGGTAAGTGATGATGCGGTCTACGGTGGAGCACGCTTACCTATGAGATACCTATTAACTCTTGCCTTGAAGAGCCCCAGATTGTACTCATGCGGAAACACAGACTCGGGCGGGGCGTTCCACTCCTATCCTCGGACACAGACTCGGGCAGGGCGTTTCCATAGAAAACGAAGCGCCGGAAGTTTCGGCCCGGCCCTGGCCCCTAGCGTTAGTCATCCTTTATTCTGTACACAAGCTCTGAGGAATTAATTGTACTGCTAGGTAACCACAGATTTTAAAGATATAGGTATAAAAATTCTAAGTAATACATCGCGCTTAACCTTTTGAACGCCAAGAACACGTAAACGCGTCGTATCTAGTCGCTTCCACAGCGCCATGAGCACCTATACGTGTTATGGCGTACGCTGTCAAAGTACATACATACATATAATCACGCCTATTTCCCGGAGGGGTAGGCAGAGACCACGGATTTCCACTTGCTACGATCCTGACATACCTCTTTCGCTTCCTTCACTTTCATAACATTCCTCATACACGCTCACCGGTTTAGGGTGCTCTTGACCTGGCCTTTCTTCAGGATTTCCCCGATCTGATCAGAGAAAGTCCGCCGAGGTCTGCCCCTTCCAACTCCCGTTTCTACCTCTCCCTTATACACTCTCTTTGTTAGCCTTCTTTCACTCATTCTTTCCACGTATCCAAACCATCTCAACATACCTTTCTCAATTTTTGTCACTACATCTTCGCTCAGTCCACACTTTTCCCTTATCACACTGTTCCTAATTCTATCTTGTAATCTCACACCACACACACTTCTCAACGCTCTCATTTCCACTGCATTCACTTGGCTCTGATGCCTCTTCTGCCATACCCAACGTAAGTAACGTTAAAGTTTAACTGTTTAACTGTCGTTTAACTCTTCTGTCAAAGTAACGTTACATTACACATATACCCCCTTATTCATAAACGTCTACTAAAGTTGACAAGCCGCTAATAATCCTTTGTCCCTTTCCGACGTATTGGTATGATGGAAAGGGACAAACGACGACCGGTCTGGTCTAGTTGGTAGTGACTCTGCCTGTGAAGACAATGGTCCCGGGTTCGAATCCCGGTAAGGGCATTTATTTGTGTGATGAGCACAGATACTTGTTCCTGAGTTATGGGTGTTTTCTATATATATCGTTGTCTGAGTACCCATAACACTAGTCTCCTTGGGCTTACCGTGGGACTTCGTCAATCTGTGTAAGAATGTCCTATAATATTTATTTATTTAAACGGTTATTAACGGCTTGTCAACTTTAGTAGACGTTTATGAATAAGGGGGATAAGGTTTACGTTGGCGTGTAATTATAGGTAATGTTTTTGTTTATGACGTAACGCGTACAAAAGGTTAAGGTAGCTTCAACCCCAACCCCACAGGACAGCGGATGTCATTCCAGATCTAGAGCAGAGCCCAACTGGGGAGGTACCTCCACCTTACAGAAAACCGCAGCCAAATAACACTAGACCCTACTAATAGTTTTGTGTTCCTGCCGGTGAGTAAGGTTGCCAGAGCTCAACGAGGGAGAGGAGTGTTAGGGTCAGCAACGCGCATGTAACTCCTCTGGAGTTACAGGCGTACATAGGCTACGGAGACTGCTTAACATCGGGCGGGCCGTATGCTTGTTTGCCACCGACGTAGTATTAAAAAAAAAAAACAAATTAAATTCCCTTCAAATAATCGGTTCAAATTTATTTTATTAAACATTAATTTCTACTTGCTTCTTTTGCTTTCCATCAAAAGACTAAAAATGATTATGTATTTTAAAAGGTTATACGGCCACATAAAGTCATGGTACTTACGTCATAGTCCCCGATGGTGAATCTTGTAGCGGCCTCAGCAACAAGCTGCGCGGGCGCCGGCGGCGCGGACTCCGGTGACAACACCTAACACACACACACACACTAGCAGACTAGCACACATACGCCAGCAACACTCTTTTACCGAAACATTTGTGTTGAATGTTTATTTTAGTTGTCTTTCTCGAGAACGCCTCTCCGTTTTATTATGGGAAACGTTCTCGCAAGTTTACTTTGATAAGGGGCGTCTATTATTCACTTAAGATGTTTTATTTTGGGGGTAAGGGCAATGTGGTAATCAGATTTTACGTCTAGGAGAGGGGGGAGCGGGTAAAATGAGGTTGAAAACTAAAATCAAAAGTGACAAGTCTGTAATAGTCAATGATTTGAGATTTTACGGGGAGGGTGTTGAGCCAAATCTCACCAACTCTTCTCATTGATTAAAAATCGCCAAAATCTGAGATGTAATTTTTGGCGAACGAAGTAGACATATTCATACAACACAATATCTAAAGCAGAGACGCTTTCCAGATAGATTTTAGTACATTGACCTGCCTGTTGCTATTTCTATTGCAAGCTCATAATTATATTGCTGTTCCGCCCATCATGCCGGATTAATTGTTTCTGTGCGAGTTTGACAGCAATATAATTATGGGCGTGCAATAGAGATAGCAACAGACGGGTCAGTGTACCAAAATCTATCTGGAAAGCGTCTCTTCTTTAACCACAAAATGAATTGCTGGCAAGTGAAGCTTCCGAACTGTTTACATTGAAACAGTTTAGAAACTGATTTCTTAACATAATTTTGATATTTACAGTAGCAACAACGAAACAACACAATTTTGTTAATGTAACTAGCGTGAGGGCATTAATATTGACACAAGAATTGACAAAGGATATACAATAAAACAAGTTATCAAATGTGCTATTTATGTAAGAATATATGCTATAGTTTAGTTAGTGCACAGACTGAAAAAGTTTAAATAATAATAAAGACGCACATGAAGCCACAGCTCCAAATACTCACATCCTGATCACTCATCATCTCCTTAGTCGACACGGTGGTCTCGATTCTCCTGATGCTGCCCTGGTGGATGTCCACGTCGAAAGCGAGGCATTGGAAGCGGCGCAGCAACAGCACCACAGGGATGGGCAGGATGCCGGCCAGGATCATGCAGAGGGCGATGAGGAGCACCCAGTCAGGGTATGGAGTCTTCACCACGCGGCCCTGGGTCACAATCACAAGTATGTTTGATTATTCTTTAATGGACAATAGGTATAGGCTAGATGACAATTTTTTATTAATGGTATCAATCGATCAGGTTTATTTTGAGGATCAAATGTCTTTATGGGACCCATTGCATTAAAGCAATACAAAAGTCAGAAATGATAGTCAAAGCCCGACAGTCGTACTTCACTCGCGAAACGCTTCCAACAAAACGATAAGTGAACGTGACGTCAAGTTCACTGAGAGCCCATTTTGAATGTATGGACAAAATAAGAAAATTGCGTTTTTGTCGGGGAAATATTGCGTTTATGTATAGGTATATAGTTGCTGTACAATATTGTTTTGGATAAAATGTAAGGAATCGAATTTTGAAACTTTCAAGTCCTGTATTTTTGTATTATTTCCATATATTATTTTAATATCTACATTATTGTGATAATTTGCTCATTTGCTACCTATGTTACTAGATTTTGTTATAAAATTCAACATGTGTCATCATCCCTATGAACTTTATTTTCCGATTTACAATATGTGGTATTAGAAAACTAACATCTATAAAATAAAACTAAAAAGTAATAAAATAAAACTATTAAAACGGATTATATCGCTTATATTGAATTTATAATACATCCCGATGTTTCGAACCCTTTACAGCATTCGTGGTCAACGGGTGACTGAGGAAAAACTACAAAGTGCAAAAATACCCACATACTAAAAATAATGAACCCATAGAATATAAACTTTAAGGCTAGTTGTACATGCAAAATCGGTTCATAAGCCTAGCTATACAATTATATTCAAGTAAAGATATATATATATATATATATACGCGATAAAAACTACGCCGGTTCCAACCCTACACCTCGGACCCGAGAAGATTTAATTCCCTCCTACAATTTAGGAGGGAATTAAATCTTCTCGGGTCCGAGGTGAAGGGTTGGGTTGGGTATCCCAATATGTAAAGTAATACTTTTTGCATTGTAAATCACATACCTCGTCAGCATTCCAAGCCCCGTAAGTGGGAGGCGAATAGATCATAGAAATGATTGATGACACTAGGATGCAAGAGACGACGCAGGGCCCGATGTAGCGCCACGTGAGCTGCCAGTAGAGCCCGGGGCGATAGCCCGTCATCTCGTAGATGTCGTTTGAGAACCTGGAGATAATTAAAAATTAAATATACTTAAAGCCTGACCAGGAATATATGATCAAGCACCATGTTGCGGAATTTCACTGGAACTAATTTTTTCATACTATACTGAACTGTCACCCTGTTCATGAGAATAACAGCGCCCTCTTGCAGGCGTGACTCACTCCGCGATTTCGTCGCGCCGCTACAAGTACATGCGGCCGCCCCTAATTCTGGGGTCTAGCCATAGTAATTGCCGCGCACCGCTACGGAACGGACGCCTGTTCGCGCTTGCGTCACCTTACGGTCATATTTATTTATTTATTTTATTTATTTGGGGCATCATGGGGGATATCTGTCGTAATAGACGCGTTTTATTAGAGAGTGAATCTTCTGCACCTAGTACTATTATTTATTCTGTGCCTCTTGATAATGATCATATATGGCTTTACTACGGTACGGTACGGTCGGCAATGTAATATTAAGTAGTTGGCAACCAATTTGTATTGCGCCATTTGCGCCCCGATCAAGGTCAGGGTGACCTTAGAGTGCTTAGAGCTAAGACCGACGGACACATGAAACTCTCGTGTACTATAAGATGCCTATGCGCAGCAGTGAGAAGTACAGACTAATGGCGAGACACTTTCGGTCAAGTCAACGCTGATGAAAAGATTGGAATAGAAACTTCGCAACTTGTGCATTACTGTAGATTCAAGCACACTAAGTAAAAGTAAAACAGGCAATAGATAATTTTTCTTTACAAATAGGGATTTCTATAAGAGACGTAAGTTAGTTTATTACGATTCAAGTGCGAAAAGTAGGAAATTCGCAAATGTATGTACATATTGCCCTTAAAATTTTCGACATACGCACGTAAAGTTTTAATATCAGAAAACAGATAGCGGAATGGATGGAAAGAAAAAGAAAAGTAGAGTTCTAATCAAATCAAAGAGAATATAAGAGAAGTGTGGACTTACTTCTCATGGCCATAGATGTAAATGACAGAGACCATCTCCAAAAGCGCGACCACCACCAGGCCGATGGTGCCGGCGAACGAGTCAAACATCTTGAGCCAGTACTCGCCCGCGCCAGTCGTGAAGATCAGCCCAGTTATGAAGCAGAAAATACATAAGATACCTGAGAAAATGAGAGATTTTTGTGTAGTAAAAAGCGTGATAAAGAACTACCTACTTATTTGCTAAATATTAAGAACTAGTGTGAAAAAACCGGCAAAGTACGAGTCGCCTAAGGGTTCCGTACTTTTTAGTATTTGTCGTTATAGCGGCAACAGAAATACATCATCTGTGAAAATTTCAACTGTCTAGCTATCACGGTTCATGAGATACAGCCTGGTGACAGACAAACAGACAGCCGGACAGCGGGGTCTTAGTAATAGGGTCCCGTTTTTACCCTTTGGCTACGGAACCCTAAAAAAAATAATGAATTACACTTGTAACCATGAGAAATCGAACCAACCCCAACATTTTACATAGGTAAAGTACCTACCTAATTATCACGTAAATTTGACAAAATAAAAATTCTTCGGAACATAACCCCGGTTTTTCTAGCAGTCACAGCGTTTCAATCGCCTCCCTTTTACACATTTTTTTAACGAAGATTACATACTTATCTTAATTTTGAACACATTCTGGTAGATTGGTACTAAGTAGTCAGAGACTTTTTAAACCGTAACCTTAACTATATTTTAATAGAGACTTACTTACCAGTGATAATCGGCTTGCTGATCCTCTTAAAGAACTCAATATCAAATATGGTGCAGAGCATGCCCTCCATGATGCCGATCTGGCTGCCCAGGCCCAGGGACAGCAGCATCAAGAAGAAGATGATGGACCAGAACGGAGCGAAGGGCAGTTCTACGATGGCTTGGGTGAACACGATGAAAGCTAGGCCTGTACCTTCGGCCGCCTGGAGGAATAGAGAAAGGAATCTACTTCAGAAAAAATACAATTATTTCGTTATAAAGTACAAGAAGCAGAAGGACCTTAAGCGCCACTAGCACTTTTACACTAACCCGGGTTAACCGATTAAATCTGGAGTTACCATGGGGACCAGCACAATTTAACACTGGATTAATCTCCTGGTGGATTAATCACCACACATCGCTTGATCCGTTTGTGCCAATCGAATTGGGTGCAGTGGATGCTAATTGGCCAATTGAGGCTATTGATCTAAATGACAATAAGTTTAAACGTTTGGTATCAAACGACCGATCGGATTGTAGTTAATTTGGGCCAGTTACACCAAACTAAATCGATGTACTGTCAAAACCACTCAGCAGAGAACTATGCAGTTGCCCATAATACAACAATGAACGTTTTAACGGAGACAGACGGTTTAGAGCAACCGAATTTCAATTGACTAATCTGATTGACAATTTAATTGTTACATACCTCATTAAGCTGCTTGCTCATGCTGCAATCCGACAAATTGAGTCGGCTCGTGATGTTCTCCTTCACCAGATCGGGGTAATGCTCTCTGTAGTAATCGAAGGTGGTGTTAGGGTAGAATCCGGGGACGTTGTTGTGTGCCAAGATCTCAATGGAGCTGAAAAAACACAAAAATGTTAGAATTAAGTACCTACACTAAGTAGGGAGTTGCTAGTCCGGTGTGATATGAACGAGAAAGCAACCGCGACATTTAGTAACATTACAATACAACACAAATCCTCTTTATTGCACAACCTCAAAATAACATTTACAGAGAGACACATACATGAAGACAGAGGTAAGGCGGTCTAATCGCTACAGAGCGATCGCTAACTCAATATTAACCCGATAACACACTAGCTCGATGCTAGCAGTTTCTATTTCGGCCGATGTCTATGTGATCTATGTCACACTATGTATTCCTTATAATTCCGATTGGGCAATTTCCTACCCAATCTTCCTGATATTGGACCAATTTTGTATATAATGTAAGCAGTGCTTAGTGTTTACTCACCTAGCAATGCACCTCTCCGCCATAGTATACGCCTTGAACCCAAGTATACTAAATATAACGACGGACGCGTATATAGCGGTAAGGGCATTGCAGACGGACACGAGCAGCACGTCGCGCACGCAGTTGTTGTCGGGCGGGTTGTAGGAGCCGAAAGCGATCAGAGACCCGAACGCGAGACCAAAGGAGTAGAACACTTGCGTGGCCGCGTCCAGCCACACGGTGGGCTCGAGGAGCATCTCCAGCTGAGAAGAAAAATGATAAATATTGTTGTAAATAAATAAATATTTGGGGATAATCTTATCGCCAAAATAGAAGAAATGATAAAGACGAATAAAAAGAACAAAGAAGAAAATATTGGGTATTAAAATCAACAAACTATTTTGGTGGAGAGGATATGAATATAAGAATAGAACGTAAGAGAAGTAGAGACATTGAAAGAAAAAAATGCTGGTCGAGGAGCTAACGCAAGTGAAGAAAAGTTGGAAGATAATCCACCGACAAGAGAATTAATGCTATCTTGAACTGCCCTTGAGTCAGGTAGTTGCCAGTTAATTCTACGCTCTAGCTTCGACATCGACATAAAGTAAAATGTAAAGTTGTACCTTAGGGCTATACATGTGCACGATGCCGTCGGCAGACCCCGGCAGCGTGATCCCTCTGATGAAGAATATGGTCAGCACCACGTACGGGAACAGCGACGTGAAGTACACCACCTAGTTACAATAAAAATTGGATCGCGTCTTTAATGAAGTCAATAACATCAATCATCAACATTTATGGACGATCTTATCCATATTTACCTATGTAGTCAAGTGTAAAAACTCAGGTTTCTCAAAACTCACTGACTGACTCTCTCCTCATTGCAGCGCTAAAATATCTCGGGTGCAGTGAATCACATCCAACCTTGGTTAATAATCTACTATTATGACAGTAAAAAGCCTATACAATCAAGTTTAGTAGGTATGTAAGCATAAAAATCACACGCACAACTTACCTAAATAACTTCTGAAAAATATGGGGCACATTTTATAGAAATTCGACATTAATGATGGCATTGCCACACTTGTCATTGCAAAATACCATTCTCAACTCATGATTGGTCCGACTCTAGAAAAATCATGTTGAGAACGGCAGCGATATGAGTTGGGACAATAGTTTGTATGGGGCAACGGGACACAGTTCCTAACCTTCCCGCTGCTCTGTATCCCCTTCATCACAATAAAGAACACGACAATCCAGGCCAGCAGCAGACACAGTACGATCCACCATTTCGGCGCGCCTGGCTCCTCGATGCTTGGAGACGCGTCCAGGGCTGATCGGTACCAGAAGTAGGCGGTGGCTGAAGCCTTGTTGCACTCGATCTGGGCGCTGCTGTTGTCGGAGGGACAGGTGGCCCAGGGGAGGTTGATCTGAAACAATATGGATGATCTTAGGACAAAGCAGTAAATATATTTACTGCTTTGAGCTGAAACACATTTTCTGCTCTATCTTGATATTTAGATACATCTCTCGTTTAAATACATTCCTTATGCCCATGCAGTTTAATTATTTCCGCAAAAGAAAGGTCACCTTCTTTAGTTTCTCTGAAGTAGAAAATGTTCGAAGAGGGTCTCTGTTTCGTACTTTTTTGTTTTCATTCTGAAATCCATCCAAACTATCCTAAACATCCTTTTAATTTCCGCCACTAAGTGTGCATAGGTTTGTTGAATAATTGCTATGACAATTTATCCAGGCGCTATACTTACTTTAGCTGCTGTTACTAAGTCCACGCAGATGAAGTCGCGGGCAAAAGCTAGTAAAGACTATAACAGTGTGTCAACTATTGGGCGTTAGCATATCAAGTACTAGAACGTTTACCTTAAAATATTATGTAAGTTCAGAAAAACTCACCCTAACACTGTTGAACAGGTAGAAGAACACCCAAGTGATAATGACGTTGTAGTAAAGCGCCACGAACAGCGTGACTATACAGGAGGAGATACCGATCCCGCCCAGCCAGGGGTGGATGGTGTTCCACACCCCCAGGGAGCCGAGACGCATCTTCTGCCCGATGGCCATCTCGATGAGGAAGAGGGGGATGCCTTCCAGCACCAGCATGATGAGGAACGGAATGAGGAAGGCACCTGAAAGTGACAAGAGTTGTAGACGTAAAATGAGGAAATTAAGGATGACTCATGCTAGAACAGTCCGGGTCCGGGCCGAGGTTTCCGACACTTCGTTTTCTATGACGGGTGATCGGCGACGTGATGATTTACTACTGAAAGGCACCCTTTATTCTTACTTGGCCTACTTATAGTTGACATTTGGATGACGACTATAACAAGAGTAATATAATAAACAGCTACCATGGAATTTACACGAAATACGTGATGGTCAAGTCTTCTACTCTTTATAGATTTACTATGGCGCACTTGATCTTAGAAAAGCGGACAGACTATAGTCCTAGGTATACCTAGGAATAGTCTGTACGCTAATCTAGATCATTCATTGCTTTATTAAAAAAAATCGGGCAAGTGCGAGTCGGACTCGCGCACTAAGAGTTTCGTACCATTACGCAAAAAACGGCAAAAAAATCACGTTTGTTGTATGGGAGCCCCACTTAAATATTTATTTTATTCCGTTTTTAGTATTTGTTGTTATAGCGGCAACAGAAATACATCATCTGTGAAAATTTTAACTGTCTAGCTATCACGGTTCATGAGATACAGCCTGGTGACAGACGGACAGACAGACAGACAGACAGACAGACAGCGGAGTCTTAGTAATAGGGTCCCGTTTTTAACCTTTGGGTACGGAACCCTAAAACATATTTCATATAACGACTACATCTCTGTTAGGACATAAACATAGATATAAAACATGGACTGCTAGAATCATAAAACCATTCCGTAGTAAACCTAAATGATGACTCCCTTTTAATTGAACTGACGTCATCTCGCGCTGACTAAATGATGTTTTATTTGGCCATAATTTGCCACCTTATTTTCAAAACTTTTGTATCTTGTGCATTTAGTCTCTTTAAAGGGGCTTCTAAACGGGCCATATTTTCACTGCAATATGTGGCCGGCAACTATTGGTATCCCTCTCTTACTCACATGTTAGAGAAAGACACCAATAGTTGTCGGCCACATATTGCAGTAAAAATATTGCCCGTTTTCAAGCCCCTTTAGAACGCCAAATAATATAGCCAGGCGTAATATTTCTAATGCAAAACCCAAAAAAACATATTAAATTCCGACCAAGCCAACTCTGCATGGAATTTTCAAAAACAAAGTGTGAAATGTCGTTATTAACGTCAGATTCTATTATAATATGCCGTTTGTACTGACACTCGCCCACTTTGTTCTGTTTAAGTCGATGCAAAGCAAAATAAGTTCTTGAATGCCATCCGAACCCAACCCAACCCAAACCCAAAAACCAAAAAGTCATGCACACGCCAATATCCCTAGCATAAGCTAGCTAAATGTAAACCGTACTGCGGCGATATCATGATCGTATTTTTATCACTGTTACCTGTTAGAACATGACATGCATGATGACATATGATGATGAAAAACCGACTATCTTAGCCCTAATCAAAACGTACGCCACTTTGACAACGTACGCCATAGTACAGTCACGCTACGTGATTGTTACGCCATTTAGGGTTCTAGCTAAATTGGACATTCCACTGCGTAAATATTATACGACCAATTTAGCTAGGACCCTAAATGGCTCAACAATGGCGGAGCGTGATGGTACGTTCTTGGCGCCACGGCCACAACTTCTTACGACGCCTTTAAAGCGAGGTTTAGACTAGCAAGAACCAATTTACGTTTCATTGCCGACTACTGAGGTAAACTGCATTTAAAAGTTTGATCAGATACCGCAATGTAATGATATTACATGCAAGTTCTTGCTAGTCTAAACCTCGCTTAAGAGTTCATGTCATGTTCATCAACGCCTAAATCATAACTACCTAACTCGGTTTACTGTAATTAGGTACAAATGGAAAATCGTCCACTTGAAATGACCATTATGAAGTTGGATCAAAAGTAATAGTATCCAAAGTGAATCTAGTCAAAATGTAATTGTGCTAATACCTTTTCAACGAACAATTCTTGTATAATATATTTCGGGGATCTCAGAAACGGCTCTAAGGATTTCGATGATGGGGGTTTTGGGGGCGAAAAATCGATCTAGCTACGTCTTATCTCTGGGAAAACGCACATTTTTGAGTTTTTATATGTTTTCGGAACAAAGCTCGGTCTCCCAGATATTTTAACTAAAAACAACAATGTAACACAACATTGTGTTACATCATTACACTATGGACTATAAAAGGGGCTATTTCTGGCCATGTCGTATCAGGCTTTTAGGGATGGTAATAAAATTGAAAGTATAATACCTACAATATTATCGTTCCGATCTTAATGGTCGGCCTTTTGGCCTTACATATACGGCTCATGTTTTACTGATACTGGACTGTATATTAAATTACCGTGCCAGACACAAACTGTCACTTTGTTCTGTTATTGTTATTAATCGATTAAAGGAAAGGAGGAGTAAGGTACCTGCACCGAATAAAGCCCGGTTATTAAGGGTGCTAACTTCCAAAACAGGTGTGAATGGGTTCAAATTTTGCATCCACTGTCCACTAGGTTCGTAGACAAAACTGCAAGTTCATATTAAACATAAGAAAAATAAAAATAAATAAAAACGATGGGCCTTATTTACTGCAGATACCTAAGGAACACTTGCAACAACCAGGGTTAGTCACATAAAACATTTTACAAGTCAATTGTAACAAGTAACAATGTTGAATACTTAAGTCTTAAATATGTATATATTAATTTTATTTATATTATTAAGTCTGTAAGTATCACAAAAGTAAGTTCAAAATGGCCTTATTTACAGAATTGTGCAGCAGCAAAATTACTCAAATCATCTACAGTATATACACAAATGATTTGATAATATTTAATTTTATATGGAAAGTATTTTAATGTAAGTGTTCAATTTGTACGTTAGTTACCGCTCTTCCTTAAAATGTCTGCTAGCGACCCGCTAGGCGGGTTATCTGTTCGTAGACGCTCTTCGCTACATACGGTTTTACCTATGTTCTTGGCTACGCTAGTAGCGCGTAGCTCGCGCTGGCAGTGAACGTGTTAATTAAGATTTTTTGTTGTTGTCGCTTTTATTATTATTATTTATTCATACCACAAGAACGGTTACAGTATACCAATTACACTTGCTACTATACAATTATATCAATAGAATAAACACGTCATAACATCATTAAAAATTATACAATTATAACAATAAAATTATTGATCGTTACCACTGACCCCACACTAGCAACGTCAATATTTGTGCCATTCTCAATCAAAAGGTTACTTATTGTCGGTTGTCAATAAGGCGCTATTTCCTTCAATTTGAAATCAACCTTATCGAAAACCGATAATGTGGTACCTTTTGGTTGAAAACGTCACATTTGATGATGACTGTACTAAACTTGTTTTGACGTATGACCGTTTTGCGTAGAAGTTATTTTAAAGTCAACAAAGCCGTAGGACGAATCTATTTTTAGTCCGTTTGGGCGCTGCGCTATTGATCCGCTACGAGTCTACGGCGTAGCACGTCTACGTGCTACGGATACTGTTTCATTGCAATCATTGTTCTTGTTTTCTATTAACACATTTACCGCTGAGCTACGCTCGTAGCCGATAACATGCGTTTCCCGGTATGTAGCGAAAATGCTTCGTAGAGGCAAAACGACAACGTGTCGTGATTAGCGCTGAATGGGTTAAGGCGGGATTTTGCCACAATGTAATACAAATCGCATACAAGTGTCGGTGACGTTTAGAGACCAATGGATACGGCAACCGTATCCGAGACCAATGTTCCCACTGTTTTTGTTAATTCCATTTCAATTAAAAGTATTTAAAAGTCTAGATTGATTAGAGAACCTAAATTATATACCACGAAATCGCAATAAAAAAAAATACCCTCCCATAGAAAATGGACCAGCCAAAATGTATGAAACGGCCAAATTTATTTTCGCGATTTCGGGGTTGGTCTCATAGTAAAAGTTGCTAAGTATAATCCCAAAACCGCCCTGACAACGGGAATGAACTTATTTTTTAGCCACCGTGTAGAATGCGTGAATCGATTCGAAACACAAATACGCTGTCACCAAAATGCTACTAACTTAATATGTAAGAAAGAAAAATCTTACCTCCTCCATTCTGCTGGCACAGATACGGGAACCTCCATATATTCCCCAATCCCACCGAATACCCAATAATGGACAAAAAGAACTGCAACTTTCCAGACCAGGCTGCTCTATCCTCCCCTGGCCCTTCCGGGACCCTCTGCAGTGACCCCCTGGAGCCCTGCAGGACAATGGTCACCCCATGAGGCCGCTCGCTTCCATCTGCCCTCGTATTCAAAGGCGCCAACTCATGCCCATTTCTCGGACCTATCGGCTCCGCTTTCACCGCCATCTTTGATTTCTATATTTTTATATTGTAAAGATTGCTTAAAATTATAAAGTCAATATTATTGTCAGAGAATCAAATGAGTTTCAGCTTAACAAGATTCTTTGAATGATAGCCGTTCACTATAAATATATTCATATCAATTGGTGTATCTCGTAGTCGTAAGTGAAGAATCGGATGGCATCTTTTTTGACGAATTCTACCACTTTAAAGTACGTGGTCGTCCGTTGTAGTAGTTTTAGACGTAGTTTGAGAGAATCCCCGAAGACGTGGGAGGCCTCTCTGTGCATATGAGTGGATTTTTTATCCACTTAACTAGGCAAAGGGCATATGTTTCCGGTTTATTGTCTATGTATTAGTCTATGGTTTTAACTTTGACATTTTCGCTAATTCTATAGTGTTGTTGTCAGGAACCTGGAACAAGAGAATAGTTTTGTTAAGATTGCGTACACATATCCTACCGGCTGCGCCATATACTCGTAATAATATTATAATGTTTTAATAGGTACGTTAACATGAGGACATCTTTGTTTTAAGTAGTGACCACAGATAAAGCAACCACAGATACTATAATCTATTACAAATACTTAATAACCTAACAGTTAAAAAAAACCGGCCAAGTGCGAGTCGGACTCGCCCACCGAGGGTTCCATACTTTTTAACCGACTTCCCAAAAGGAGGAGGTTATCAATTTGACCGTATATTTTTTAGTATTTGTTGTTATAGCGGATACAGAAATACATCATCTGTGAAAATTTCAACTGTCTAGCTATCACGGTTTATGAGATACAGCCCCTAGTGACAGACAGACAGACGGACAGACGGACAGATGGACAGCGGAGTCTTAGTAATAGGGTCCCGTTTTTACCCTTTGAACCCTAAAAATCGACAACGTTAATTTCTCCTCGCTTAGCTGTAGTTAATGTCACCCGCGCTATAAACCTTATTCACCAAAACCAGCTCAGTGGTTTTGACGCTATAATGGAAAACACGACACACACATACGAATAGCAGAGAGTCCATAGAACTCGAGTCCTAAATACCTGATTGATGCTTGATTTTTGATTTAAGATAAAAACATAGCACCTTCTTTACAACACCGATTTTAAGAAAAGTAAGGTAACTTACGGCGCGATTAGGAAAATGAATTAGAGATTCACTAGATATGAAATAGTAAAGATATGTGACATTCCACGGCAAAAGGTACCTTATGGCGGCTGGCGCTTACGTCGCATAGCGCCGCAATAATTTGAGCCATCCAATATTAATTGGAGCGGCGTTAATAATAGCGTAAGCGCCAGCCGCCATAAGGTACCTTTACCCGTGGGACGTCACATATCTTTACTATTTCATATCTGGTGAATGTCTAATTCATTTCCAGAATCGCGCTGTTAGTTCTTAGAAATACTAGGGCAGAGCGCGTCTAAAACTAAGGTCTGTGCAACGACTTTGACAGTACAAAGTGTGGAAATCCCTTTATTATTTTTATTTAATATTTTTGTAGTAATTTATCTTTTATAGTGGCACTGTTACACTTTGTCACGGCTAAATCTTTGAAAAGTTACCCCGGTAATTGGTATGAGACTGCACTGTGTGAATGCGTCTACAACAGTAGTCCCTAAATAATAATATTCTAATAGCTGACTAAATTTAATGAATAAACATTTTTTACGACGTGTACATAAAAATACTTATTTAAAAAGCTCCCCGTGTATTAAAAAAAGTTAATTAGAAAATGAACATTGAGTAATTACACATTCATGAACTTTGGGGCCAAGGGCGGGTTTCGCGAAACATGTTATAACTATAGATATGGAATACCCTAACATAACAAGCGAAAAAAATGCTTCCAACGTCACGGCAGCACAGCTCACAATATGTTTATTGTTTATATACGCAAAAGACGTAAAAGAGACGGCATAATCTAAGGAATACCTTAGTAAAAAAGAGACTACTAGTGTTTGTCACCTGCGCGTCATAGTTGAACTCTAGAGCAAACTGTACAATCGTCACAAGTACTTAAATTTTAGAGCGTGTATAACCTGTAGATACATATAATATGATTGGTTGAGACGGGTAAATATTACAGACGTTTGTTGACCAAATTGTATCTTCCTCGCACAACGTTTCAGCATTGCGAGACAGCGAGGAAATTCCGCCAGCATCCTTGGTACAGTGCCTCAAGGGCCTATTTTAGATTTAAGCTAGTTATTAATTTCGTTTACGTAGTAGCTGTATGAACATTCGATTAAAAAACCCGTGAACAACCATTAAACGACGCGTTATTCAATACTGTGCACAATCAAAAGGCCTTACAATACTTGACTAGACGCAGAAACAAAACAGCCTATGTTTATTACTTTCACAAAGCCACTTATAACTTTACTTATTACGGAGCGACGAACTGGTTTGTAGTTGCACGATTTATAAATGATTCAAGTTATTTTGTGTGTGTACTGTGTTTCATAGGGGTTTATATTCCAACTGTTATCATAGCAATTGCCTCAGGTAGAAAGGTATCGTTAGCTAATTAGAAATCGAAATTTGTAAGACAAGTAATAATGCATGTTTGCTACGCAATGTATAGACATGAATTTAATGTATCTAACAATTTTGAATGTTTCACGGTGAGTTTCACTAGACTTATATCGACAGGGAACACGCGTAGTGACACTGTGAGTGTAGTGTGCTTGGACAGACCAACGAGTGTGAACGCGACCAGTGGTAACGTTGAAAGCGAACACAGCCTACGCGCACTAATGAGGGTAGACTGCGCGGTTTACACAACTTTGACACCCACCCGCTATCTTCAGTTACCCCTTAACGAGTTGCATGTAACTGCGTCGAAATATCGAGAGGTCGAATACAATACAAAAGGTAATCACGGTCCATATCTCGGTCGATTTAAGTCTAGTTAATGTATCTATTCAATTCATCAAATTTTGAAATTATTTTTGAGAAAATAAATTATTCTTTAACCCGAAGCAGGTAGTCATAGTATCCGTCTAAGCTAATTTTGCAAGATTTGAACAGAACAGAGAGAGAGAGTGTCATATTTTGATACTTAGAATATTGACATTTAGCTAACTTAGTGGTTTCACTCACGTATTTTTAGTCACTCGCGCGACATTTTAACCCCTAACCGCATGTTAACCGCTAAGTTAGCTAAGTTAATATGTCTCACGACAGTTTAAATTCGAATAGTGACATTAATTATGACATTTCCACACTTTGTCATTGCAAATGCAGTTAGCTTAATCCGACTATAGACAGGTTATAGTTTCCAAATGGGTGGAACCAGTTCAGAACTATTTGGGTTGTTATTTATTGGACTAGTACTTGGTAGTATAATGTTAGATTGATACTATAACCTATATACCTGCCAGCAAAGTTATTGGTTACCAAAAGTGTTAACATTGCTAGCCGAGCCGGCGAGGGATTCCAAGAGTTTAAATATTCACTTTTACCACTTCATTACCAAGTGGTATAAACCAAAAAAACTACCTTAATAGTTATATTTAAAATTGAATTTGACTATTTGCTGACCCGATATCGATTCAGTGGGATGAGGTGGAGTATAACTATAATTTTCGAGTGAGGTAAATAAAACCAATCTTTCGCAGTAATAAAATTAGCGTTATCATTATAAACCACACGTTTTTCTTTTGTTTTAATTTTAAAATTTATTGCCGACCGGTCTGGCCTAGTGGGTAGTGACCCTGCCTGTGAAGCCGATGGTCCTGGGTTCGAATCCCGGTTAGGGCATTTATTTGTGTGATGAGCACAGATATTTGTTCCTGAGTCTTGGGTGTTTTCTATGTATTTATGTATTTGTATATTATATATATCGTTGTCTAACTACCCACAACACAAGCCTTCTTGAGCTTACTGTGGGACTTAGTCAATCTGTGTAAGAATGTCCTATATTTATTTATTATTTATTTATTTTAATTTGCCTACCCTTCAAGAACTACCCCATCGCATACACTACACTGGTCCTTAGACGATATAAACTCGCAAGCGATCACAATAACACTCTCTCCCTTTAGAACAGGAACCGTGTCAAGGCCGCGAGCCCCCTAACTTAGAGGGGTGAAGGGGAAGGCGAGATTTAATATTCTATAGGGTCCATGCGACAGGGAAGAATTATTGAGAATAATGTATTAATACCTATAGGTACATTGAGTTGGATAAGACTAAGAAAATTACGGCCCAATTATACAATCAAAAACTGACGTAACCTATTTACACGATAACGTACGATATTTACAGCCTGGTGACAGACAGACGGACGGACAGACAGACAGCGGAGTCTTAGTAATAGGGTCCCTTTTTTACCCTTTGGGTACGGAACCCTAAAAAACGGTTATTTTGCTTTATTACCTACTTTAGGTAGCTATAGGTATTACAAAGATAATATAGTGAATAATCCTTAACCATCGTATTTTCACGTAATTTAGTAACAAGCGAGAGGATCAAACAAGCAAAATATTAAAAAAAAACCCGGCCAAGTGCGAGTTGGACTCGCGCACGAAGGACGGAAATTACGCAAAAAACGGCAAAAAAATCACCTTTGTTTTATGGGAGCCCCACTTAAATATTTATTTTATTCTGTTTTTAGTATTTGTTGTTATAGCGGCAACAGAAATACATATTCTTTGAAAATTTCAACTATCTAGCTATCATTGTTCGTGAGATACGGCCTGGTGACAGACGGACAGACAAACAAACAGACAGACAGCGGAGTCTTAGTAATAGGGTCCCTTTTTTACCCTTTGGGTAAGGAACCCTAAAAAACGGTTATTTTGCTTTATCACCTACTTTAGGTAGCTCTATAGGTATTACAAAGATAATATAGTGAATAATCCTTAACCATCGTATTTTCACGTAAAACACACGAGCGTGTTTTGCTATTTCAGTCAACCTCAGTACAAAAAGTACAGAGGTTGACTGAAGTAGGATGACAACACGAACGTTTCCGAGAAAATACGATGGCAAAGGATTGTTCACTACATCAGTACATAAGGTATATTATAAAACTCAGGCGGTGTGTAATAGTACATTATGATACAAGTGTGCTAAGTTGGTCATTACACACGAGGCGATATTGTGCGCGCGAGCTGTAAGCGAGCGCGCAATAAGAAAGCCGATGTGTGTAATGACCAATGCACACGCGTTTCATACGACGTTTTTCAACACACTTGCGAGAAAAAAAAAGAAACTCATATTAATCAAATTTTAATAGTTAAAACAGTTAGTATTGTGTGTTTCATCTGTCATACTCGTACTGCCGGCCGGCCCTCGCTCGCCCCGGCCGCGGGCCGCGCGCCGCGCATGACTCGCCTGCGGGCGCGCCCGTGCCCGCCAGTCCGACCAATTAAAGAAGGCTCCCTTTCCATGCATATTATTAGCAATCAGTTAGCTTCTTAACTCAGTCGGATAATATAGAATGGATAATTGAAAAACCACGAGTGGAATAATACACTGAAAGAGCACGCGTGTTTAATATCTAGGATTATGAATTAATTTTTAACAAGCAGAAACGTCTGCGATCGATGCTATTAAACTTAGAATAAATTTAAAAGTGGAAAAATTACTGTAATTATGTAGGCAGTAATTTTTCCACTTTTAAATCTAGGATTATGAGCCAAAAATCGGTGGAATAAAAACGTCGTTTTGAGCAAGTGTGTTGAAAAGTAGTAAGGCGTTATGAAACATCCCTTTGTCTGCCTACGCTCAACCCTCATATACCACCGGTATCCAGTCCAATCTAGCTTGATACAGAATAGTTGATGCTGTTAGGGTTAATCCAATTTGTTATGGCAGCCTCGCATATCGTCAGCTAATGTAGCAAACCTCTAAGTATCCATACCATTTCAAGGATTAGGGATTTACTACCTTAGCCAACAATGCCTAAAGTTGCAAAGTTAATGCTTTAAGCCGGCGATATGCATTTGGAGATATAAATACATACATAATATCGATGGTTGAATGGTCAAACTCGATGGTATTATGAATGGTCAAACTCGATAAGTTTAGGTACTCCGTCATTTAAATACGAGTAAGAACTCCAGGCACCGCACATTATAGTTCTAATTTCAAAAACCGGCCAAGAGAGCTCCCTATCAAATCTGTGGCTCCCTAGTTACCCTCCTGTCACAATAAGCTGCATAACAGCATTTCGTAATCCCGTTTTCCTCTTTTAAAATAATCAAATCAGATATTTGGCTATGCCTCTACGTTTCCATATTTCCTAATAGTCCTGCCACACTTTGTCATTGCAAATGCCATGCAGAGTTACTCTAGCTAAGTCTGTCTCTACCTCTACCTACCTAAGGGCCACTTGCACCAATCACTAACCCGGGGTTAATCGGTTAAACCTGAAGTTACCATGGTTACCAGTACAGTTTGACACTGGGTTAACGGTTTAACCGGTTAACCCCGGGTTAGTAGGATGGTGCAAGTGGTGCTAAATGTAAGTCCAACAATAGAAATAAGCTATGATATTTGACAGCGCATTCGATCGATGACCTAGATACTTGAATGGAATAGGAGAGGCACTTTAAATGGAATGAATGGTAAGAGCGCCCTATGAGAGTAGATGCGGTATTTGACTGATTGGATAACTCATGACAATCATGACAAGAAACATTTCATGGGAACTTTGCAATTTTGTAAATTCTCTTTGGAACATTGCTAGTTACCATTGATCAATGGCATAGAGTAACTTATACTAGAGCGGTACTGTCATAGTAAATTTTGTAACCCCAGTAAATTCACTGCCATATGTCGACACACTTTAAAACTAAAAATGAAGATTTATAAAAATTCGATAAAATGTATTTAAATATAGATAAATGATTTTTTTTATTTGCATTAATTATTTTTATGATTTTGACCTATGTTCCTTCACTGATATGCGTTAAAATTGTTAAATAACAAACGAAACCGTCAACGCCATCTATACGACAGTAGGCCAAAACTAGTAGCGCCCTCTGAACGAGAATCAAATTTTCTTGATTTTCGAGGCACGTTTTTTTCTTAGACTGTATCCATCTATTACGGAGTTATATCTATCTTTGTCAATGGTAACTGGTTGGTGGTTTCTCGGTTCCTAATCTTTTATTTCTCATACTCTGAAAGGTCGTTGTTGTTGTAAAAGGTGTGCAGAAAATGATACGTTTCTGCACTAGAGCACTTTACGTTCCAAGTAAGATTTTTTTAATATTTTTACGATAAGCAATTGAAATTTGGGTTAGAACCGGCTGCGGTCGCTCACGAGCATTCCTGCACAAATGTGGATGGATAGTTTCCAAAGTGCGATTGCGGGGCTCCTGTAGACATCGAGCACATTATTCAGTACTGCCCACTTAGCAAATACGACGGAAACCCTGCAGACTTGTTTACTCTCGACAGTAACGTAATCCAATGGATACAGAACCTTAGCTTTATAAACAACTGAACAATTATGCCATACTAATAAATAAATATGTATTGTGTGTGTATGGGAGTTCCACGTGCACCTTTAACGAGTTTGATCCTCAGGTCACAAAGCAAATTGATTGCATTTGCTCATTAACTGTAATCAAAGGGTTTCAAGGCCTAAGACCATCTCTGCTATTTTTAGATGCTCTGTCATTTAATTAAGTATGTACATTAATCAATTCGTTTAAATCGATTACCTTAAATACCAAGGAATAAGGATGGAAATGACATTTCACATTATAAATGGATTTTAATAACTGCACTTAACTTTAATTTATTTTTGCGATTATTACGGGATATAGCTATATTGATATTGTTCCATAATTTGCTATTATTTGATTATTTGACATTGTCAAGAATTTATCATGTTATTGATTTTTGATGATGACTTGTTTGTATATTTCTAGACATTGCATAGAATAGAATAGAATAGAATAGAATAGAATAGAATAGAATTTATTTTATTTGTAGTAACTGTACATCGTCATATTCATAATTGTATATACCTAATCAATCTTCTTTGACGATCATAATATAACTTCATATAGATTAGTTTAATATAATTTATATTGTAATTTAATATAATAAAATAAATAGATCTAAATAAAAGGTCGGCAACGCGCATGTAAACCTCTGGAGTTGCAGGCGTGGCTACGGTGACTGATTACCATCAGGCGGGCTGTATGCTTGTTGGCCACCGATGTGATTTATATTTGTATTTATTTATTTATATTCGATTTTTTACTTGTATCAATCAATTATATCAACCTATACGTTATTTAATTGTTTTTAATATTCAGAAAAATTGTTTATTTATCGAGTTTTAATCTGTTCGTTACAAAGTAGTCAAATTATTTGCCGTTTTTTTTTATCGTGAAATGTAAACATAACGGTTACAACTATCAATCATTAAAAATTGCATGGAATGACTGAAATCAACAAGGAATTGCATTATAAGTATGCGACGCGAATTTGTTATCCGTGTTAAATTACCTACGTCGTATCTAAGTACGCAATAAAACAATGCTTTTAAAATATAGAGACCGTCTAAGCAAATTTTTCATTGATTTGAATGCAACAAAGTGAGGGAGTGTTATTCTAAATGTCATATTTTCACAGAAACTTGACATTAATATGACATTGCCACATTTTGTCATTGCAAAACTGCAAATCCCAGGCAGAGTTAGCTTGGGCGTTCCAACTCTAGGACTAAGTAGTTTTTTTATTAAGGTTTTATACAATTGTTTACATAACAATACATAAACACCACTGCTATGGATGGTATAGAAAGGATGCCAATCTCTTATGGCAGAATTGTTGCAAAAGTGACCGCTTTCAGCTTTAAATAATAGTTCCTAATCTCTCCGGTGGCGCTAGTTAGGCTCTGGGACATAACATGAACCATATAAGGCAACAAATAACCCGACCAAATTACGTAGGTTGTTTTTGGTAGTTTTTCGGTGTATGGTGGCGCCGCCTAATTACTGTTTTTTGATGGACACTTTTCATACATAGAGATTTGGCTCCTTTATACAGTCTCCATGACAACTGCATTTATATTCCAGCCATTTAATTTTTACAGAGCTATATCACCATTTATCTTTCTCGTAAAATATTTATTACCTAATTTACTTATAGCTAACTAGCTAAGTGTAAGAGGGACGAATGATACCTATACTGGCAGCAGTACAATGCCGCTATTAGATTAAAATAAGATCTCTACGTGTCAGAAAACGGGAAAAATATCGTTTTATAGAATTTTTAAATACTTTTTAGGGTTCCGTAGCCAAATGGCAAAAAACGGAACCCTTATAGATTCGTCATGTCTGTCTGTCTGTCCGTCCGTATGTCACAGCCACTTTTCTCTGAAACTATAAAGACTATACTGTTGAAACTTGGTAATTAGATGTATTCTGTGAACCGCATTAAGATTGTCACACAAAAATAGAAAAAAAAAACAATAAATTTTGGGGGCTCCCCATAGTTGGAACTGAAACTCAAAAATTTTTTTTTTCATCAAACCCATGCGTGTGGGGTATCTATGGATAGGTCTTCAAAAATGATATTAAGGTTTCTAATATCATTTTTTTCTAAACTGAATAGTTTGCGCGAGAGACACTTCCAAAATGGTAAAATGTGTCCCGAAAATTGGTTTGAACGAGATATAGTAAGTAGTTTTTTTTAATACGTCATAAATCGTCAACCGCAATTTACCTTTCACTCACGTTTCACATAAAAAATACATTGTTAAAATTGTCATGTACGGAACCCTCGGTGCGCGAGTCCGACTCGCACTTGGCCGGTTTTTTTTTTAATTTATTTCACGTGCCGGTAACACGTGACAGGAGCTGACCAGAGATCCTGACCTTCCTGACTTGGCGCATCTTCGCGGCAGTCCCGCGCACAATCAATACAGGTACATGTGGGACACGTTTAACCTCAAAAATCTCGCGAAATACCTTTACAACCTTCAAACTGTCGTTTCTAAATCTTCTAAAAATAAAAATAAACAAGTTTTGTTTTTCATAACACAAGCGGCAAATGTGTTGCGTAATTTAAAAAAAAACGCAATATTTTCCTGTAAAATTTCAATTCCCAATTGGAATTTTACAGGAAAATATAGCGTTGTTTTATATATCCCATTTTTTAAATATTTAGTGTTATATCCTCATAGATTTATGTATATTTAATTTTTGTGCCTAAAATAAAAACACTTTTGCGCTCGACCCACGCAAATAATTTAAAAAAAATTAAAAAAAACTACTCTTTAATTTACTACTTAAACGACACATACTTTTTCGGTTTAAGGTGTTTAGAAATAGTCACTGGCACTTGCACTTTTTTTCGCCGTTCGATTTTCGAAATTTCATTCGTCATACGCGGCGCGGCGCGAACATTCGCAAGTGGACTGCAGCCGGCGGACCAACCTAACCATATCGAGACGCTAGGGATGCGAACCGCTTAATTTAGGTATCGATGAAAATATCCAACATTTCAGCCAATTAGTTTTTAATGAGAAAATTAGAGACTGAGCTCATTAAAATGTTTACCTACATGAAAAGCTTAATTTAGAATGTGATACTTTACAGTAAGGGGATAAGTTGTACTCTCTGTGTTATGTACTTGTTTTGTGCAATAAAGTGTTTACCACTACTATTAATTTACAGGTCATAAAAAACTAAAATTTACCAGCAGGCTTAGCACGGTAGCATTTTTATCGCCTGTCACCATGCCTGTTACGTTCTAACAAGTATGTAAGTGCGAAAGTGACATGCATAGTGACAGGTGATAAAAATGCAACCATGCTGACACCGCACAGCGACAGACAGATGGACAGCGGAGTCTTAGTAATAGGGTCCCGTTCTTACCCTATAGGTACGGAACCCTAATAAAATAAGCAATATCTGAATTCGAACTTACATTTTGTTGTCAAAATGATGACATGTTGCTATTATCCGTCCGTGCGTCTCACGCTAATACATGTACGAATAAGAATAAGCGAAATGCACGCGCGATGATAAGTAAATGATTTCATTTTGATATTAAAAATGTAGTTTGAATTGGCGACTCTACATACCAGTATAGTACCAACTTTACTCACTCTACGCAACCTTGGCAGTCCGCCTCTATGATGCGGCGCGCCTTTTATTTGTATTTGTAACAATTAGACAAAATACGTGTAACGGCAGAAAAACTCGCAACGCAAATCTATTTTCGATTCGCTTTATCATTGTATTTTTTAAGAACGTAACAGGCATGGCGACAGGTGATAAAAATGCTACCGTGCTAAGCCCGACGTATCATGTATCTCATGAACCGTGATAGCTAGACAGTTGAAATTTTCACAGATGATGTATTTCTGTTGCCGCTATAACAACATACTAAAAAGTACGGAACCCTCAGTGGGCAAGTCCGACTTGCACTTTTCCGGTTTATATATATCATATTATACGTGTATTATCACACGAACCAGGGCATCTCTAGACGTTATCTTTCTTTAATAACTATACATTTTAACAATACAATATATATCACATTGAGGCTAATAAACTTCTTATTATACTAATTAATTAAAAGCTTATTATGACATAATATGATATCAATATCTATTCGAGTATAATGTTCTACTCCTATACTAAGTAACTGATAATCGATAAATGTATGTAGGTTCTAGTACAGACAGTTACTTTACTATGTGTACACTTAGATAATTATTTAAATGTCCCCTACCCTCTGATTAAGCTCTGATTAACAACCATTATTTGTGGCATTTTCAACCAAAAGGGTACTTATTGTTGGTTGTCAATAAGACGCTATATCCATAAAGCTTCATTTTGAAATCAACCTTATCAACAACCGACAATGTGGTACCTTTTTGTTGAAAACGTCACATTTAGTAGGTAGCTGTCAACATGGATGCTTGAAATAAAATCTCCAAAATTGACTTTTCAAAATATATCATAAAAACTATTTTTAATGAAACCATTGAGTAACTTATACTAGAGCGGTACTGTCATAGTAAATTTTGTAACCCCAGTAAATTCACTGCCATCTGTCGACACACTTTAAAACTAAAAATAAATATTTATAAAAATACGATAAAATGTATTTAAATATGGATAAATGATTTTTTTATTTGCATTAATTATTTTTATATGATTTTGACCCATGTTCTTTCACTGGGTATGCGTTAAAATTATAAATAACAAACGAAACAGTCAACGCCCTCTATACGAGTGTAGGCCAAAACTAGTGGCGCCATCTGATCGAGAATCAAATTTTCGTGATTTTCGAGGCACGTTTTTTTCTTAGACTGTATCCATCTATTACGGAGTTATATCTCTCTTTGATGAAACTGATAGCAACAACAATATATTATAACATTATACATATATATTGTATGATAACAACAACAACAGTTTCTTATCGATTTTGTGCTTAAATAACGCCCAGCAACTCTCCAGTACTTCGGTGCTTATCATAATTCACAGAATTCGCCCATTTCCAAAACAATAAAATATTTACTTAACATATTTACTAACTTTAAAACTAATCAATACTTGAAATATTATACATATAATCAAAGATAGATATAACTCCGTAATAGATGGATACAGAATACAGTCTAAGGAAAAAACGTGCCTCGAAAATCACGAAAATTTGATTCTCGTTCAGAGGGCGCTACTAGTTTTGGCCTACAGTCGTATAGATGGCGTTGACGGTTTCGTTTGTTATTTAACAATTTTAACGCATATCAGTGAAAGAACATGGGTCAAAATCATAAAAATAATTAATGCAAATAAAAATATAATGTATACAGATATATAATTAAAAATATGCGAGTATGTTTAAAAATATGTGAGTCACTGACCTAATTATTGAAATGATTTAATGTATCTTTGACATGATCTTTATGTACTCAGTCCATAAATTTATTATTATTGTTTATTTTATTTTATTATTATTATTATTTATAATTGAACCTAGATATAGAAATGTAATGACTTAGGCTAGTACTGTAAAATTGCATTTTGTTTTAAATAAATTGAAAATTGAATAATATGTGCAATAATTCACGTTTTAGCTACCACACTGACAATATACCTATGCCAATTTTCCTATCTTTCAATAGGTACCTATAGCAAAGCTTTCCTTGTTAATTAATTTTAACTTTTTTACAACAAAAGAAGGCTTTTTACAGTAGGCCATTTTCAGCCATTCTCGAAACATGTTTGTCACATCCCTATTTTGAGTTGACGTCACGTCTCCAAAGGGGTGGGCATGCGCGGAAAGTCCGCCATCTTGGATACCCTCGGTTCCTTCCGCATTGCTTCGTCAGCCTTCGGCCAGCCATATACGTGTTCAAAGCGTTTTGTATTCGATCTTAAACAAGTAGCAAGCATACCTTGACCTGCGAATGCCGTATAAAATCATGTGCAGTCTGAGATTACACGTATACTGGACGTTTTATTGTAAAGTAATTTAACTTTGCGAATAACTAGGAAGTCGGGTGCAGACATTGCAGTGATCGCTTAGGTTTACAAATTTAATATACAAAAATTGTGGTCGAAGGAAATTAAACTTTATTAATATAGTAAGAAGGAGATATGTAGTAAGGAAATTTGTAAATCGACCACAAATTAGAGGTCTCTCTGAAATACTAGTGTATACTATGGAGAGGGGTGTCGTTATACCCAGTTATTATATAACCAGGCATTGTTAACTGCGAGCGAAATCCATTGAAGTACTAGGGTTGTAACTGGTTGTCATACGTCATTTCAATGGATTTCGCTCGCAGTTTACGATGCCTGCTGATAACGCTAATTACGCGTGGTCGGTGTGCTCACTTCCGGGGTCCGAAAATTAATGATCTATTTAAATAATTTAGAAACTATATAAAGTCTCAGGACTCTCACTCCACACCAACCACCCCACACCAAGTCACTATGGGTTTCCTAGACTTATGGCCTACTACGGAGCTACTCTGCCTTGAGGCCTGCAGAATAAATTTTTGAATACTGCTTTTTTGCAAAGTGAAGGCGTGTCATTATATGTAGTATATTAGTTTGCTTTTCTTTTATATATTTTTTTTCTCTGCACCAATTGTGTCTCTGTTTGGCCCTATGGTTGACTGGTAGAGAATACCAATTGGCATTAAGTCCGCCGTTTGTACATTGTTGTATATATTTTGTGCAATAAACTTTACTAAAATAAATATCGCTTAGCCTACCCACATTATTGTGATTATCAAGATACCTAAAGGTCTTACTAGCTAATACATACGTATATTTCAGTCATCCTGTATACTTTAAGAGTTACCTTTAATATCAGCTGAGCATCTGAGCATCGATTTCAGCTGGATTCGTGCCAAGCCCGCAAGGTCGATCGATCCTTCACACATGTGGGCCACGAAATATAAGTACTACAGCGTAACCGCGGACACGTTGTCTTTTTTTTTTATACCACGACGGTGGCAAACAAGCGTACGGCCCGCCTGATGGTAAGCAGTCACCGTAGCCTATGGACGCCTGCAACACCAGAGATATTACATGCGCGTTGCCGACCCTTTAAAAACCTGTACACTCATTTTTTGAAGAACCCCATACTGTAGTCCCTCGGGAAAACCTCGGCAGGGAGCTTATTCCACAGCCGAAGCGTCCGCGAGAGGAAATTCCTCTTAAACCGCACAGTACGCGTTTTGCCTCTACGAAGCATTTTTGCTATATACCGGGAAACCATTATCGCCTATGACGTAGCGCTACGACCGTAGCTCAGCGGTGAATGTGTTTAAACCCTTGAATTGCACGAACACGATATGAAATTGATGAAAAGTAATAACGCCTACACATTGCAGATTGCGTGCTACGTTTTAATATAGGAACTTGCCAACTTTGGAGCTATCTCTACTTATCGTGGCCGTGAACTTTAAGGCCTTTAGGCTATGTCGTAAAAAGCAGATTTACTTACTTGCAGTATAAATTACTTTTGACAAGGTTAATTCTGTCATCTTTGTGGCTACCAGCAGTTTGGCACTGACAAACGCTATCGAGAACGAACAATGTTTCTACAGTAGACAATAGAGGGTAGATTTTGCACCATGTCTGTCGATCGATTAAATGCAATACCGAACGTACGTGTTTTAGTTAGTGCTCTCCTCATATCCTGGATTCCCTGGGCCCTCGGCAGATATTTCTCAGTTGCAATAAATTGAATTTTTATTTATTTATTAGAATTTGATTTATTTTTTCATGAAGTAGTTTTTTCCACTCTTTTACATTCATTTTTAACATGGAAAAGGGTTAAGATTGTCAATGAGCCTGTAGGTAACAACGAAAAGTGATCTTGAAAAATAAAACAACTGTATCTACTCTCATCTATATTTATTTGTATTTCACATCCACAGTCACGTTTGAAACCTCTTACGAAGAATATTTACAAAAAAACTCAACCTTACATTAGTTACATTATTTTAATACATTTTCAATTTTTTAAACGATTAGAAAAACCCTAAAAGAAATATTAACTCTATATCCATAAGACATAAAGTGATTTTTTTCTAAACACTAACATACGGGCCAATTCGAACAATGATCTAGATATCAACTAGATATCCACGAGATATGAAACAGAAACGATAACGAGATATTTATGAAAGTCATGTCTAATTTGACATTTCCGAGATTCCGAATGTCCTCTTGAACGATCTCTTTAAGATTTGCTTAAGATATTACTTAGACATCCAATGGATATCTAATGGATATCCCAAAACGTCACAATAATTGTAGCGTGAAATGACAATTGGTTTCTCGAATCGAACTGCAAAAGATAACTAGTTGAGAACAACGCACCTATTAGATCTCGTATTGTTCTCGTATCTAGTAATTATCACGTTGTTCGAATTGACCTGACATTTACTGCCGTTTTCGTAGCGCTACGCTCGTAGCCGATCCCAGCGTTTTCCCGCTTTGTATTGGAAAGCGACTACGAACAGAGAACCCGCCAAGCGGGTTCCCGGCACCCAATGTGTTAAAGTAAAAGTTTTAAGTTCCAGAGATCAAGGAAGCGGTTCTAACAGCTCTATTCAAACTACGTATTCAATTTGTACTACATGAAAACTGATAGAGTGAGACCAAGTGTCACTTTAAACGCCAACTTCTATGAAATTATGACGTTAAATAACACTTGCACAGTCTGGGCTATCAAAATCGCTGCCAGCTTAGCTTGGTTTAACTCTCTTTATAATTTGCTATAATAGCTATAGTATACGAGACTATGAAAATTGGAATAGCGCTACTTCTAGGCAAAACAGGGGATCGGACTGACTACTCAAATTACTTTTCTCTCTCTCTCTCTTTTCTTCTCTATCTCTTTAAGTTTAACCTTTTGAACGCCAGACGACGAAGGAATATGCCGCGCCCCGGACGCCAGGCGATCGCGATTATTTAAGCGAAATTGAACTTTACGGAGTCCCGCGTAAGTACCTATTGCATTAACGTGGCTGTCAGCTGTAGCCGTCGTTGGCGTCCTTGGCAAGACTTTCCGACGGCCACAGCCGTCTGTGGCGGACAAAACGTCTAACTAAGCAAAGTAAAGTAGTGTCATTATAAACTTTATAATTGATATTAACCTGTTAAATTAAATGATTTGTTTAAATTTGAACTTTAATAGGTGTCAATAGAGTTGAATATTAAAACTGCCACATATGACTTCGTTGTCATTGCAAAAGCTTGGTCGTCGTGGACTCAATTTTTAGAGTTGTGTACCCAAAGGGTAAAAACGGGATCCTTCGCACCGGGACACGGTCCGTCTGTCAACCGTGAACCATGAACCGTGATAGCTAGACAGTTGAAATTTTCACAGAGATGATATATTTCTGTTGCCGCTATAACAACAAATACTAAAAAGTACAGAACCCTCGGTGGGCGAGTGGTGAGTCCGACTCGCACTTGTCCGGTTTTTTATTATTATTTGCTATAAATAATAGAAAGCAAAAAAATAAGTGGATACAATTTTATTTTGTATATTTTTAAAACTTATTTTATTGTTCAATGTGAAATTATTCATTTCGATTTCAGTCTGATCTCCCATTATGACCGTGTTATTTTCATTACCTCGTATACTTTATTCCATTTATACAGGGACACTAAAGTTATAGTAGAATATGGAGTTTAGAAGGAAACTGATTTAACAAAATTTACCATCTTATCTCATTGTAACATTGTCTATAAGGGCAGCTTTAGAATAGCATTTTATACGCGCGTATAAGCTCGTTATTGGAAGCGCGTGTAGGCGCGTACAGGTCAAATGTATCGAACTGTAAGCGCGAAATGCCGAAACGGTTGTCTGAAACTGCTCTAAATTGATTTCACAATTCGGTGACTGACGGTTTTTAAGTATATTTCAGACCAAATGAGAGAAACTAAAATGTAAAAAAATATATCGGTAAATGAAAAAATTCCGATAATCATATTCTACTAGAACTCTGTCCTGTTTCTATATATTATACGTACAATTGAAGATATCTAGCAAACTACTTCTATACTATTGATAGTTTAAATAGCAAAATAGATTTATTTTTCACAAAAATATATGATATCGAATATAATTGACAAGAATACAAGCAGAACGTGAATTTTGGCGATTTTTATATAATTAATGGCAAGTTATATTTTTATTAAATGCAAATACCATTTACAAGATTTTTTTCATAGCGCTATATTAGAAAACAAGCGTATGGTCTACTTGGGAGTAAGATAGCACCGTAGACTACGTACGTAGTTGGGCCATTCTACTTTTCGTTGTACATATTTTTGCCAATTTTTCGTTAAATGTATATTACAGAATACTTGACCATTACTTTCATTTTCTGTTTTGTGATATAGAAAGAGGCTTAATTAGGCAATTAATTCCGATGCCTTTCTTCAATAAATAATACCTGTAAATATTCTATCACAGTAAATCCGTGGTCCTTGATGGTCTCCCGATTTGTATGAAAATATGGCACTTACCATCTTTTTACATTTATCAATATTAATTCCTATTTGATTCTGGTACAATTTGGAAATGCTATACGCGAATTCAATATCTATCATATTTTTTCTGGTCATTAAAAAGTAGAATGTATTTAAATTACATTGTAAATGGTATTTGTATTAAACATACAAATTATTCATTCATTCACGCGCTAAATTTGCAAATAGTAAACTATAGTCCTCTATCACTCAAGTCACTCAACTAAGACGGTAGCCCAGTTTTAATTTTTTTAACTTACCGAGTGTAACGCAAATCAGTAGCCGTACCATGAGTTGACACTTGAAGTTTACGTTAGCGACTGCTACTGGACTCGATCGCAGTGCATCTCGCTCGCACTGATATATTGGTGCGATAGTGAATGCGATCGAGTTCACGCAGTCGCTAACGTAAATGCCAAATACCAACACGTGGTAGACTTGCAGTTTGATGAAGCCAAACCTTCAACCACATCGAACTGATCACCAACCGTCTAAATTAAATGTTATACCTATAAAATTTTGGGATATTTTTTTCTCTTACATTTTCACATAATTTTCAATTCCATACATACATATTAAGTTTTAATAAGCATATAGATGGAAAATGGCAATCTCTAGTTATCTAATATCTTATTTAGCTACTCAAATGAGACGTACGAGCGTACATAAAAAAATATATTAAAAATATAACTTGACTGTAACAAAATTCTGCTTTTAACCTTTTGAACGCCAAAAACACCTATAGGCGTCGTGCTCACAACGCCATGAACAACTTTACTACAAGCGATATGGCGTACGTTGTCAAAGTAACCTTCACACTTTTGAGTAAGGTTTACATTAGCTCGATTGCGCCCGTGTCCTTGGCGTGTGAGTGACGTTTTTGTTTAAAACGGAAAGCGTCCAAAAGGCTAAATGTGTCAAAGTCTAGTCAATGGTCCCAGATTTGCCTGTATCTTTATATGAATAACCTGTCAAAGCGTCCTTATGGCAAGCGACAAAGTGGGACTTTTTGCCTGGAAGGAATATATAGCGATATTCTATTAGCAATTGGTTTTTTTCCAGTAGGCAATCTTAATATTGTCACGTATAACGTGTATAACTTAAATCCTTGAATTGATCTCTTGATTTATTACTACTTGACAACTATTTGAACTCGATTCTCTCTTTACACAGCTGAATTAAAAATATTTATTACCATTTGACAGTCCATAACACTCGAATGATTATAAGTTAAATATTAATTTCTACATTAATTTAGCGCATGAAAATATAGCAAAACTTCAATTACGAGTAACCCTTTTCCAGGCCGCACCAATCTACAAAGTTTTCCCAAAAAAAACCAAATATATTCCAATTAATGCAGCTTTGATGATTAATTTTCCGACAGTGCTCGAACCGAAAAGTTCTAATACGAACCTTAAATCGAAATGCTTAGGCTGAAATTCTATTGGCGCTTATAGTACGAGGTCCATAAATCGTACTATGCCTGGAAAAGGCACTTCTCTTCTTTGGCACTCAGATTTCTATTCATAACTTTGTTTGCACATGAATCCAAAACACTTGAATTTAATTTTTTTACTTAATTATATAATTTTTAATTAATTATTACCAGCCTCTTAAGAATTGGGGAACACGGAATTATTGTTAATATAAAATGAATCGACTTAGAAAATATTTACGAGAAAGAAACGAGAGTTTTGACAATTCTACTTTATTTAACTGTCTGCTTAGCCTTACCACGAGTTGACACTTGACGTTTACGTTAGCGACAGCGTAAACTCGATCGCAGTCCATCTCGCTCACATTGATGTATTGGTGCGATAGAGGGAATGCGATCGCTTAACGCGGACGCTAACGTAAATGTCAAACGCCAACTCGTGGTAGCCGTGCTAATGTTGCACTTTTCTCAAATGTCACACTTTCATCTTTTAGAGATGAATGACAGTGTGAATATACTAAAAATAATTTTAAAATGTGTTTCCATTAAAAATGCTTTGCAAGACCAGCATGCACTTATCCGTAAAAACATAAATAACGAAAATATACCTTTTTTGCAAAAAATACTAAAAAACAGTTATGTTTTGATTGTCCGTGACCCCTATTTAATTATCAATTATACATAATATACGAAAAACAATACGTTAAGGATATAAATAAAACAAGAAACTACGAATTTCTGTGATATATTCGTTACATTTGTACCAAATGGGTAACTTGTCTATAGACACCTTAAAAATAACTTTAAATCAGTTTCATTTATTGCGTAAATGCTTTATTAAAATCAGCACCATGACAACATAAAAAATAACCAGTTATTTGGACTGCAGTGTATATCAATTGGTGCCGTGACCAGCATTTGAGTTCCACGATTTAAAAATCAGGAATGGGTAAATGTTTCATATTATTGCTAAACACTGGGCCAATGTTTGTACATAGGTCACTAGGTAAGTTTTACAATAGACAAATATGAAACAAAGAAGTGGCATATCACATATACTTTAAAAAAAAATATTTCCATAGACAATGTTTGGCGGGAAAATATTTACTTTTCTCTTAAATTTGCTTATAAAATTGATACGAATATTTTATACAATATTTTCATTTCATACAAAGTTTAATTCTATTTTTTTATAAATAGATTTACAAAGAATGTTCTCCCGCCAAATATTGTCTATGGAAATATAGTTTTAAAAAGTATACGTGATATGCCTCCTGTGTTTCATATTTGTCTATTGCAAAACTTATCTAGTGACCTATGTAAATTCCCATTTTAACACCTTATCAAAGTTAGATTGGAAAGGAATGATCAAACAGATCCATTGTCAAGTCAGTTACAAAAGATAACTCATATTATTGCATATTATCACTCAATCGCTGTCTTTTTACCAAATAAAAATACACATATGTAACAAATAGCAGCGGATAAGGTGGCCAAATACATCGGAAACTTCCATATATTTACAAGCTTTTTATTAACTTGCAATGTACGTTTGTTTGTACGGGTCAAATCTTGCAAGTTAAATTTGACCCACCTCCCAACTTCCAATGAAGCTGAAAATTTGCATAGATATGTAAGTCGGGTGACAATGCAATATTATGGTACCATCGAGCTGATCTGATGATGCAGATGGAGACATGAGGTGGCCACAGGAACTCCAACCCAATTGTGTTTGGGGTTTATAGAATTGTCTCGAAGAGTATTAGTTGCCTGTGGAAAGAAAAATACAGTCAGCGATAAAAGCTTGTACCAAAAATTTAATTTTTCAAAAAACTTATTTATGGTCACAAAGGTGGGCTTCGATATATTTGGCCACTTTAGCCGTCACTTTTTGATGGTGACTATAGCTTTTTTTATTGCTTGAAGTCAATGAGAGGTTTCAATAACTGCACTTTGACACCTTTATTTCCATCTCTATCGCTCGGTTAACAGGTACTGCACGAGTGCTAGAGATGGATTTAATCTTCGCAGCGTTAAAACTGCCTGTTAGAGTGAGAAAGTAATTGGTATTACTATTTCATACAAACGGTTATTAGCTACAATCTTGAAAAACAGCATTAAGACCATGAATAAGGTCTTAGCTCTGGGACTGTGATGTCATGTAGTGTACATAGTGTAAGAAACCCCTCATCACATATTACTACTTAACTTTTGTTTAAAAGTTACCCAAGGTTCATCTATAGTAATAGATAAAATGTCTTTAATCGGTTACATTAATGTAACCTTTTACAAATAAGTTTTACAGTACATATGGTGCTACTTTCCTGCACTAGTGAGGGAATGAGCACTTTCCGTGCCTATGTCGAAAGTTTAAAGGGCCATATGTGCTGTAAAACGTTGTACAATACACATGCGAATAGGTAATTCGCAACTCGATTTAAAACACTCTTCGGTCGTGTTTTAATTTATCACCACTCATGCGAATTTCCTACTTACCGCACTTGTATCGTAAATAACTATTTCGTCACACATTTATTTTACGTTTCACTTTGAACATCATCTCGCTTTCGACAGTACATTACTGCAAATTTCACAAACTAAAATTGATAGCAACAGTCATTTTTGCTGATGCAATTGCTTGGCGTTCAGAGCTCACTCATCAAATAATCGGCAAGCGGTAGACACTAAAATATTGATCATTTAGTTTCTCAGACGTCACTCACTTCTCAACGAAACCCCGTTACTTTTTAACTTAGGGGTGTCGCAAGACCATTTGAACATTAGTCCTTAGGGGTGTCAATAAATCAGGCGTCATTAAAACGCAGTTTTACACCACCGTTTATTGATTACTCCCCATAGAGCTCGTTCGATAACCGCTTTAGAAGCTCGGTGGCCGTCTTCCTGATGATCGCTAGTACTTTTTGCGCTATCCAGCGTGATGATTCATGTCACTTCGCTGTTTTTTTGTTCACAACACTATTACACAGTTTATAGTGTGTCCCCCCTTTTAGAGCACAGGACCGCATCAATCTTCTCTCTAATTAGCTGATATTGCGCTATAGCTTTCGATTCAGGGCTGTCACTTCACAGTTTTTAAACGTCACCGTTCACAATACGTTTATTTATTGATCTCCCCCTTTAGAGCCCGTTCCAACACCGCTTTTGACGCGATCTCGACGGTGACCGTCTTGCTAATTGTAGCTAGCTGGTCATCTTGTGGGGCATCCGTTGGTTCTGTGAGGATGCGAAGAGAGGAGATCTTGGCCTTTTGATAGGCTGTTACGGTGTTCATGCCAAGGAATCTGAAACGAAGGGATTTTCTAAGTTTATGGTTGGTAAAAATGTAAGTTGAGGTGAATGTTTACACATCCTATTCTATATACTCTGATTCTTCTTATGGAAGTTCCATAAGAACATCTCGTTCGGACTGCATATTATGATTATTTTGTATCTCTATACTTGCTTTCAAATAATATCATACGACAACTAGGGTACAAATCAAATTATTTTTATTCAATATTTTGACCTTGAGGCCTTTTTTTAAGTATATGACATCTATTCCAGTTTATAAGCAGTGATCGGTAACGTTTTAATTTCACGGCAGCGTGGTCGAGTTAAAGTAAAGTAACAATTTTAAAGGAGACGGTCAATTAAGGTTCATATGAAGGTTATTAACATTAATTAATAATTTCAGCTGAATTTTACTTCACATATTCCTTTACCTCAACAAAACTGTGATGAAATTAAAACGTTTGTACCGATCACTATTTATAATATCATGCGACATTAGTGCCATTACCGAGGCGCCAGGGCGCCACTACCACAATCTGAGGGTCTATGATAAAGAGGCAGATAGCGAATTTTCGGATTCGGGTTTCCCGGTAGGTCCTCTGTAAGCATCAATGTCATATTTTATTATCTCTGAAAACTTGTCAAAAACCTGTTAAAGGTACAGTATGTATAAGTTACTCTATGGTTTACTAAAAAGGCTAGTCCTGCACTCTGGTGGCAGAACACTGCAGTAATATCCCCTATTAAAGGAACATACAGTAAAGTTAGGAAGATACAGTAGGTATTATTAGCATTAGCATTACCTCACAGCCACGTAGCACACAAGTGAGGCAGCGCCGGCAGCAAGCACCCTCACGACTGGGGATGTGGACAACTGCACTGCGACCCAGGCGGCGGCGGCGGCGCCACACATGCACGCTACACACAGCGCCGTGCGCACCCAGTGCACCACCGTGAAACCGCGCTCCCACTCCACCCTGTCAATTAATATATTATTCACTTCTCATGCTCGTAAAGTTCGACTTTAAGTCGTGCGTAGACGACATAAAGTTGTTTATTATGTTCTAGAGCATAAAGTAAGATCATCTATTACGACCCTTATTGACGTAGCAATAAAGTCCAAAATCTGCCATACAAACTGCCAGCCCTGCCGGGGCGCGCCCGACCGGCGTGCCCCGCGCCCCCGACACAACCGAGTACAATTTACTTAAGGCTTTAATAAATACGGTAAAATAACCTAAAATATTGGATATTTTTGTATATCTTACTCACACTCGAAGTGAAAAGCATAGTGTATTTATAACTCAGGCATAAATGTCCATTTTTATCCGAGGCAGTTTATTGGTTCGAGCGCAACGAGGCATGGCTTTATGCCATTGTTGTAGAATCTACTAATTATTATTTGTTATAATTTTAAGCATAAGATTCCAAACCAGGAAATACCCATCAGCTCAGTACTTAGTCCATCGCTTTCACCCAATAACCTAGTTAATTTTAGATTCCATCAACTCTCAATCGTCCTTACACCCTGGCGGGTGCTGCCTCTGCGTCTGTTCCATGACATGGCCAAGGGCAGCATCCGCCCGGTGTACCCCTTACATTTCATTAAAGTGTCAAAAGGGCCTTTACGTGTTGGCTTCGACTCCGCGCACGCCTCCCAAAGGTCCGGAACACCATTGTTCCGTGATGGGAAAGACATAAAATTTGTATTGAATGAATAAATAGTATTTTATACCATCGTGATATAATAAAGAGCTTTTCAGTCCAGTACCGTGTTTACGGGATTGAAAAGCTTGATTATATCACTATTGTATACAATATTGTTTTGTGTGAGGCCACTAAAATAATACTTTTTCTACTATAAAATCTAAATTATTAAACAAAATTAGGTAGGTACTTCAGTAGATAAAAAGATGGTACAAAAGACATCAACGCACTTCTTATTCATTAAATAGTAGCGCGTTTATGTCTTTTGTTCTATCATTTGGCCTTTCACACGCGACTCGAATTAATTTCAGTTGAATAAAGTGTTTCGTAATAAGACATTATAGTTGAGCCCATAGTGAAAAGTATGCAATTACAGTTTACCACAACCACCAGTATACCAGTAACCACGAGTAGAAAAAATATTAAATGTTGAACATGCCTGCTAGTCTCCTGGACGATGTAGGGCGTGTTGCACACCTTGCATTTCAAGCCGTCAGGTGTTTTGACACTCTGCAAAATAAATACACCGTGTTTTTATAACTTTTGATTTCAAGGGTACCTAAAGTCGGACCAAGTTAACTCAAAACGGACTTTGCAATGACAGAATGTGGAAGAATGACACTTCACACTTTGCTCCGTCAATGTTGGTGCAGAGTTAGCTTATATTTGTCAACTCAATTCAGATTTAACAAATTGTCATGATTTTGATGTCGTGCTCAAATGACCTTAAGGATTATCTTCGTGATTGGTTCGCATGGGGGGTGGGGGTGGGGGGTTACCTCTCCCAGCCACCGGCTGAGGCAGTCGTGGTGCACGGCGGATACGTCTCCGGTGCAGCGGCATGGGTGGATGAGCGGCTCGGGCCGGGAGCTGTCGTAGCATATCCAGCAGTCGCGGGCGGAGCCGACGCTGCCCACCAGCGAGTCTGTCTCGACGTCTGACTGCTGCAATGAGAAAGGGGTTATTACGATTTTGTGTCTCATCGTGTGTCTAGGCGTCATTAGAAACGAAGGAATTTGAACCTTGTAAATTTCTTTTTAGCAGTAAGACGCGTAAAAAAGGCGTTAATTTTAATTTGCATTAGTTGAGATCTAGTACTGATATATTCTTAGCGGAAGCCGCTCGACCCCAATTCCAAAGAAATACCGCAAATCGACGTACAGGTTAGCCGTTTGGCACACGCATACAAAACAAAATTGTTGACTGTTGTTAATTAAAACAAAAAGAATTTTCGAAACATACCAAGTTCGGGCTTCTCCAGATACTGTTAGCACCTCTAGTACATTGTAAAAAAAAAATGTTAATGATATTATTTTCAAAACTGCTTTCTCGGGGTTGGATATGAGGATATCACGTATCATTTGTGGTCTATTGTACAAAAAAAATCAGCCATATCGTATCTGGAGGAGCCCAAACTTGGTATGTTTCGAAAATTCTTTTTTGTTTTAATTAAAAAAAGAATGGCCGAAATTGACCTCTAGTATGCGTGTGCCAAACGGCTAACCTGTACATCGATTTGCGGTTTTTTAATTCGACCGGGTTACACTATAATACCAAAGCAACTATATTATATTAATTGCATTAGGTCTAAAGGCCCTATCACACTAGCGATTTGCAAGCGAGATGAAAGCGAGGCGAGGCGCTTTCAACTCGCAAGTTTACGCACCTAAAACCGTTATTCTTAATAATGTTTTTGCTTTCTCAAAATTAGTTTAAATATCATTCTCCCTAATACATCACAGATGAATCAAATGTTAAGAACCACGGGCCTATCTTTCCCAAACTCACCAAACTCCTCCAAGGCAAAGGCAACACCTCACAGCGACGATGCAACAACGAGGTTAGCAACACTCTGCATAACGCCCAACGCCAGTAGCCAATCACGTACGAGATCAGCCGAGCCTTCTGTCGCCATGACAGCTCGCTGATATGCGCGCTTATTATCCACTGGGGAGACATTTTGAGGTTAGACTAAGAGATAATGGCGGCGGTGCCTTACAAAATGTCGGTGCCTTTGTGACTTCCAATACCAATGATGACTGTCGAAAATTATATTCAACTGGCAAAAAAATCATCGTTTAAATAGTTTTTTAAAAGTAAAATATACTTTCTCAAAAAACATCAACGAGTCGTTTTAAAACATGAAAAGTAAGAAGTTTTATGCATAGCGATAAAAACTTTATGGTTTTTCTATGAACATTTGATAAGAAATTTATGGTATTATCGGATAGATTTCTTTCGGTGAAAACAAAGTTTAATGAATGTCATTTTGGACTGTTTAAAAACGATATATTAGTTAATAAATACAAATCAGTCATTGGAATAAGTAAAATATATAATATATATATATATATACTCGTATAGCGGCTTGATATTGACAAAACTCAAGCAAGAACAGAAAGCATTTAAGCTGAAGACTTCGACGACCCAAAAGCGGAAACGAACGGACTCAAACCTTTTCACTTACATACAAAAAACGGACGGACTAAACTTGCACCTACATAAAAAAACGGACGGACTAAACCTTTCACCTACATTCGATAAAACGAACGTACTAACCTTTCACCTAAAAAACAAAAACAAAACACGTCTGGATGGTGTCCAGATACTCCAAATTGGAGACAATAAAGGCATACAACAACAAAAAACAGACCTTTGATTCAATGTCCTTTAATTTAATGTGGGGTGAATTCAATGTTAGTCAACAAATTACTTAAGTGGTATAACAAACTAATTCCTTGAAAGTAAGACAAATATAACCGATTTAATTCTTTACTGGAGTCCAAAAGTCATGTTTAGACATTGATACGTCTATTTTTTCAATGCATAGGTAATCATGGACAAATATTATTTACTATATTTTCTAGCTTAACTCGTATCCAGAAACAAGGAAATAGACAATATTGAGTAATTTTACTTTACGTATTCAAATGGATGTGAAAATTGCCGTATTATGATTTACATTCAATTATATGACTCAACTATCCTACCGGTCTCTAAATCAACTATTGTATATAAACACTTACCGTTAATGGTAATAATATTTTAAATATTACGACATTATGTATAGGTATATCTAAACTCCGCATAACCGTTAAGAAGAATAAACATTATAATCGTGTTTTAAATTTATTAAATTAACAACCCTAAACAGTTGTACGGATAATAATAGATCGGCTCAGATGCTCAAAAATATCTGTAGACTAGTTTTAATTTTTAACCTATTTTGTACTAGTTACGTAAGTACTTAATAAAATAATTAGAGATAACTTTATCAACGTATTTTTTGGCCACACTCTAAAATCTCAATAAATTTCGCGTTATATTCAGGCAACTTTAAAAATACGACATTCAGAATTCATAGCAATTCGAGTTTTAGTTATTAGATCTGTGTCCAATATGATCAACTTAAACAAAAAACGTCACTTATAAACGTCACTTATGACACTGACACATCAGATTGGAAACAGATCTAATAACTAAACCTCGAATTGGCCTGATTATCATCATACAGGTTAATTTTGTATCCAAACACTGGAAGTAAATTTTTTGCTTCCACTTTCAAAACTGTTGTCACAATAACAGGCCAATTCGAGTTTTAGTTATTAAATCTCATTCAGATATGATACTGATATGATATTGATCTGATTCTGATCTGTCAGTGTCAAAAGTGACGTTTTTGGCTGAAGGTTGACATAATGCGCAATTCAGCATTCTCCTCTAAAGGAGATTGTAACCATACATGATAAAAATAACTCATCCCGATAACATTTTACCAAGACCTTTCACCCTAAACAGTGTAAGCGTTGACTTAAGATCTTGTCAACAGTACTGACAGTAAACATTTGTATTCATACGCGCCAAATGAACGATTAATTATCTAATTTAATGCTATCAGTCAGGTCAGTGTGATATTTCCTGTGAATTATTGCGTTGACCAAGATAATCTCAATTGAGAACATTCTACCCACTTTAGATATGCTTTCTTCGGTATTACTTTATGCAAATTATGTACGTACAGTTAGCAACGGAAGTTACTAAGCGGGCAAGATGTTCACAATGGTCTTCGCATATCATTTTGAACTCCTAATGGCTTGCCCGCATAATTACTGACTACTAACTAAAAGACAGTTACCAATCTTAATGGGGGTTTTATTTCTGTCATTATACCATAAACCTCCCCAATATACGTTAAGGTACCTTAGCGTCTCATTGGTCCTGCATTGGCGGTTCTGTTGAAGCTTGGGGGAGGGACGAAGGGGGAGAGACAGTACCTTATAGTCCGGCCACACACTCGACGAGTGGCATGGGAAGAAGGCAGAAACGCAGTGTGGCCACGTTACCCGCCAGTACCCGTGGTTTTGCTTGGGGGAGGGGTAAGAGGAGGAAGGGACGGGCGAGAACATTACCTTAACGTCCTGATGATGCTGCAACAATTCCTGCAGCTTGGCATCGTCGAGCTGACGCGCCAGCAGGCGCCGAGGGTTCAGCAGCCAGAGTCGCTCGGGTGCCATGGAGTTCCACAGGACGCAGGGGAACCATAGCGCGACCCCGATCTCGGCTAGGCGGAACACAAGGTCGTGCCAGTTGCGAGATACCACTGGGACTCTGGGAATAAAATGAAATATTATTAGGGGTCAGTTTTACACATATAGATCTAGTCACGAACTAAGCAAAGTTACGAGTGTCTTCGAGGCATTCGAAGGATGAGCACCAAAGCCTGGCTGACCAGGCAAGCAAATTGGAGTTGGGTTCTGAACTACAATGGGCTCAACTGTTCTCTCACAGCAAGCCGAGCGCTTCCTTAACGAGGAACCTCGCTATAAAGAGTATAAAAGCTTAGGACACTTATTCACTTGGTTTTCCAAGGCTCGCAGAGCTTGTCCGAAGCGAAGTCACCCACGCCGAAGAGTATCAAAGACTGGCTGACTAACCATGGATTGTTGTTGAGAATCCTAAACTAAACAAATCTTACTTAGTTTTCCACAGCTCGCTGAGCGTCTCCGAGGCGAGGAACCCAGCAATGAGGATCAGCATCAAAGCCTGGCTGACGAGCCCGACCCTGGATTGGTGGAGTTGGGAGTGGTCCACCGAGCGGGGGTCGACTGCTCCGCCGCGAGACATGTCCGTTTGAACGCCCTGTTGCATAGACTTTATTTGACAAACATGAACAGGTGAACGTGAAATGTGGTACACGAAACAAATCTATAGAGATTTAATAGTTAGCCTTCGTCTTTCGAAATTATCAGTGTGTCCAAGTCTTTACTCAAGCGGTAGAAAGCTGTAGCGCATCAGTCAGAAAACAGAAGGGTATTTCAAAGATTAATAGATATCGTTACCTGTTTGGTGACAAGCGTGGCTTGTGCGTCATCATCTGCCGCGGATGAAGGTCCCGGCCGTGGCTGTATCACTGTGCACACCTTTGTCTCCTTTAGAAATTCGCCGCGAAGCTGCACAGATAATTTTCGTGTTACCAATAACATTAACCACACAAAGGTCCGTCCAGATCTGGCGAATGACGATTTGCGGCACGTTCATGCACTACACGTACGCCACAATAGTAAGTACTACGAAGTGCACGTGAGCAGTTAACGATCTTAACTCATATGGTTTGCGAATAGCGCGTTAACGCATTCGCCAACTCTGGACTATTAGGGAGTGGTCCCGGTATTTTATACAAATACAATACCAGAACCGGGAATTCCAGGTTCTTGTTATACAAACTCAGCACCGGGTGCAGTATATACTCTGAGTGACCACGCCGCTTGTTATACGCTACATTAAATATGCATGGGGACTTATTTTAATATATACATAGAGTAACTTATACTAGAGCGGTACTGTCATAGTAAATTTTGTAACCCCAGTAAATTCACTGCCATCTGTCGACACACTTTAAAACTAAAAATGAAGATATATAAAAATACGATAAAATGTATTTAAATATAGATAAATGATTTTTTTATTTACATTAATTATTTTTATGATTTTGACCCATGTTCTTTCACTGATATGCGTTAAAATTGTTAACTAACAAACGAAACCGTCAACGCCATCTATACGACAGTAGGTCAAAACTAGTAGCGCCCTCTGAACGAGAATCAAATTTTCTTGATTTTCGAGGCACGTTTTTTCCTTAGACTGTATCCATCTATTACGGAGTTATATCTATCTTTGATATATATTAACAGACGAAATGGTAAGTACAAAGTTATTAGTAAAATTGCTTAAAGATCTTTCAGGCATAAACTGGTAGGTATATTATTTTAATTTCGCACTTTTTATTGGCTGAATTACGATTATTGACCTAATTATTGATTGAATGATGTTCTCCTCTAGCGGACGCATTCCTCAACCGATTCTCGTGAAATTTCGTGAGCATTTTAAATATAGTGACATTTCTAATAATATTGCATGCGCTAGGTAACCAAAATCATTGTACGTCGCAAGACATATTACAGAGAACAAACTGTTTATAACACCTGTATTCATTACCTGTAATGCACAATTGATGAATAAATTATTCTAAATGATTCAGGTTCGTTTTTTTTAAATGCTTAAATGGCAAAAATTGTCACAAAGGACTTAAGGGTTATAAGAGTGTACAGCTCCCATAGCCACTGGTAATAGACAAAGGAAATAAGACAAATGATTGAAAAACGAGGAAGACTAGAGGATATTTTCTGCGTGACATTAACAACAAACAATCGACTATCATCATTTCAATGTCAATACCATTCCCTTAAAAGATGCTTATGAACACCTAGCACATAATGTCCCATTGTGTGCGGTTTGGGTGGTAAACCTGTCTAGCTTGATTGCCTTTGGGCCTTGACACATTACTACATGAGTGTCATATATTTTTAAAAGCCTTTCAATGAAAATGATCGATAAACACTTAATCATTCAAATAAAAGAACATTAAAAACGAGAATGGCTAGATTACGCGGCTTTGTTTCTTTACATTTAATATATTTAAATACGAAGAGTTCAACCAATATACAAAGGTACGAAAATTGGCGGTTTTTGTGTTTTTTTTTACATTCACCTATAAAGCTATTACGAAATTTTCTGGATCCAGGTCTCATAGATATTCCGATTCTGTAAACCGGAGTACAAACCATAATGGAAACTGAATATTAATAATGGCTTTACTCTGTCCAGCAGTACAAATATATCATTTATATTTAAGGGTTAATACCGAACCCGAGAGTATTACCTAATCGGTTTGAGTAGGTAAGGATTTATACCTCTATCTTTATTCGTAAGCGTAAAATATGTGAAAGATGTGAATTAAACACCGATGCTTCAATCGTCCATACGGGCAAAGAGGATATAATAGGATAGAGCGGTACTCACGGTACTGGCATAATAAATTTTGTAGCTACAGTAAATTCGCTGCCATCTATCGACACATGATTAAAACTAAAAATGTAGATGTATAAAAATAACATAAAATGTATTTATATATGGATAAATGTTTTTTTTTATTTGCATTAATTATTTTTATATGATTTTGACCCATGTTCTTTCACTGATATGCGTTAAAATTGTTAAATAACAAACGAAACCGTCAACGCCATCTATCCGAGAGTAGGCAAAAGGTAATGGCGCCATCTGTTTGAGAATCAATTTTTCTTGATTTTCGTGGCACGTTTTTTCCTTAGACTGTATCCATCTATTACGGAGTATCTTTGGTATGACGGAAATAGAATGGAAAAAAATAAAAATTTATGGAAATTTTAGTACAGGTTTTTCACATACTAGGGCTATTAGGATTGAAAAGACTCGCGTTTCTGAATAGAAATAACAGAAACATTCCCGAACCTGAAATAAAAATTGATTATTATTAAAAAAATATGGTTTACCTTGAAATAGACTTCGACGCCGTAGATCAGGAAGAAGGTGACCACGATGAAGAGGAGCACCGCGTAGCAGCCGTTGAACACGTGCTGATAGAAGCTCTGCGGACAAACAATACTGTCAGTATGCTTCTATATTGATATGTATATTATAACACTCATCCAACTTTTCAGCTGGGTAAATTATTTAGACCTTTTTTTATCACTAAATATTTAGGTGCCATAAACGTCAAAATTAGGCGAATCGCTTAAGGCGGTTCCCTGAGCCAGAAGGCGAAAAATCTCCTGATATGATCATGTTTTTCTAAGAGACGTTGATATTCGTAGACGTGGAAAAAATATATGTAGTTCTTGACTATATTATCTTTAACAACATAGCTTCCGATACACGAATTATGACACTTCGCTCGATACAATTAATTCCCAAAGTAACCTCTAACTCGGACTTTTAATCCTACTTTACTCGGTTATTTATTATGTGATACTATAAACAAAAAAAGAAGAAAAAACAATCTTAACATAAATAGTAATTTCATAGTAATTTTTAAAATAAATAAAAACCGACAAAATTCGATCAAAATTGACACTTGGCGCGTATGTTCTTTCCCGTTCTTTCTTGCGAAATGTGACAAAGACAGTGGCAAACCGATGGAACGGCCTTAAGTATGCAGAGATAACAGAGAGCCTTTCACGAGATTCTCGTCATGGGGGATGGTGATGTCAACGAGCTAACCCAACGTTGCGATCGATCTATTATCACGATGTCAAGACTTATTGGCTACAATAGTCCTGTCAGTGATGACATATCAATCCCAATAGAGCGTGGCACGACCATTTTTGAGAACTGACGCAGGTAATTTACTTGTAGTACGGTACTTCGCGGCCCACAAGGCCGTATAGAAGAGCAAGTTGCTGGTGAATAATCCTGGCTACGAGATTATGTCTGTGCAGGTACTTATCGTTAGCAGGATGAGATCAACCGGAAATGATAGGTATGCCTGAGTGACTGTCCCCTCTTTCCTTCGGTTGGTAATGTTGGTATCAATTACTGACTGAGCAACCCTCTGATCTACAACTTTGTGGGTGTTGCTCCGACTACTAGGTCTTCTCTTCTTACTTTGATATTCTCATACCTTTTCATTAGGAGATATGCTGTTTTCTAGTGGTCGATTCTGAGACCAATCTTCTCTTCTTCCTGCTCATGACCCATGACCTCCAGATGCCATTTGTTTTGAGCCATGAACCCCAAGTTATCAGCATATCCATGATCTTACGTTTGCCGTTCAACTCTACACCCCCATCATACATAAGCAATTTTCGGATTATGTATTCAAGTGCCAAGTTTAACAGCAAAATGCCATAAACAAAACATGTTTACCGATAAAAACAAAACTGATTTATTAAATATGTATGGAGACTATTTTAGGGATGGTTGCTTGATACATCAAACCATCTGTGATCATAACTAATTATTTTCGCAAAAATGCTTTTGTATGAGAAGATAATTTTCTGTGAGTTACGTTAATCATAATCAGGGGCTCGAAATTTTAGTACCGAAACCACACATAGGATAATTTCAAATAGTTTTTTGTAAAAAAGTAACACTTATAAACCTTAATTAAACGCCATCGCCACTTGAAATGAACACATAACGTCTTAACACTCTACAAAAACATTTGACAATATCAATATACTACACATCTACTAATACATGCTGGCATCTACTAATGCATGCATGGTGTTTATGATACATCTACGTTTGGTATGATTACTAAGACAATGTACCTATAAACTAAAACACAAGTTTATTAAATAAGTAATCGTACCTTACGGTAACAAGTTTCGTAAAACTTATATTTACCACATCATCAGAGAGCGAAACTTTGGTGCCGATGACAGGCGTATGACGTTAAGTCGCATATAGGATGTTTATTTATTTTTTGGTAATTTATACAAAAATTAAACAGAAATTGGTTGTCTTTTCCAACAATCTTGTTTTTAACATGACAGACAGTTATACGTGGCCAGTACGTATAAAAACTCTCAACTCAAGGTTCAATATCAGTAAACTAAAGAGGCTAAGTAATAAGTTGTTATTTGATTAAGTATCTAGATAACAACACACTGTATTTAGCTTGACGTCATACGTCTGTCATCGGCACCAAAGTTTCGCTCTCTGCACATCATCCTGTGTCCAAAAAAAAAAAGGTTTTTACGTCGTCCGCACTAAAAGTGCGATCATAATCATTGAGTCGACTAAATATGTTAGATGCAAGTGCACTGAGATTAGATTATAAGCTAAAGCTTGAATAAATTTCCTAATAGTGTGCAGACATAAAATTTATACAATTGTCAATAAAATACAATTATTTATTATTTAAGCGTTATTAATAATGCCATTAGTGTACTTTTGAATTCCTTTAAAAGTCTATGTTTCGTTTTGAATGGCCAGTAACTTCTGTATTTAATAACAATATGCACCGTTATCGTATAAACTACCAATTACTTTATGGTCCGAAGGCGATTGTTATTTTTTATCAGATTCCAAACAGTACTCGCCATCCCAATAAAAAATAAAACTATCCCGCGGCTTGAATTCTCGGTAAAACTTTTTGCTCCTTCTAAAGCAATTTCGTCTGGGTTGAATCGACAAATCGATACAATCTTACATCTTACATTTACTGAACAAATAATACAAGAGTTATAATACCGACACAAGTTAGCATCTTAACACTATCTAAAAAGTTTAATGTACATTAAATTTAAACAAAGGACTAAAATGTAACTTGGTAAACTTCGCCAAACGTTAAGTTTATTACAAGTAGGTAGGTCAACCGGGATAAATGCAACTATGAGGTTATCAACAATTTATTTCTCGAATGCGATTGGTCGGAACGCCCCCTGTGTTACGTTTTATTTCCAAGTAGCTCAGGCTTTTATCACTAGATGACAGTTTTTTATAATTCACGTTGTTTAAAACAAAAACTCAAATAGATGCAATAACCCCATAGTTGCATTTAGGTACCCCAGTCGACCTTACCATATCTATCCTGTTCTTGTGATGTTAAATTCACGAAACAAAATATCAATAGTGCGATATAGAAACTAAACTCTTTAGGAATTTCAGATAAGTCTGACCGTAGTATGACACATCGTCGGCAAAGTCACAAACCTCAAGAGGTTAACGCCTGCTAACTGAACTCCAAAGAGTTAAGCAATATGCGACTTTAGCTAAAGTCAGCTAAGGTCACAAATCTTTTTACTCCTCTTTTGGAATATGATTTGCGGCTATAGCCGACTACACTTTTTTTACTTGAACCGTGTCTCAGCAGATATCTCAGTTATATGAGTTACCTTTTCTTTAGCGGTGGTGTCAGCAATGTTGGTGGTCAGCACCTCGGCTGCCAGCAGCGAGTAGCTGATCAGGTTGAAGGTCACGAACGCCAGGAATGACTTGGACTAACCAGGGCCGTTCCAGCGGGTATCGCAGGTATATGAGTTACCTTCTCTTTAGCAGTGGTGTCGGCAACGTTGGTGGTGAGCACCTCGGCTGCCAGCAGCGAGTAGCTGATCAGGTTGAAGGTCACGAACGCCAGGAATGACTTGGACAGGAACCGGGGCCGCTCCCAGCGGATATCGCGGAGATGGAACACCTGAGGGCAAGGAGTTATGGATTTATTCATCTGTCAAATCTAACAAGCCATTGATGGAGTTTTTAGAAAAAATGGTACCATTTACCTACTTTTTTTCAGTCGAAATAACCCAAAAGTAGATACTTTTGGGTTTATTTTAATCAATCAATCAATCAATCAAAATATTTATTGTTGGTCATGAGTTACAGAGATGTTATTCTAATGTACAATGGTCTTCATGTATAGTAGTATATATTTGTATATATTCTTTAGTAGCTTGTAAGTATTTTTTTTTTTAAGTTTAATAATTATTAATTACTAATTAGTAGGTATCTCTAAAAAGAATTAAAATAAGGGTTATTTCGACTCAGAATCACGAGTACTATTTATTGAATGAAAAAAAGACAAAAGTATCCCCAGTTTTTCATATAAATTTTGAGTGTCAGGTTTTTGTCGGTCCATACAAAATGCGTCACAAAACTGGGCACATTTTTTTTTAATCTTCGTGATTCTGAGTAGAAATAACCTAAAAGTTGATGGTTTTCGAAAAAGTTAATGTACACTTTATTTAAATAAGTGAAAATGCCCTTATACTCGTATGTAATCGGTTGTCCCTGTAATTTTGATATTAGTGGTCATTAAATCTTTGACCGCCAAACACGTCAACTGACGCGTGCTGCTGCAACTCAATATCAACCTTCCTGCATTGCGACAAGGTTCAAAAGGTAAACCGACAAAATTTAACAAAGGTGTTCTAATTTTCATCAACAAGTGAGTAATTAATGTCTAAGTTTTCATCAACGTATACTAGCTTTTATGATGACGCGTAATACGTGCTTATTTTACGAGTATGTTGTTCTTTCCATATAAAGTTAGAAGATATGTTATAATGAATATAAAAAAGCTGTACGTTAGCATCGAATGGCTCTATTATAGTACATTACGATACAAGTGCGAAAAATAGAAAATTCGCAACGAGTGGCGATAAATTAAAACACGACCGAAGGGAGTGCGAATTACCTATTCGCACATGTATCGTATAACGTTTTACAGTACACATGGCCCTTTAAATTTTCGACATAGTTATGTAATGTGCTCATTATCGCACTAGTGCGGTAAAGTAGCACCAATGTACTGTAAATTAAATTATTCGAACTTAAGAGTATCTTAGGCTTTACATTTTCCTTAGTGATTGAATTTCCTTTCCAAGTCCAAGTCTACAACATTTGAAGAATATAAATAATATAATGAATGAATGAATGTTTCTTTATTCAGGCAATAGACCCATTACATACAATACAATAAAACATAAAAAGAAATACGGTAAAAATAAAATAGAATAAAAATAAAATAAAATAAAACTCACTAAAAACTAAAAAACTAAACTACTTACGGTTCGGTTGCTGATGCGGGGACAACCAATGCAGGAAAAACGCATTTTGGTAAATGTTTTCATTTACTGTCACAATAAGCCTATTATTAGAAATGCGTACCCTGTTCCAGAACGACGCTATTCGGTTTCTAATAATGGCAAAGAAGTCAGGTACCCTGGCTTCAACAAACATCGCTGACGCACTGCAGAACCGTGGTTGTTTGGTCAGAATTCGCAAGGCGTCATTGTACTGTACTCTAAGGATGCTGTAAGCTTTTCGTGTATATTTCGTCCATAGTTGGCAAGTATAAAAACTTTAGCAATATGCCCGAAATAGCATATATAATGTTCCAATTTTTAAGATTGCGCATTCTGTCAGTAGGGTATCTAATTAATGGAATTATACACAGTACAATTTCTTAGTAAATACGTCAACAACAAAATCTGACGTAGATGATTTCGTAATACATGTGTGTTAAATAGATTATACTTATTCACAACGGGTACAACTGCAATATTCAGCTACATTTTAAAGTGCAAATTAATTGTTTATTACAAGCTTTTTTACATGAAAAATTGTTAAGCTTTTATTTAACTTGCCCTGTTAGGCTGTTAGTATAGTATGTTAATGTGTGGGTCAGATCATACAAACATTAAAATAAATAATTTCACGGTTTAGACTTGCAAATCCAATTGTTTACAATGCATCGCGGCCACCGATAAAGTACTCGTATAGGTCACTGTTACACTAAATTGGAGTAATTACGCACTAACACGTGTTTACTGAATAACCATTAACATTCAACTTTAAAGATGTTACAACGGACCTTGGGAAGTAGAAATCGCAGAATGCAGTACAGTTCAAGTGTATACTCGATTTTTTTGGCGTTACTAATGTCCGCGGATAAATATAAGGATGGTAGGCACTCAATGTGGTATAATAATAGGGAATATTACGCGAAACTCTGCGTAGGGGGCGCCAGGGCGCCACTACCACAATCTGAGGGTCTATCGTGAAACAAGAACATTTCTTTTTATCTAACATCTCCGTCACTCTTGCATATTCGAGCGATGAAGAGGCAGATAGCGAATTTTCGGATCCGCGTTTCCCGGTAGGTCCTCTGTAAGCAAACCGCCTTGATGCATCAATGTCATATTTTATTATCTCTGAAAACTTGTCAAAAACCTGTTAAAGGTACAGTATGTATAAGTTATTCTATGGTTTACTAAAAAGGCAGTAATATCCCCTATTTAGGTACGGGTATCGTAGGTATGGGTATGGCTCCCTTTTCAATGAGGCAGAGATGAAAGGAGACGTGCTGGAATCAATGAATAACATCTCCCTCAAAAATAAAATTGCGCATTTGAGGTTATTTTCATATTTTTAGCTTTTGTGCATAAACTGTCACAATTTTTTAGTTTCTTTTTAAACCTATGTTCGTGATTTTTTCTATCGAGCGATTGTCAAAATATCAGGATTCGAATCGATGAAAATCCTCAAGATTGCCAATAAATTTTTTGGCAACCGTATTGTGATCTAAAAAAGCGGTAAGATTTTTCAAAAACTCCGCTGTCCGAACCTAAGGCACCTTAAGTAAGTAAAATGTCTTTTTTTTAATACCACGACGGTGGCAAACAAGCATACGGCCCGCTTGATGGTAAGCAGTCACCGTAGCCTATGGACGCCTACAACACCAGAGATATTACATATTATGTAATATATAAGTAAATTATGTTTAACTCTCAGCAGAGCTACCTTCTAGAAATCACGTATAACTTGCTTGGCCAACCGTTCGAGATAAGTTGTAGGCCTATAGTGCGAATATTAGTCATTCAATTTTACCGTATAATGCATGTGCCTGGTTTAGACATCAAGTTTACTTCTATTGAGTTCTTTCTAAGTCTAAAAAGAATGGACTAGAGTTTTCTTTAAACGGTTTTTAAAGAGTGGCGGGAGTGTGCATCGGATAGGACCAAATGGCGGGTAAGAGGGGAGGCCTTTCCCCAGCAGACACTTTTATAGGCTAATAAAATAAAAGGATAAAAAAGTATATGCTATATAAATCATCTGTCTGTTTCACTGTAATTATCTAATTAAGTCTTAAAGCAGGAGACTCGAGTCTGAACCAACACTGGTTGTCGCGTGGACAAATAAGACCATCATATCCGTATTGTATGTTTGTAAACACTAACTCATGTGTAAAACAAATGTTGATGGAAAAAACTGAACAAACTTTTACATACTTATTGGAATTTTAGCCATCCGCTTAGAGTATATATATATAAAGTCGAGTTTAATCGCATTGATTACAACCTTGCTAGGTCTAATCAGGCAATTTTGTGGCCTACTTAGACTACTTAGTTGTTATATAAAACAACCGAGCGCTTTAATATTAAAAACAGTCGTAAATCTAAAAGAGATCTCTTTAGTACGTATTTGTAAAGTTTTACCAGTACACACGAAATTTAAACATCAAATGTTAAAAGAACAGTTATTTTAAGACCGAATACAACATTTACCTAGCTGATCTCTGATAACCCAAAACCGACCAGGCAAGTTAGAATTCGCATGCTAAAGAAACCCCAATTTACTTTAATGGACGAAGAACATCGCAGTAGCCGCAGTAACTTCGGTGTTCGCAGTAGGCCCTCAGACCGGTCCAGCCAGCGACCCAGCCGGCCGGCTGGCAAAACAATAGGATAAGGACAATAAAATGCTATGTACCTGCGCTCAGTGCAATGACACAGAATAAGTAATAGTATCACACACAGAACACACACATACAGAACGGCCAAGCACCTTCCCGCCCCGATTCGAATTACCTCGCCCCGCGACAGCACATTGACGGCCGTTTGCCGACCGCTCAGTACTGTTTTTAAGCAACTTACACAATGACGCATGCCACGTGCCGTTCACACATAGAAACGCAAGTAATTTTTAGGGTACCGTACCCAAAGGGTAAAAACGGGACCCTATTACTAAGACGTTTCTGTCCGTCTGTCCGTCTGTCTGTCACCAGGACTGCAAGTATCAACCGTGATAGCTAGACAGTAAAAATTTTCACAGATTATGTATTTCTGTTGCCGCTATAACAACAAATACTAAAAAGTACGGAACCCTCGGTGGGCGAGTCCGACTCGCACTTGTCCTGTTTTGATGTATAGCTTGTCCGCCCTGTGGCAATGATAAGCTTTTATTTAACTTGCAATGTTTGTTTATTACAAGCTTTTTTACATGAAAAATTGTTAAGCTTTTATTTAACTTGCCCTGTTAGGCTGTTAGTATAGTAGTATGTTAATGTGTGGGTCAGATCATACAAACATTAAAATAAATAATTTCACGGTTTAGACTCACTTGCGAGCAGCGTTCACAACGACCGTGTATGTACGCAATACACGGTCGTCGTGAACGCTGCTCGCACTATTAGTGCTTGAGAAAGGAGACCCAGGCTCTCCGAAACATGTCGCGCGAGTGACTAAAACAAGTGAGTCTAAACCGAGAAATTATTTAATGTTAGTATGTCTCACAACAGTTTAAATTAGATCATAGGTACAAACTAAATTAGACCCACTTCCCATTATTCAATTGAGCTGAAACTTCACATATGTACATATGTAAGTTGGGTGACAATGCAATATTATGGCACCATCGAGCTGATCTGACGATGGAGACAGGAGGTGGCCATGGGAACTCTGTGATAAAACAACGCAAACTAATTAGGTTAATTGTGTTTGGATTTGTTAGAATTTTCTCGACGAGTATTAGTTGCCAGTTGAAAGAAAAGTACAGTCAGCGATAAGAGCTTGTATAGTGGAAAAAATAATATTTGCATCGATGAATGTTATCGCTAATGGCTCTTTTACAATAGAGTAATTAAAAACCGGCCAAGTGCGAGTCGGACTCGCGCACTAAAGGTTCCATGCCATTACGCAAAAAACGCACGTTTGTTGTATGGGAGCCCCACTTAAATATTTATTTTATTCTGTTTTTAGTATTTGTTGTTATAGCGGAAACAGAATTTCAACTGTCTAGCTATCACGGTTCATGAGATACAGTCTGGTGACAGACAGACGGACAGACAGACAGTGGAGTCTTAGTAATAGGGTCCCGTTTTTACCCTTTGGGTACGGAACGTTAAAAATGGCACTCGTTTACTAACTAACTTTCGTTACTTGAGCTATACAATTTTGATCCCACAGTTACTTTTCTACATTTTCATTTCTAATTTTTCTTAGTATTCCAACTTTTCAATTCATAGTCTGTTGTTAAATTAAACAAACATTAATTTCAAAGTAAATAGGTACGATTTGTGTCGAATTCGATGCGGTTTATTTTTACGTGAAAGCAATGTACTATTATTTATACATGTACTATTTTATGGTATATAGCGTAGGGGTTTTTTTTTATTTAATAGTTATTCAACCATAAGTTACCTATTTTTTTTTTTTCGTATATAGTTAAACCCAATATAGTTAAATCAGTACCTTTTATGTTAATGTGATTATAATTCTAATGTAAACTGTTGAGTTAAATGACAAATAACAACACAGTGTGAGACATCAAAATCATTGACGGTGTCTATTTATGTTTACATATCGACTAGCACATGAATGAATGAATGAAATCGTTTATTCACAATGAACATAATGGTAACATAAGATCTTAATTGACATGATGCTTAAATTCGTCGAATCTGTGCATAATGTAAGTGTATAAAGGTGCATCCAGACTACTGATCATCTTCCAAAAGTAAAAACGGATAATTACAGTAAATTTAAATCCTATTTCAATGAGTGCTCAAAAAACAAGGGTATCTGGTACAGGACCATTGTAGACGAACCACCGCGCATACCTTGGTTTGCTTCTCGAAACCTCAACAGAAAAGAATTAGTTATCTGCTTTCAAACCCGAACTTATCACATCCCACTCAACAAATTTAACTTCATAATGAAAAAAAGAGACGACCCAAACTGTACACGGTGCGAGAGAGAGGAGGACCTCCTCCACTTAGTTCTCGAGTGCAAAATCAACGAACAATCTAGGTTGGATCTCTTAAAAGAAACTCGGTGCTCTGCGGGGGATCTTCTCTTCTTCTTCCATCAAATCTTAAGCTCAGGGTTCACTACAGAATATAGTGGTAGATTTATAAGTTTTATCATACAGTCATTGGACCTTAGATTCGAATATTATAGAAAATCTCCTCAAGTACTCCCAATTGTTTAAGTAACCTCTAAAGTTTAAGTAACAATGTTATTATTTTTAAGCCGACTTAATCATAAGATGTATGGCTTATAAAATAAATAAGATTAAAAAAAAAAACGTGCATCCAGACCATTCGACTCGCGGTGCATTACAGCAATTCGGCCTTGTTTCACGGTGACAATTGTCGTCGGACAATTCGCCAATACTTATTGACCCAGAAATGGACAGAAAATTGTTAGTGCCAGGTGAGAATTGTCAGGAAGCACCGACCCAAATATTTTTTTTACCTACTAGATGAATTTTGAAATTGAAAGAAAAATGCAAAATATTACCGGGAAGATTTCGCTTAACGACCTGTGTTCTCGCGGAAGTCTAGGGATTAACCACCGGCCCGATTGCCCGAGCGCCAGCGAGGGTCTCCGTATCAGCTTTGGCAAAAATGCTTTCGTATGTCCATATGTTCTCCTCTGTAGGTCGCATTTTTTAACCGATTCTCGTGAAATTTTGAGAGCAGGTTCGGCAGTTAGATTTTTTTTTCTGGCGTTTCGTTTTTTTTTTTGGAAAATGTTCAAAATGGCGGAAATTTGCCTAAAGCACTTTAGCGCTAATAGTACTTATAAGACCACTCGCTGTGATAATGACTCAACGAAGTATTTCTTGTTTATACATTGTTTAAGCTTATCGCGAGGTCTACAGTTCACAGAGCCACTAAAATCACTAAATAGTCTAAATTGGCGAAAGACAACTGTGTGGTGCTGCGTAAAGCTCTAAAAGTATAAGAGCGCCTATGTGCGTCGTGATTCCTTCTTGATCAAATATTTCAGAAGATATTCGAGCGAGTACAAACGCGATTTGTGCACCAACGAACTGGCACGAAGGTCCATAAGGCCGTTTTTACGAAGTTATGTATAAGTTAAGACAGAAGGATTGTGCGACTAACTGCTAGAATAGTAGAATGTGTCACAAAGTCACAAGGGAGCAAAGTGACGTGTTTACGGCGTGGGCTTACCATCAGCCGTAAAAGTGCATGGCGACTTTATTAATGAATTCATTCATAATTTCTCCATGCAAATTCGCAGCTCACTGTACATTGAATCCTGAGCATAGTGAGGGATTCAAGTGTTAACGTCCAAGGTAGAACAAATTTTTCTACCATGCATGGCCATGTTAATGTGACACATACCGCTTTTCACATCACATATGAGGATTTTTTTTGTTTAAGAAAAAAAAACTATGTAAAGTATGCAAGTTCATATTTTATACTCGCAATAAAATGTCCTAGAACAGAAAAGTGCCACTTTGATCCCTCCTAGCAGGGAAAAATAGTAGATTACGATATTAGTGCGAAAATTAGGAAATACGCACGTGTATCGTAATACAACGTTTTACAGTACATATGAACATTATTTTGCATTTATTGTTTGCAATAATTGCAATCGAATCTTTTTTTTATTTTTTTTAATACACAAAATGTATGCGATATCGCTATTAGTGCCATCTCAAAGAAAAAAAATAAAAATCCAATAATGTTAATTAAAATATTGTCTTCGGTTACCGCGATAGTTACTCATGAAATAAAACTATGAAAACGGATTATATCGCGTATATTGAATTTATAATACATCCCGACGTTTCGAACCCTTTACAGCGTTCGTGGTCAACGGACCACGTGGGGATGTAAATATTATAAATTCAATATACGCGATATAATCAGGCGGGCCGTATGCTTGATTGCCACCGACGTGGTATAAAAAACCGTTTTCATAGTTTTATTTAATGTCAATTAAATTCAAAAAACTCAGTTGATAACTTCATAACACTAAAAAAATAGAAATAAAAAAACAACTTACGGGATCATCCCAATTTCCAAAGCACTGAAATCCGTTCGCAAAAAAAATCAGCACGAAACTTTCAAAAAAAAGTTCAACTAACCAACGTTCCAATCCGCGAAAACAATACTCGATTAAAAAAAAGAAAATCCCAAAGACGTTCTCGCGAAAGTTGGACTTGAAAAAAAATTAAAATCCGGAGAATTTCAGATTCGGAATCGCACGTAAAGTTCGGTGTATTCGGTGACTCGTTCGCGAATATTTGACTTTTAAACAAAAGACAATCGGAACGAGAATTTCAAATTCGGGATCGCAGTAACGTTCCGTACGCGTCTGCGCGCGAGCCGTTGCGAAATACTACAGTTTTCCGATAGGCCGAGAGCGGCCGGATGCCCGAATTGGCGAAGTGCGCGTTTAGTGAAGGCGGGTAGCGGGGCGATTTGCGATAAGGAACGCGGTGGCGTTAGCGCGTAATATGCGAAGTTGGGGGAATACAAGCGATTATAAAACACGGCGTGGGAGAAATGTAAAAACTTTTATGAGACGGATTCTTCATCATACTATTTGACAGCTGCTAGATTATTAATGGGTCTCATACCCGACAGGGCGATGCCTCAGTCATGCATAATTGCATATGGTGTGCAGTTTACCGCGTAAATATATGAAATAAATATATTAGATTATTCTGTGAGTAGAACACATGAGTACTTACAAAAGTTACAAATGTGCAGAAAACCAAACTGCATTTCGTAAGACTAGAACATGACAGTGAAAAACGCCATAAAAAAACGCAGCCAATTTAAACGCTGCGTCTACATGATTGTGCCGTGTTTATGTGAAACGTAAACAAAGTAAAGATAAGAGAAAACAAAATACGGTTGGATAATCAAACTTGCAGGTTAGATATTTCTCAGATAAACTAAACAGAAGCATTATGAAGCATTGACGAGCGCATCGTCAGACAGAAGGCCGCGGACTGGACGCACTAGACCGGTGTGGCGCGAAGAACGGCAAACCAAGGCCGAGCGCAATGTATGAATGGCCTTGATTTGCCGCTCGCCGCGCCGCCGGTCGCGTGCGTCCAGTCCGCGGTTCAAGTGCTATTTTACCAGTTTAATTGACTGACTTATAAGTGCACTATGTCACCTACCTTATTTTACAAGCGGTTAAAAGGCCAATCTACAGTAGTTACGAGTCCCATACACTAAAAAGGGATATAACGTCTTTCCCACATATAGTTATGTGTTATGTGTGTTAATTGGAAGTATAAAATGTGTTAATACGTTAATTTTTCACGCAAAATAGGTGCAATAATATGACGTCGAGTTGCGGAAACCAAGTCCGCGAGAACCTTTTTAGGGTTCCGTACCTCAGAAGGAAAAAACAGAACCCTTATAGGATCACTCGTGCGTCTGTCTGTCTGTCCGTCTGTCACAGCCTATTTTCTCCGAAACTACTGGACCAATTAAGTTGAAATTTGGTACACATATGTATGTTTGTGACCCAAAGACGGACACGTAATGTAAACAAATGAATTTTAAACAACGAGGCCACTTATGGGGGGGAAGGGGGGGTAAATGAGAAAATTTAAAAATAAAGTTTTTCAAACTATATCGTGTTATTTAATTAAAGGTGAAGACAACGACAATCGTAAAATTACGCATTTTGCTGTGGTTTGTTTATATAAAATAGGAGACAGAATTTTTGGTAAAACACGTTGGTGGCAAACAAGCTTACAACCCGTGTAGGTAGTAAGCGGTTACCGTAGCTTATAGATGCTTACATCTCCAGTTATTAACTTTGCACCAACTTGAATAGAACAAAATGAAGTGTTATTAAACGTCATACTTTCATAGAAATTTGACAATAACAATAATATTGTCACACTTTGTCACTGCACACGCCATGTTGAGTTATCTTGTTCCAATTCGATGGGATCTTTGTTTTTTATTACCTACTTTTTTTAATAAGTTTTTTATTATTTGAATATCCAATATCACAGTTGGTCTCATTGTCATTAAGTCAGAATGTGATGATAGCATACTGTAGAAATCGAGTGAACTCTCCAAATATAAAATGCAAACTTATTTCGATATTTCACCAAGGAGGAGTTTTAGCCGAAGGGTTTTAGTTCCAGCGGTTCCAGGGCCGGCTCCCTGACACAGCAGCACATAACATCGCAGCCATAGTGTGAGTGCTTAGTTTTTAAAATATATTTCATAATATGTCATCATCATCTTCCTCGCGTTATCCCGGCATTTTGCCACGGCTCATGGGAGCCTGGGGTCCGTTTGACAACTAATCCTAAGAATTTACGTAGGCACTAGTTTTTACGAAAGCGATTGCCATCTGACCTTCCAACCCAGAGGGGGAAACTTGGCCTTGTTAGGATTAGTCCGGTTTCCTCACGATGCTTTTTTTACCGAAAAGCGACTGGTATAAATATCAAATGATATTTCGTACATAAGTTCCGTAATACTCATTAGTACGAGCCGGGGGTTTAAACCCGCAACCTCCGCGATTGAAAGTTGCACGCTCTTACCGCTAGGCCACCAGCGCTTCATATTTCAGCGCTTTATATTTCATAATATGTATGCTAGTTTTAAGGTATTTTATCTATGGGCCAATAGTTGCCTGAAAATAAAGACTTTTCATTTCATTTCATAGCATTTTTCTCGGAAATTAACATTGAAGTGTAACAGCTGATGGTGGCCAAATAGTGCTTTTCAAACTGTTTTGCAAAGTCAGTTCTTCTTTGTAGGTATATATGTAGATTAAAAGTAAATATTTTAGAATCTAAAAACACATGTTCCCCACATTTTATTAAGCCTCAAGGGCCCGTTTTATACAGTGTCGCAATAACAAAATACCAGCGTCCTGACAAACTTACAAATACCGCTCAAAACGCTATTTTTACTTAAACCCACACCGCTCTCAAACGCAAAATTTGCTTTGTAACTATTCGTTAAATAACACAAAATTTAACTCTATTTCATTGCCATTAAGATCCTTTAAACTGTATTTGTGTTGTACTAAAAGCAACTAAACTGATTCACGAGGAACCTTAAGTCTTAATATTAAGGTATTCTGTCTGTTAACTTTGGACGGTGACAGGCAGTGAATGGGTGCAACCGGTGCGGGTGCCCTTAGTACTAGACGAATCTAGGGCCTGTTTGTGTCGTGCCCATAAAGGGTAATGACCTGGAAGGCCGTATGGTCAGGTTCGAGTTAGGTTTAAGGTGATAGAGTATACGAACGTGTAAAATGTAACTAATATAAAGACTAGGATTTCGTTCGACGGCTAACGTCGTAATTTTAGGTGCCACGTGCTTTGTAAAGGTACAATTTCACTGAGTCTTTCGAAGCATGAAAACAATATATACTATTTACTTTAACCTGTTTGATGCCGAAGACGGGTTCATCCGTCTCTGACCACAGAGCCTACGTACATATGCATAAAGTTTAACTTCAGCTTAGACACTTCGGTGACGTGGCATCTGAGTGACAGCTTTTGTGCTGGACACGGCGTCGAAAATGTTAATACTTTGATGCCGAAATCGCAAATACAGTCAGCATGAAAGGTAGCGTAAAGATCAATCTCTAGATTCTCTTAGAATTTTGTAGATATTTTTGAACAACTATAAACTGAGACCAATCAACAATCAATTCAATCACAATCAATCACCAATCTCTACCAATTTGTTAAACTATCAGAGAAGGCATTTTTTATCGCGTATATATATATATCTTTACTTGAAAAATAATTATAGTGTATAACTAGCCTTATGAACCGATTTTGCATGTACAACCAGCCTTAAAGTTTGTAGTCTATGATTGTTCATTATTTTAGTATGTGGGTATTTTTGCATTTTGTAATTTTTCCTCAGTCACCCGTTGACCACGAACGCTGTAAAGAATTCGAAACGTCGGGATGTATTATAAATTCAATATACGCGATATAATCCGTTTTCATAGTTTTATTTTATCAGAGAAGGGTTGATACTTTTGGCGCATTTCTTTGTCCACTGTTACAATTGGGTAGGTAAAGTTTTTTGAAGATAGGCAAATTATATTTTTATCCGATAGTATTCGTCATAACGATCACGGAAATGCAGCTCTTTTATTTTTATTTCGTATTATTTATTAAATATATTTTTTTAAGTGACCGAGATGACGTTTGTGAAATTTAATAGCAGATCAGGCACTAATGCCTGTGCACGTGATTTAATTGATGAGATAGAAAAAAAAAACGATGTCAACTGTCAGTGTCACTATCGGATAAATATATAATTTGCCTATCTTCAAAAAACTTTACCTACCCAATTGTGTTGCCGGCCTTAAAGATACGTACGCTCTTTTCTTGAAGGTTTGAAGGTCGCCTTTTAGCTGTGCGTAGCAGGAAGTTTCTGGAACAACGCACAGTTGAGGACTGTCAACCATCTAAGTGGTGAAGATGGAAATGTTGTCTCGTAAAGCGATAGCGGAAAGAAGCGGCGGAGATTAATCCGAACAATTGCTCGGAGCAACGTAAGGCCCGGCGGCGGTGCCCACTATCGGCATGGCACGGCAAAGGATCCTTCGGCATACATATTACCGAGGCATCCTCAAGCATGGCGATGTGTGCTTGGGAATGCCGAGGCATCCCACTGGCATTCTCAGGCATACCAAGGACTCCAGAATGCCTTTTTGCTGCAAATATATATTAGATTATGTACTTTAAGCATCTCTTTGTATGGCTATACCATAGTCCATAACCGAGCAAGTCGAGGGCATTCTGTAAAGTACCTTAAGTACCTATATAAATAATGACAAAGAATCGCTAAGTAAATAATTGACATGAACTTCTTGTAACTGGCCATAAATCCATAATGTATATTTTCACAGTAAAAGACGTCTTTACGTGTATAATGTGTTTGCTGTAATAGTACATTATGATACAAGTGTGCTAAGTTGGTCATTACACACGAGGCGATATTGTGCGCGCGAGCTGTAAGCGAGCGCGCAATAAGAAAGCCGATGTGTGTAATGACCAATGCACACGCGTTTCATACGACGTTTTTCAACACACTTGCGAGAAAAAAAAAAAGAAACTCATATTAATCAAATTTTAATAGTTAAAACAGTTAGCATTGTGTGTTGCATCTGTCATACTGCCGGCCGCCCCTCGCCCCGGCCGCGGGCGGCGAGCCGAGCGGGCCGGCCGGGCCGCGCACCGCGCAGGCGGTCGGGCGCGCCGGTGCCCGCCAGTTCAACCAATCAAAGAAGGTTCCCTTTCCATGCATATTATTAGCAATCAGCTACCTTCTTAACTCAGTCGGGTAATATAATGAAAAAGCACGAGAATAATACACTGAAAGAGCACGCGTGTTTAATATCTAGGATTATGAGCCAAAAATCGGTGGAATAAAAACGTCGTTTTGACCAAGTGTGTTGAAAATATTTTTTCGAAACGTCACTAAAGAAGGAAGGAGAAAGGTTAAGGATATGTAACTTATTGAGAACCCACATTTTTGGTACCCAAAACTGTCCTTAATACTGACACTTATCTGACAAATATAACTGACAGTTATCCCTTTCCTATAAATGTATATATACACACAATTTCCCGCTTTAAAAAAAGTTTTATTAGTCATTAAAAGATTGTACGGTCGTGTTTTAATTTATGTCCACTCGTTGTGAATTTCCTATATTTCGCACTTGTATCGTAATGTACTAATTTATTGGTAAAACAATGGGCGATCTTATCGCTATTTAGTAAAAAGTAAAACCCTCTATTATTAGCCATATCTGGCTCAATTTCATTTATACATAGAGCCTAACTTCTAGAGCCATAAGAACCTGTCATATATTCTTTCGCGCGAGATAGTAATTACAGATGACTGTACCAAGATATTTCATAGATCATAACATAAGGACAATCTTTAAGAAAATATCTGTCCTTAACACTTGCGCACCTGCACCTCCCAATGACTGATAGAGTGATGAATGATGATGTTATGATTATTACTATACTCATAATAAATTATCACCTAAGACTCAAGTACATTTTTTTTTACGAATAAAAAAAAAAAAAACATTCGCATACAGTTCAAGTTTCTCTACATAAGGGACAAAATGACGTGTTCATTTAAAGTGTCAAATTAAATAGAGTAATAAGGCTGCGTTTCCACCAGAGATGTGCGAGGATGCGTAGCGAGGGATGTGTTTGTTAAGAACCAATAGAATCACTACACGCTGAACAAGGAAAACAAATGAAGTGATTCTACTGGTTTTTAAAAAAACACTCCCTCGCTACGCATCCTCGCACATCTCTGGTGGATACGCAGCGACTGTTAGCAAAGGACCATGGGCAACTTTGTATGGAGCCTGGTCCAAAAACCAACAGAAAATGTACTTCATTTCGTTCTATGGGCACCAAGCGGAATTCCATCGCAGAACTTAGATAATGGCATTTTAGTCAAAATATCGTCACCCTTATTACCTACGCAATAGAATCCAAGTAAGTAAATTAATTGCAGCAGGGTAGATATTCGCGCATGTGGACTCTTTTTGGCGACGACATTTTGACTAAAATACCAATATCTCAGTTCTGCAATGGAATTCCGCTTGGTGCCCATAGAACGAAATGAAGTACATAGAAGTACCTATCTAATGACCTAATTCTCAACTCTATTGGTTTTTAAACCATTTTGCCGCATGGTCCTTTGTTCTGAAATGCGAATGTCTTAAATATTACAATATTACTCGAGACACATCTACTGCAAGTACACCTGCAATTATATGTTACTCTTCAAAGGCCGCAAAAATATGTGACACGTTCTTATGGCTCTACAAATAAGATCGTGTCAGATATTTTTGCGGCCTACGTTGTGTATAACATACAACAGTCACCTTTAATTTAACCTGTATGGCTACCACCAGATTGAAACTGACCGTGTTACCGTACAGGTATAATTATAAGAATAACTTCCTACCTTAATGCTTAAAATAATACATTAAACCCCCCTGAGATTATCTCGTGTGTCTAAGTATTGTACAACAAAACATATTATGTTATTAAAAGAACATTAATATACTCGTATTGTCTCGTATGTCCGCATACGATACTAACATAGAGTTGAGACTATCGGTATGTTCTGACTAATAATAACGGCCTGATTCGAATTTCTTCAAACAATAGCGTCAATAACTCTACTATCTATATCGTATCTTTAGCAAATTTTTGACGTATCTCAAAGTTCGAATCAGCCGTAAGAGTAAAATTCTTAAGTGACCACTTTTCGGTTTCAACTTTGAGGTACAATTGCGGCTCTCCAAGCATAAACATCATATTTAAAGTTCTTATAGACCACTGAAAACAACATTTATTTTGTGGCTCTTTTAGATCCCTAAAATTGGAGGTTTCTACTACGATTGGCTCTTCTTCTTAAAAGTTTGCCGACCCCTGCACGGCGAACTCCACGTACTATATCGGGGCTAGTGTCAGATGGCTTCAGATTTGTGTAAGGCTTAGAGAGGTTTCTATAGGCGAAGACGTAGGTAAAGGCCAGTCCAGACGTGATGATCAAATCGATCGATTTGATCAGAAATTAAATTGGCGTCAATCTCCAATTTAATCACCAATTTTAGATTTAATATAATTCTTGTAAGAGAGGTATGGGCACTGTGAATGACATCTCGCTTTGTGTTACAGAAAACCGCAGCCAAATAACACTAGACCCTACTAATAGTGTTGTGTTCCTGCCGGTGAGTAAGGTTGCCAGAGCTCGAGGGAGAGGAGTGTTAGGGTCGGCAACGCGCATGTAACTCCTCTGGAGTTGCAGCCGTACATAGGCTACGGAGACTGCTTAACATCAGGCGGGCCGTATGCTTGTTTGCCACCGACGTAGTATTAAAAAAAAGTGATATTTGAGCGCTCTAAATTTAAAAAAAATGCCCCCAATCGCGAATACTAGCGTCACCAATTGGTATTCATGCGTCCGCGCCTCCATTTTATCGGTAATATCGGTCACAATCGGCGAGCCAAACTCGCGTTTGCGTCAATACCTCCTATTAGTAAGTATCGTATTATTATTTTTATTTATCACACTTGCTCGAAAAAGATCTTATTTCAAGCAGGTGTACATAAAGGACATAGGCTATATTGTTCCCGGGGGAGTTATGGATTCTGAAAAAAAAAGCTATCTCACCTGTGAGTTAGAGCTTTTTGTTTATTGTGTCACTAATTCATATAAACCAAGTAGGTATAAATGAGTTTTACTTCGAAAATACTGTACTTACGTAAATATTACGTTCCAAGTATTTTTACACAATTTTCAATTGTGGCTGAATGCCGATAGGTATGTGCCTTCGGTGACTAAACTGCCAAAACATTTCAATATTGCGGACGAATGTTTGAAATGTCACCGTATTTAAGAACGATTTCGCCTAGAACTTAGTTTTTTCTTCGCAAGTTTGATGAAAAACATTGTGTGAGGTAAGAATTTCACTTACCCCCCACGTTGCACAATGTACTATTGACCCACACCGCCTGATTTGATCAGACAATTTAATCAGATTAGCGAAAAATTGTTCCCGTCTGGACAGGCTTTAACGTAAAATGTGCCTGCTTTGCTCCAAAATTTGCTACTCAGTTCGAAATTTAATATAATTTAAAATATATATACAGGTATTAAGATAGGTATATTGACATATATGCGGATTTAAAATAGACCATTACTACAATCATGTTAACACTTGAGGTTGTGAATGTTGTGATATAGTTTTCATCAGGGACCGGACAACCCTTTCCGCGATAAAACCCAATGGCAACACTTAAACACGGCTAACACATTGAAAGACTTTCCCTTTTGAACTGCAAGCCCATTCATACCCTTACCTTTGACTAACCCTTACCGAAAAGCTAACCAAAAATAAGGCTAGCCCTTAATAAGGGTTACCCTTATCTTTAAGCGCTTTTTATAAAGGTTTCCCTTTGCGTGAAAGAGACAGGATTAGTATATATCTACGGTAGTGTATGAAAAGGAAAGAAAATACGTGCCTAGTCAAAGAACGCCGCCGTCGCCGCCGACGATCGCTCGGATTCGAAGTAATGTGTGCTTTATGAACAAGGTAGACGACTTAAATTAGCACGCTTATATGCTAAAAGGGAAGCCCTTTATAAGGCTAACCCTTATAAGCAATATGCAAGGTGTTGGTGAGCGGATGATAAGGGTTTTGTAAGGGTATTTGGGCTACCGATTACTCAAATGTGGTAGCTTTATATAAGGGTTTTTAAAAGCAAAACAAAGGGTTTCGTCTGGCAAAGGGTATGGTGAGTTAAGCCTTATGCAATACCCTTATAAAACCCCGATAAGGGATAGCGGGCCGGTCCCTGGTTATCATATACCATCAATTTATCCCCTTTTTTTTACACAAACTATTATATTCTACAAAGAACTGTTGGAGCACAATTACCCAGTGGGAAGCAAAATAGGCACATTGTACGGTACATAAACTTTGTTTGACGGGAAGTCAAATAAAACGTGTGTGATAGGAAATATTGAAATTCTCGGAACTTTTAGATATACCTGCGTCGGGTGATCCGTGGAAGGATAAGTTGCGGTTAGCTAGAGACATTTGTTGTTTAGCTTGATTTTAGTCGGGTTCCCCTACTCAGAGTTGGTCCATCAAAATTAAAAGCACCTAGCACTTACCTACTATGTTAAATATAAAAGCTAAGCGGCTTACTTATGTACAGCTTACTGAGCTACTAGTAATATAACGACTAAGATCCATTACACATCCAGCTAATATCATATGAGTACACTGGGTACTTATGCACTATACCCATTGATTGACACTGAATGTACAATGCATTGTTTCATTGTGTACCTATTGTACCCGCGTATTAACAAATTGACAGTTACCAGAGCTATTATCGTAGTACAAGTAGCTTCTTTGTTGTGCTAAATATTGTCTTTGTTTATTATAGCTACTACTGAACAAGACAATTGAAAAGTATAAAGGATGGACCACAACGCTGTTCATAAACGTTGACGTAAGGTTTACGTAACCAAATTGACAATAAAAGTTTTTGGCAAAAATTTCACTTTATCGCTGACTGTACTTTTCTTTCCACAGGCAACCTCAAACACAATTAGTTTGCGTTGTTTTATTACATGCCCATGGCCACCTCCTGTCTCAATCATCAGATCAGCTCCATGTCATATAGTATTGCATTTCAGTTCAATCAGAAATCGGGAAGTGGGTCAAATTTACCTTCCAATATTTGACCGAGATAACTAACAGGGCAAGTTAAATAAAAGCTTGTAAAAATTTTCAGCTCAATCGGAAATCAGGAATTGAGTCAAATTTAGCTTCCAAGATTTGACCCACACTAACAGGGCAAGTTAAAGTTTAATAAAAGCTTGTAAAAACGCAATTCATATTGCATACCTAAGGCAAGTCAAATCACTGCTTATATGCTGGATTTTTCGCATATAAACTTTATGGAAGTCAGTAGAAATGTTGTTAGTGCCATTACAAATGTACAACCGGCAGAATATTAGCAATCGGCAATATCGGCTTAGTAATTTCCATTCTAATAGTACGAGTTACGTTATAAGACAGATTTGAAGAAAAAAAACGGGTAATCTAGGCAACCATGGACTGGACCAACTTTTTATAAAGCAACCTTATTAAAAGACCAGATTATATATAAAATAAGCTTTCATTTGATTTGATATACGATTAAATAACAAAAAAAAGGTTAAAACAAATGTATACTGTCCGTACGCAATTTAACTAAGCAACCTACTGGTATTTGCGATGTGTCAATGTGAATATTATCTATCAATTATTTCCTATCACAAATAAATAACAGATGAGGGTTTATATTTCTTAAAACGTATCTTAAACCATAAGAAAAAGCGATAAAAACAGAAAAGATGGACAAAATACCGCCAGTAGTCTGGTAGGATTTATGCTGTACGAAATATCATTTAATATTTCTCAGTTACTGTTCTGTGAAAGAAACCATAATGAAGAAACCATCAGAATCCACTCAATACAGTCTAAATTCCCCTCTGTGTTGGCAGGTCCTGTGGGTTTTTTCCCACTAGTTACCACCAAATTGCTACCAGGGGTAACTACTGGGATTTTTTCCAGTATAGTTACCACACGTAAAAGGTGGGAAAATAATCGTAAAAAACAGCGCCTGTCCCAATTATTTGGGTCTCGTAGTCAACTAGGTACCCTTACAGTTACGCCATACCACTTGTCTGTCTGTCTGTCTGTCCATCTGCGGGTTTGCTCCGTGATCGTTAGATTTAAAAAAAACTCGCTTTAACCCTGTCGTTGGATAGGTCTTTCAAAACACATAGGGATCTTCAACGACCAGTAATGTACCTATAGTAAATATTTTCGGTAATAATCTATCTGCTAGAAACCGCGAGCGCGGGCTTATGACCGAATGGTGAATAATGGCTACGAAAGAAACATAATATGTCTTGGTCGGTTTTTGCTATTGTAAAAAGCGATCCCTACGCTCCTTTAGGATACAACCGAGAAAGCGGAAATGATAATGACACTTCAAAAGTATAGTGCAATAGATTACAGCGCCATCTATGTGTGATGGCGCTGTAATCTACAATACAAACCAAACAATACAATACAATCATACAATACAAACCAACACAACTAATAATATTAGTCTAGTCAGTACAAAGGATGTTTTCCATGTTTCATACTTAACGTCTAATGAGTATGACGCCACACAATTTTCATTCGCCACCTATTATTACAGAAATAATAAGTTTAATTATTGACAAGTATAGGTTATTTTATAGGTCCTTGTGGCAATTTGCTGCAAAAACGTGAGGTGAGAATTCACGCGCCTTGACACGTGAAGAGATTTTACGAGATCCAAAAACTTTAGGATTCACCTTGCGTGTAGAAATCTTATTCTGGCACCACCACATACATAGCTTGGAAGTCTTATTTAAAAAACTCAACTTAGTTTAAGGCTCCGTTTTCACCAGAAATGTGCGAGGATGCGTAGCGAGGGTTGTTTGTTTAAGAACCAATAGAATGACTTCATTTGCCTATCCTCGATCAGCGCAGCTTTAGTTGGCAATTTTCTAATGGTTTTTAGCGAAAACATCCTTCGCTGCGCCCTAGCACATCTCTGATGAAAACGCAGCAAGGATTTACGAGCCTTCCCTTTAAAGACTTTAAGTAGATTATTTTGAGAGCATAATTTTAAAAAAATCTACTGTCTAGCTCTCACGGTTCATGAGATACAGCCTGGTGACAGACAGACGGACAGCGGAGTCTTAGTAATAGGGTCCCGTTTTTACCCTTTGGTTACGGATCCCTAAAAAAAAGACTAGTAATTGTACTAGTCTATTAATATTGCAGGCATCTAAGTGAAACCATAGAGTAACTTATACTAGAGCGGTACTGTCATAGTAAATTTTGTAACCCCAGTAAATTCACTGCCATCTGTCGACACACTTTAAAACTAAAAATAAATATTTATAAAAGTACGATAAAATGTATTTAAATATGGATAAATGATTTTTTTATTTGCATTAATTATTTTTATATGATTTTGACCCATGTTCTTTCACTGGTATGCGTTAAAATTATAAATAACAAACGAAACAGTCAACGCCCTCTATACGAGTGTAGGCCAAAACTAGTGGCGCCATCTGATCGAGAATCAAATTTTCGTGATTTTCGAGGCACGTTTTTTCCTTAGACTGTATCCATCTATTACGGAGTTATATCTATCTTTGGTGAAACTAATGTAAAGTGTCGCTAAGGAGACCTTTGTTTATCAAACTAAACCATGAATTGTATCTGACACGATTGTATGTCATCTTTGATTTTTTTTCTAGCCTCTAAAATCTGCCTTACAACGCCATCTATTAATCGTGTACAATAACTAGATGCGCCGACGCCGCGCTAATAATTATCCGATTCCGACACACGTTGGAGTGTGTTTAGCGCACCACATACAGATGGCGCTTATATAAATGTTATAACAGTTCGCCGCATCACACATAGATGGCGCTGTAATCTATTGCGTAATCTGTAGCATGTCACGAGATAAGTAATCACTTTAATCAGTAATCACGTTACACACGAGTGAAGTGAAAATAAACACAAGCGCAGGTGTTCCGTGTATGTAAACAAGCAAGTTGTTTGGTATTGCAATCTGGACTGTGCCAACTGTACAAAGTTTCAGGTACTGTACAAAATTGCAATGTTTATTTAGGTATGTTGAATCTTGCATAATGTAACTGTTCATTGGATTTAAATAGAAAAGGAAAGATGCTTCGACACCTGCTACGACACGACGAATTTATCAAAAGCATAATTGAAGGGAGAGTTGAGGCAAGGAGACGGAGGGGGAGACCAAGGAGAACATACATAGATCAAGTAAAGGAAAAACTCAACGTCGTGTCGTATCAGGCTGTCAAGGAGAAGGCAGAGGACCGACACATATGGAAATCGCTCCACCGACAAGAGTATAACTCTTAAATGATGATGATGATTGGGTTTAAAGCGATGCTGGTTATTTGATCAGATCAACTTGTAGCCCATAAAAAATGCAGTTGGGTTTGTTATCAACTGTTTGTCACTTGTATTATCATCGATCTAGAATCAGTTTTGTTTTACAAGGGGCAAAATTGTTGTTTAACCCCTCGTACTATTATTGATACTCGAGCAAGCGGGAGATTCCAAACTCGCGACGCTCGTGGTTCAAAAAGTGGGGTTTCAAGACACGAGGGCTACACAAGCTTTGATACCGAATGAAAAAAAATATACAATAGGAATATAATAATTTACGAATAGAATACCGCGAGGAAAATATTAACTGTAATACATTTCAAATCAAGTCCAAATGAACGCTATAGATATTAAAAAAAGTAAATTAATGCAAAATTCATGTTAAAACTTTAATCATTGCCACTCCTGTGGAAAAAATGCAAGTTTCTCATCCGTTTTTAACTTCTTCGACGCCGTATCAAACACAAAAGCAGTCATCCAGAAGCCACGTCACCGAAGTGTAAAACTGAAATTGAACTTTATGCATAAGCATGTAGGTCTTTGTTGCTCTGTGGTCTATGACCGATGAATCGGTCTTTGGCGTTGAACCTACGGTGCGTATACATCGGTCATTGGCGTCCAAAAGGTTAAAGAATTCCGAGAGCCTTTCCGAGCTTTTTTGAAATAAGTAAATGAGACTTACCTCGGCCCAGAAGCAGACGATGAGTGAAGAGCCAGACAGGAGCAACGGATAGTAAGCGGAGAGAAGACTCGTCGCCCAGCCCTCTTGGAACGCTGACTGTTGGCAGAAACAAAACATAGTTAATAACAATCATCAACAAAAAATCACTATACACTAAACCACAGAATAAGTAATACATCATACAGAACGGCCACGCACCGCCCCGCCCCGACTCGAATTACCTCGCCCCGCGAGAGCAGATTGACGGCCGTTTTCCGGCAGCTCAGTACTATTTTTAAGCAACTTACTCACACTATCACTATGACGCATGCCGCGTGTACAGACGTGACGTTCACACATAGAAACGCAAGTGATTTGTGATGTATAGCGTGTCCGCCCTGTGACTAAACTATGGCACATAGCACAGTTCATTTAACAATTAGCCCAAAATAAGTTCAGTGTTTCATTACGGGTTTCCGTTGACACCGAACACCTATATAGTGTAAATTTCATTGGAAGCGTGACGTGCGTTCGCGTTTGCGTTATGGCTATTTTTGTATGGGATTTTGAACAGGGCGCCAAGCGGGACGTTTTGGAAACTTAAAATCCCATACAAAATGACACTTAACACAAACAGCACGTCACGTCACGCTATCGAATGAAATTTACACTAGGGGTGTTGATACTGATCTTCATCTTCTCGTAATTTTATTTCCAATTTAGTTACCTACAGAAGCGCCATGTTGCTGTACTGTACGTCACAAATCCTTCTTCGCGCTGTGAAATAACCTCTGGCCGGTACTAAGTATTGTCAGATTTACAATATTAATTATACCTCGTTTGATTTGTTACTTTATTCTTTGGTCAATAAGAGTGCTTTTATTTTACTACAAAGGTGACACGGGATAGGCCTCGCGTATACGACAAAAAATACGACGAGGTAAAGCATCTTCTGAGTGGTCACCCTGCAGGCTCTAATGAAGGTGCCTGAACTTCCCGCTAGATGGAGCTGTACCATGCTTGACAAATCCTAGTACGCGCTATTAAGATTATTCCGGGAAACATGACCTCCGGGTTTTATTAACAGTTGTACCTCATCTGATTTAGTGCATTATATTTATGGTCATAATCATTAAGAGTGCTTTAAGTTTTGAGGCCTTTTACAATAGTACTCACAGGTGACACGAAGTACGCCCCGCGTATGAGCGAGGCGAGGAACGCGACGAGGTAGAGCATCTTCTGAGTGGTGACCTTGCAGGCTCTAAGGAAGGTGGGCGCCTTGAGTCTTCTGTACTCCGACACTATGCATATCGTTAGTTGCACGGCGCATACGAAGGCGACTAGGAGGAATACGCCGCCGATACCTGAAAGAAGAAAGGTTGGATGAATTTTGCTAATAATAGATTGAGATACTTAAAAGCTATAATACGAATTGATAGTCTTATTCTTCTTCCTGCTATTAATCCCAACTTTTTTGGGGTCGGGCCTTCTTGTGTTTAATACGAATTGATAGTGGCAATTTCAATTTTCATATACTGTCAAAAGTTACTAGAGATTAAAAACACGAATAATTATTAGAGGTTTATTTAGCCCTGGCAATTTCACTACACGTGCGCTGAAAATCGTACTACGAAATTACGCGAGCAGATAGCGATACTTTTGCAAATTGTTTTCAAATAGGTAGCGAGGCATTCGCCAGATCTAAAAGCTCCCTTAGTTATCACGTCAAAGACAATAATGTTGTGTCAAAACAAACAAAATATCTATCATGTTTCTGTGAAAAACCTGAATGGCAGTTTCCTGGGTTACTTTTATGAAGCTTTAGAACTACCTACAAATCATGAGGTCATGTAACATGCTCAATTGCTCAATTGCAATGCTCAATTGGTCATACAAAATGCGGCCGCTTCAGCCCAAGCTGTACTATAGATACCTATGTCTATGTGTACTTACATGCGTGGTAAGGCATGTTGGGCCCGGCGCACTCGTCGCCCGAGTACCGGATCTCGCAGAGGCAGGTGCCGTTGAGGCAGTCCCCGCGGCCGCTGCAGCCGAGCGCGCAGCCCGCGCCGCGCGCCGCCGCCGCCATTACCGCGTCGGCGTAGTACGCCAGGATGGAGCGCATGTTATACGCAGCGACGGACACCGTCGCTCGGTCTCACTGGAAAAGAAGAGGGTAACTTTGAGTGATAGGTAGGCGCTGGTGTGCAAATTATGCGATTGATTTTTGGCCTTTTAAATCTCTGCTCAATCTCAATATAGCGTAGGTATTTAAAACTTCTTGATTAAAAATAAGTAGATAACCTCATTCAGGTCATGACTTATCGCATCACGTAACTAGTTAAAGTCAACCCCTTTTTAACCTTATTAGTAGATGAATTTTAAAAACACTGATATTACTACCGATAGTACTATTACTGAGTTCTTTAAATTTGGACCTTAGGTAGATGTAAGAGATTAAATACAACCTACATTATGTAGCGAAAATTCATACTTAAATATAATCTTTATACACTGTATAAAATGTGACATGTAATTTATATTATTAATAAATATTATGATTATGATTATGATTACTTTTCTCGTATTCTAACAATATGCCTTTTAACAAAGTTATGTCCTCATTTAAAAAAAATGGTTGATTTCAACACACTGTCAAGTTCTTTTTTACCACCTCAGGGGATACATTTTCAAAAACGCTCAAATTATTTTTCTTTTATTTTTATAAAGTACTTACCTAAATTTTTACGAATTTTTAACTTCCTAGCTTAAAATAAAACTTATACCACATTTAACTTGCATCCCCTATTTAACCCCCTTAGAGGTATTTTTTAGGGTTCCGTACCCAAAGGGTAAAAATGAGATGAGATACAGCCTGGTGACAGACGGACGGACAGACAGACAGCGGAGTCGGCATTTTTCGGTACATCACACATTGTCTGCGTGCAGTCTTCTTGTGTCATTCGTCCATCCATGCCCTCAGTTTTCGTCGCAACAGGGCGTCCGCTAGCTAGCGCGGGTGCACGGAGCGGGCGCACGAGCGCGGGTGCCACTGTAGACTGTAGGTAAACTAAAAATCCGTAGCACGCGTCCGCGCCAGTTAGCGTTGCTCATACAATTTTTCGTTAACCCGCTCACCCGAGCGTGCAACCGCGCCAGCTAGCGGATGCCCATACTCAGATACCTTACAAACACACAAACATTTGCACGGACATAAACACGCTCTTGCGCAACAGCTGGCACGGGTGCGAGGTCAACGCACCGCGGATATAATTGGACATGGCCAGTAATTTAGTCTTTGAGGGAATATATTGTCCCGAACCAGTTGGGGAACACTTAAAAGTGACCTTTCGGGTTCTTTACAAATAAATATGTCAATCGGGTGGATCAACGACTTATTCGTTGTTGTTATTCTCTCCTGTCACCGCTGGTGGCTATAGCGGTGACTTCCAAGTTTCAATAAGGAGGTCGCTGGTTCAAGCCCCGGCTCGTAACAATGAGTTTTTCGGAACTTGATATTTTTTACCCAGTCTGTTTTCGATAAAGGAAAACATCATGAGGTAACCGGATTAATCTCAATAAGGCCCAGTTTCCCCTCTGGGTTGGATGTTCACATGGCAGTCGTTTTCGTAAAAACTTGTGCATACGCCAGTTATTGGGATTTGTTGTCAAGCAAGCGGACCCAGGAAAACCCGTGTATAACACAAGCTCGAATTGTGTAACATTGTCCTTATAATATTCGCTTCTTTCTTACTTCCCGTAAACAGTTTGATCAAAAGGCTGCAGTCTAGTAACTAGTAACCACCGAAGGACACATACTAAGCAATGCGACGTATTAAATACCCGTTTATAATTTTAAATGCTTGCCACGAAGCTTGGTGACTTGACTTGGTATTTAGTGCCTTTATATAATAGTGAAAAGTGAGACTAAAGGGGCCCACTGACTATCAGTCCGCCGGACGATATCGGCCTGTCAGTTAGAACTAAAATTAGACAGTTCCGAACAACTGACAGGCCGATATCGTCCGGCGGACTGATATTTAGTAGGCCCCTTTACAAAGCTGACAGTCACTCTGATACGAGTCTGATTCGTCTACTCCGTTCGGTCTTATTAGAGTCCGTCTAAGCTAACTTTGCACCAACTTGAATAGAACAAAGTGAAAAAGTGTCATTATAGACTTCATATTTTCTTATAGTATCGGTTGCACCTAACGGTGACAGACGGTTAGGTGAAACAGTTCAATCAACTACAATGAAAGCGGATCGGATCACTAACTCCTTTCAATCCATACTAATATTATAAATGCGAAAGTCTGTCTGTCTGTATGTTACCTATTAACGCTTAAACCGCTGAACCGATTCCGTTGAAATTTGGCATAGAGATAGTTTGAGTCCCGGGGAAGGACATAGGATAGTTTTTATGTCGTAAATCATCCCTAAAGAGGGTGAAACGGGAGGTGAAATTGAGATAATAAATGAGTTGCCTGTTAGTTGATGTAAGCAACTAAGCATATGCTCAAATTGAATGATTGCCATGACTGACTTTATGATTGCCATTAATGACTTTTGACATGACTTTATCCAGGCGCTACACTCACTTTAGCTGCTGTCACTAATTCCACGCAGACGAAGTCGCGGGCAAAAGCTAGTACTAAATAACCTGTTTTCATCGCTCGGCCAGTTTACTCTGTAGTTAACACGATATATGTCAACGATGTAAATTGTAACCACATGGACAGGAAACGTGTTCCGTCATGTATAAAACACGAATCAGCCGCTTGAATGGAACAAAGGAGTGATCAAATAAAACTGACTCAGTTAGTTTGTATGCTGTTAAATTGGGCCAGACATTTGGACACAGACACAGTCAGATGGACCGAAATGTTAACGGATTGTTGGATTCGGCTGAAAGAAGCGCCTGGACCAAGCCTGGACCGAATGATCACCAGAAAATGCCAAAGACTGTTCGAATAGGGAATATTACTGTGCGTAGGGGGCGCCACTAGCACATACTGAGAGCCTACCGCGAACGCGAAGCACGAAAATCGAAGTTTCGTTATCTGCCTCTCTAATCACTCTTGCACATTTGAGCGATAAAGATGTAGATAACGAAATTTCGATTTTCGCGTTTCCGTAAACAAACCGCCTTAATTCTCATAGTAAACTGTTTAAGGCATAGTATGTATAAGTTAATCTATGGTTTACAATATTTTAATTTAATTTTAATTTTATTTATTTGGGAAACATACAGCACATAATAATACAATAAGGTAAAAGATATAGTTAGAACATGGGCCAAAAGAGTTTCCACTTATAGTTAATACAAAATTCCTTTGCTCCGAAAAAAAAAGTACAATTATTAGGTATTTTGAATTTAAAGTTGAATTTAACAATAACATCCAGTAATATTCCACGAGCACGATTAAAAATATAACAAGCATAATTTAGAATTTGGAAAATAACGAGCACAATTTTCAATTTAGAATTTGAAATCAAATAGGTACAATTACAATAACAATCATAACAATACAACACAAGATTACAATTTTATTACTAGCTACGAGTTAACGAAATTTGTCATTTTTTATATTTTTTATTTTGTTTGATGACAGAAACAAATCTATTACACCTATGCTGGAACAAATCAATGTGTGAATATTTCTTATTGTATATATTGCATGCTCTTGCAAAAAATTTGTTGTTTACATATTTTTAGCGAGTGAATGGAACTGATAGTAAACCGGTGGACCATGTACGATACGTAGGACGTAGGACATTTAAATGACACCTTGCTGAGAAGATCTTCCGAATCAATTAAATTATTTAATATTTTGTACAAGAAAATTACATCCCGCTTTTTTCTTCTCACTTGCAGGGACTCAAAATTCTCGGGCTTAAAAGATTTGAATTTATACGTCATACGATTAAGAAACTTTTTTTGAACACTTTCTAATGAATTAATGTGCACTAAATAGTTGGGACTCCAAACTGTAGATGCGTATTCCAAATATGACCTCACATATGCATTATATAAAAGAAGTAACGTTTTGGGGTTTTTAAAATCTTTACTTTGCCTAAAAATGAAACCAAGCATTTTGTAGGCTTTAGATGTTATCTTATCTATGTGTGAAACCAATTGAATTTCACTGTCTAAATATACTCCTAAATCTCTCACAATATGTGATAATGCTGCACTGTGGTGGCAGAACATTGCAGTAATACCCCCTATTATAAACAAGTCGGAATACGGACAAAGGGCTTCGAAGCAACAGCTGAGAAGCAACCGAGATGAACACAAAAATCACAGAGAGAAACAGACGGACCCTTTATACATATAGAGCAAATATTTTTTTTATGTTATAGGAGACAAACGAACAGTCGAATCGTCCGTGGACACCCGCAACACCAGAAGGGGTGTAAGTGCATTGGGTCTTTAAGATGAGAGTACGCTCTTTTTCTTAAAGGTTTGAAGATCGTATCAGTCCACAAATACCGCAGGTAACAGTTCATTTCAGTTTAGCTGTGCGAGGCAGGAAGGCAGAGAGCGCAATTTGTATGGTAAGATTTGTAAGGCAAAATCAACCACTCCATAACATCTCGTTTGTGTTTCTTATGCAGAACTTTTAGGGCTAAGATATGGCAAAGGCTTGAATAGTTGAGTTTTTATTAATCTAGCCGTAAAATTGGGTATACTAGTTTAAATTTACCTTACTGCGCACTCTATAAGCATCCTGGGCATTATGCAATACCGCACAATGTAATCGGAAACCTGTCGGCCTTGCGACCACGGTGCTGAAGTGTTATATGGGAGCCTCTATTATCTATTAGTTATCACTAAACACTAGATGAAATATAACGTACACTACCGCTCAAAAGTATTTAGGCACCCGCAATTTTCACCATGTTTCACCTGTTCGATCGCAGGCAAATGACTCTCTTACATGTTGGATTGATTTTTTTTAGGTAAATATATTGAGCCTCAAATTGTTGCCAAAGACATCCTTTAAAATTTCGAGTTTACTTTATGCAACGATTAAAAAAACCCTTATGTACTAGTTCATACAAAATAAAACGATTTTGTACTGGAAAACGATTTATGGATTTTTTTACGCTTGCCATTTGGTAAATAGGCAATGTACACGAATATTCTGCACATAATTTTGAAGCTCGATATGTCTGTTAAATTAAAAAAGTAAACTGCACAAAAAACTGTTACCCGACTTCGACTTAGGGTCGGTTGCACCAAACCGTCTGTCACCGTTAAAGCGTTCGCTAAATTTTATTGTATAGGAATTTTCATAGTTGAGTGATGTTGATCAGTCTGTTAAATATGGTTGGTGCAACTGGCCCTTAGCAGTATAATTCTGAAAGTCGATTTTGTATACAATTGTATGGAAAAATTACGAGTGCCTAAATAGTTATGAGCGGTAGTGTACGTGTGATTGTAAACACACCATGACCTAGAGTGGCAACGCAATATAGGTAAAAATATCCGTTATTCCACTCTACAAGGTTCTTACAATAGGCTAGATGACAAATTGATAAGTTTTCATTAGTGGTATCGATCGATCCAGTTCGTTCAGTTCGTTCTGAGAATCAAAAGTCTATAAGCATTATAGCAATACAAAATATATATTGCATTAGAGTGATTAAAGCAATACAAAACTCAGAAACGACAAAGTCTGAAAATTGTACAGTCGAAGGCGAAAATATCGATCCAGACAAATGGCTAAAAAATATGTGAACACGACTTTATTGTCTAACCTCTAAGGTGTAAGAGCGTACACATATTTTTGAAACTTTGGGAATGTATATATATTTATGCCCTTGACTGTACACAACGCACAAAACGCCCCTTACGTCACTGTCACGATCACGAAGCCGTTTTGAAGTAAGTTATGGAAAACAAGAAAATTTATATTTTGACGGTGAATTATTGCGTTTATATACATATTAGCTGCTATACGATACGAGTATATTGGCACAAACACTACCTACTAAAACTTATTGTATGCTAAAGATTTAATATTTGTTAACCTACTTGCAATCAAGTTCAAACAAAAAACAAGTTTTTCTTGTTTTTTGCACTTCCTTGTCTTGTTAGTTTTTTTAGTAAGTATTTACAGATAAATCTCGTTTTATCTGTGAAATACTTACTAGAAAAACTGTATATTTTGCTGCGCTTTTATTATACATACCTATTTATTAATATTTATGACATATAAGATAGAAATAAGCATTGCTAGTGAAATTTAAATCTAAGGTGCATGAAATAGAGTTGATTTTGTTACGTTAAAAAATTAACGAAACAAACAAATGCAACTGTTCCTATATGAAAATATAAAAATAGCTTTGCATCATCATCCGTGAACCATATCAAAAATAATCGTCAATAGATACACCAGGGGTTCTCAAAGTACGCATTTTTTGACGTGATAACGTCTTATAAATCGATGAACACCGGTAGCATGCACGAAAAAGTGTCACGTTGTGGACAGATCTCCATGGTAATGTTATGGCCACGTTGTGGACAGATCTCCATGGTAACGTCATTTATTACGCAAAATTATCGTCCGTAAACCGACTTTACAGACAACCATTTTTTTCGTTATGCGGTTTGGAGTCGTCTGAGAAATTAACTCGTTCCATACGTTATTATTGATGCTGACTGTACGCGGGGTAAAAGGTTTAAGAAACCCTGAGAGACTATATCTATGACTAAAAATCTGCTATTTATCTGTGGCCGTCATTTTATGCTGAGACCTAAAAACATGCCCTTAAATTGTAACCAAGGACTAACGTTCAAGTTTTTCCTTCGACGCGTGTACAGACCCACGGACACGTACCGAGACATGATATGAATACATAACACGCAATATGAATAAGTTATATGTAATATATGTTCTATCTCATATTTGCTTTTTACCAGAGGGTTTTGCACAAATTTAGAGTTGTATATTTGTGCCATTTTCAATAAAAAGGGTACTTATTGTCGGTTATCAATAAGGCGCTATTTCCATACAGCTTCAATTTGAAATCAACCTTGTTGACAAGCGACAATGTGGTACCTTATGGTTGAAAATGTCACATTTAGTGTTTTCTCATACCGAAAATTAAGAAAATTTGTGACACAAATTACAAATGCCTACGCATTTAATCGCTCAAAATTACGTTGGGAATGGTCGATGTAAGTTATGTACAAAGAAGTTTTGATTTTCAGCCTAATCAGTTAATTTTCAATTAAAGCTCAAAGTTTGCATTCAATTAATGTTACGAATAATAAATCATTTGACAATATTGTCAACACCTGAAACAAAACTGCCTACAAAAAAATGGCAATAAACATACCTATATAAAAAGAGTCGGATAAGAAAAAGATTGGGAACCATTAAAGTATAACCATAAAAAGTGTAATAATGATACTGCTTGCCACATTGTAATGTTGTTGTTTACTATCCATACTAGTAAAATTAAGGATGATTTATGCATTGCACACGCCCGTCACATTGAGCTCAAGGACAGAAAACTTATCCTTTCCGGCTCGTCTTCCGGAATGACACGTGCCAGCCTGCCAGCATAAAAATGCAAAAAGTAAGTTTCACCATCGCTATAGTATTTTACAGAGCGAGGAGGAGGAGGAGCGAGAAAATAAATTCAATTGCTGTGCCCTTACAGGGTCTATATTCCATGTAAATGTAATACATTGGCAATAAAGATATTTGAAGTTTGAAGTTTAAATATCTCAGACAGATTACATGTAATTGTCAAATCGACAAACATGTGACCTGAGGCATTCTTATTTACTGGGCGAGGTGTGTATATCATTTTTCTCCTCGACGGAGCCGGATAGCGGCAACTTCATTTAGCGCAGTGGGCCGAAAGTTGACGCTTTCCGACCGGAGGGCAGAAAAGGTTATGTGAAAGCCGTGGGACTGTTTGGAATTTTGAAAATAGTAAGCTTTGAATTCGAATACGGGTTATTTCAAATGTTTTGAACTAAATTCGTGTGTTTATGAGACATAATTCGTAGGGTCGGCAACGCGCATTTAAATACTCTAAAGTTGCAGGCGTCTATAGGCGACGGTGACTGCTTACCATCAGACGGGCCGTATGCTTGTTTGCCACCGACATTGTATTAAAAAAATACATAAGCAGGACTGGAACAATAGGAAGGGCGGAAAATCTTTTTCAAATCTCAGAGCAAACATGACTCTACTGTCAACTTTATATTAGAAAGCATGTTCAGATTTGCGCGCTTCATTGTGTTTATCTAGATTATCTAGAACCATATGAGTAAGCTACTACAAGTCAAGGGAAACTTGGCCTATCGACCTAGTGCTAGATCTCAACAGTTCAATGTTACGAACCGTGTAGTCATCACCTCACATGAAGAGCGCTCTTTATTATAGTGAAAACATCAAATAGATAAGTGGGTAAACATCCTCATAAGTCCTGAATTCCTTTACAAGGACATTATCAAATCGAACTTTTAAACTATGTAATGTAAGTATGTAACAGATATTTCCAGATTCAAAGCTGCAAAAATGACTGGGACTTAGGAGGATATATCTGCTGAACACATACTTAATATGTAGGTATATCTTATTAATAATAATATATAATACCTTTAAACGAGCAATTCTTGTATATATATTTATATATTTTGGGGATCTCGGAAACGGCTCTAAAGATTTCGATGAAATTTGCTATATGAGGGTTTTTGAGGAGGTCTTATCTCTGGAAAAACACGCATTTTAGAATTTTAATATCTTTCCCGGCAAAGCTAGGTCTCCCAGATATTTCCTTATTTATATGGTTAATGGTCATGGAGTGGAGCCATGGAGCGTAGCATATTAGGTGTCAAATTGGTGGATCGAGTCCGAAACACCACGCTGCGCTCCAAAACCCAAATCGTTGATGTAGCTCGGAAGGCGGCCAAGCTAAAATGGGACTGGGCTGGTCACGTCTGCCGAATGCCAAATGAGTTGTGGGGCAAAATCGCCACAGAGTGGGAGCCCGAAAACTCAAATCGGGGACATGGCAGACACCGCCGGCGATGGCGGGATGAACTAGACTCCTTTTTGAAGGAGTGGCCAGACACATCACTGGACAGAGATCTGTGGAGAAATTGGGGGGAGGCCTTTGCCCAGCAGCGGGACACGTAAGGCTCCAAATAATAATAATAATAATATATGGTAATGGTAACAAAGGTGCGTTTATTACGAACGACGATATATTTGGCCTAAAAGCCTAGTCCTTAGTATTAGCCAGCCTATTTACGTATAGTAGAAGGAGGTTCCGGTTGAAGTCCTGGTAAGGGTATTAATATTTGTTCCTGAGTTATGGATGTTTACTATGTATTTATGTATAAATATATATCCGTCCGTCTGTACCGGCCCAAATATGTATTGACAACAGCAGATAATCTTGTCTTTATTACGTGACACGCGACGCGACGGTAGTACCCCACCTGTTTAAATCACCTTCAACATATTCTCGTGAACTAATCTTAGATGTTGAAGATTGCCAAAACGAGCCAGAATTCTTGCCAATTTCACTGTCTAACTCTAAAATTTTGGCACAAATTTTTGAGATGGCGCAGCGCACTAGCATAACTTTTTGCTATAAAACAACTTCTTCTAGTACAGTCATTAATAGATGAGCTATTTAGGGGTCAAGCTTACTTAAAGTCAATACTTGCACTGTAAATGCCCAATGTACAAGCCCTTAAATAATGCGCAACAATTAAAGTCCTACTGGAGCTATAACTGATTTTAATTAGCTAATTCTTACACACGTTGAGTAACAGTACGCATTAAAGATAGTATATTACCTATAGGTATAGATATACAACTACGCTTGAGAGCATGATTTACCCACACAGATGAGTGTGGTCCATGCAAGACACACTTGTGTAGTTGTGTGTCACAGACATGCAAATAGTACATTATGATACAACTGTGCTAAGTTGGTCATTACACACGAGGCGATATTGTGCGCGCGAGCTGTAAGCGAGCGCGCAATAAGAAAGCCGATGTGTGTAATGACCAATGCACACGCGTTTCATACGACGTTTTTCAACACACTTGCGAGAAGAAAAAGAAACTTTCATATTAATCAAATTTTAATAGTTAAAACAGTATTATGTGTTTCATCTGTCATACTCGTACTGCCGGCCGGCCCTCGCTCGCCCCGGCCGCGGGCGGCCCGGCCGGCCCTCGCTCGCCCCGGCCGCGGGCGGCGCGGCGGGCGGGCCGGCCGGGCCGCGCGCCGCGCATGACTCGCCTGCGGGCGCGCCCGTGCCCGCCAGTCCGACCAATTAAAGAAGCCTCCCTTTCCATGCATATTATTAGCAATCAGTTACCTTCTTAACTCAGTCGGATAATATAATGAAAAAGCACGGGTGGAATAATACACTGAAAGAGCACGCGTGTTTAATATCTAAGATTATGAGCCAAAAATCGGTGGAATAAAAACGTCGTTTTGAGCAAGTGTGTTGAAAATATAGTAAATAAACGAATGAATAGTGTACACTACACTACGCCATTGTTTGAAATATTTAAATCAGAATTGAAGTCGACGTCTTTTAATAAATGTCTGGAGTCTATATGCCTCGATTTACCTATATATATCAGAAACTTCTTAGGATTCCTCTTTAGGATCCAATAATCCTTCCTTAGGATTTTCATTTATTTGTGCTTTACAGCATTTCAAGTCATGGTCCTTTAAACTTAAACGGTTTCGGATGTTTTACGGTTCATAAATTTGATTTGTGTTGTATTGTATCAGCTGTATGCCACTTCGTACCTTGTCAAAGAAACAATAAAATCCGATCCCTAATAGCGGCTTTAATATTGATTGGGTATCAAATCAAATTCCTTGGCAGTGCGTTGTCAGTTGCTATCATTATAACGGACTTTTGTATACAGGGTGGCTAAAAAATAAGTGCATTCCCGTTGCCAGGGAGGTTTTGGGATTATACTAAGCCACTTTTACTATGGGACCAACCACGAAATCGCGAAATAAAAATTTACTCTCCTATAGAAAATGGACCAGCCAAAGTGTATGAAATAGCCAAATTTTTTTTCGCGATTTCGGGGTTGGTCCCGTAGTAAAAGATGCTCAGTATAATCCCAAAACCTCCCTTGCAACGGAAATGCACTTATTTTTTAGCCAACCTGTATATTTCGACATATTTAAAAGGGAGTATAAATTAGACGCAAGTGACGCAACCAAGGATATATTTTCTCAGAATAATATGACTTGTTTATGTAGTATGTGGTAGTTAGAAGTATTTATAGTTATAAATATATTGCACAGACATATCTAGGGCGTGTTTTAGAGTCATTACACCCAGATAACGCATATTATTTACGATATAATAACATTAATAACGCCTACGCACGCATTAAATGAAATGCAAAGTGAAGCGAATATGACTTAGCGTTCTGCTGAAAATTACGTTATCAAATATGAAACATATAAGCACCACTTGCAGGAGTTGCAGGTTCCAGGGTTAGCCGGACCCGGGTAAATCCGTAGACTACGTCCAAAAGAAACGTACCTATTGGGCACTGTGAAATTGTGAATGTCATCTCGCTTAGGGCACAAACCAGCAAATGCCATTCCAGATGTAGAGCAGAGCCCAACTGGGGAAGTACATCCACCTTACAGAAAACCGCAGCCAAATAACACTAGACCCCACTCATAGTGTTGTTTTCCTGTCAGTCATTTTAGTGTTTGTCCCGATTGCGTTCTCAGCTACCAGCCTACCGCCTCGGAGCCCAGGGTCCATTTTCCGACAACTATAGCAACTTCTGATTTTGACTGTACCTAAATTATTATTCAGAGACCACTGTGTCCAACTGCTGGGCAAAGGCCTCCCCCCTCTTTATCCACTCGTCTCTGTTTAGTGCTATATCAGGCCAGTCTCTCAAAAAGGAGTCCAAGTTATCCCGCCATCGCCGACGACGTCTACAGGCTCCTCGGTTAGACTACATTACATACATTAGCAATTTAAATGTCAATTGTGACTGTATTGACGATATTATGGTTGTGTGCACATATTTATGCTGAATTAAACACATCGATATCATCGACCTTGACTGAAAGAAAATAATAGGCGTCGCCGGTTCTAAGCAAAATAGTATCAACTAAACTATTTCTATAAATTGTACTTTATGTATAAATGAGTATGATTGAAATTGGAGGAACTCTGTCCGTGGACTTAGTGCTTTTGGTTTGTGTAATATTGTCATCAATTTTACAATTTCACTAGTGAAAGTCACTGAAAATTCATGGTCGCAATATAATTCTGAATTCGTTCAAAGACCATAGCCGAAATTAGAGTAGATCTAAAATATATAATAAGTTTTTGGCTAAAATTAAAATTTTGTTTACAAGCTTTTATGGCTGACTGTACTTTTCTTTCCACAGGCAACTAATACTCATAGAGAAAATTCTAATAACCACCAAAGGCAACACAATTAGTTTGCGTTGTTTTATCACAGAGTTCCCATGGCCACCTCCTGTCTCCATCGTCGATATAAGTATATGTATCATATAAGTAATCCTTACGTGAGTAATTTGCTGGCAGAACGATGAATTCTTAGTGTTTCTGTTTTGAAAGTTTCATCTGATATCTTATGTATTTGTATGTATATATATTGTATGTATTTATATGAATATTATATATACAGATATATGTATGTATGTCTATGCCTATGCATTATTTAACTATACTTGATGTATATATGTAATCACTATGTTGCACCGCCTACAAATTATCTGCTTTGCCCGAAGGTTGACTGGTAGAGAATGCCTCATGGCATTAAGTCCGCCTTTTGTACGATTGTATTTTCTTTTGTGCAATAAAGATTAAATAAATAAATAAATAAGTCGATAGTACAAAAAATAAAATTACATTTCGCTAAATCACTAAATGTAAACGTAATCAATTCAATCGATTAAACTTAAAAACAAATCGAAGCATACCTTAAAAGCATACCTTTATTGCATTATCCTACGCGGGCTACGATTAACATTTATGTACTTATGGAAATTAAAGCTCAATCGCAAATCGGGACGTGAGTCAAATTTAACTTGCAAGATTTAATTACAGACCCACACACAGACAGACAGCGGGACAGGTGAAACTAAATAAAAGCTTGTAATATACCTACATATATATATTTTTGTTAATTCACGACCGCAAATATCGCCATAATTGTCATATCCGCTCAATCAATATTGGTGAGAATTCTACAAATGTACTGTTGTACTGTTAGTAATTAAGAAAACCGCATAATTAATTGGCCGACCGTCTTTACGTTCGTCCTTCGGATCTCAGTCCGTGACCCAAATACGGATCAACAGATGTAATACAATATGGCAAAGGGCTGCCTATCTCGTCGCATAATAATTTGTTGTCCTAATGTAATGTTACGCATAAAACTCTTTTCGCATAATTTTTCTCCAGCTGAATTAGAAAGTATTTTCGAAAATGTTTTGCATAGGTTGTGTAGAATAGGGTAGGTTAGGTTAGGTTTGTTTCAGCACAATAACAATTATGCGAAATGAGTTTTATGCGTAACATTACATTAGGACAATCAATTATTATGCGACCCAATATAGACCCCATGAAATGTTTGGTACCTAATAACTTGTCGCATATTTTATGCTCTACAACTCTTACCTACATGTAAATAACATCGGAGCTATAGAAATTTTGATATCCGCGAAAAACCGATTTGTATGACCCTTGACCTTGAATAACTTTTGACGCGCACACGATTTATGCGTCGACTTTTAAGATAGCCTTTAATACGGGGGTAATGTTATTTACATGTAGGTAAGAGTTGTAGAGAATGTAGAGCATAAAATATGCGACAAGTTATTAGGTACCATTGGTACCAAACATTTCATGACATGAGCCGTTTTCAAGATAGGGGTCTATATTGGGTCGCATAATAATCGATTACCTACATGTAAATAACATCGGAGCTATAGAAATTTTGATATCCGCGAAAAACCGATTTGTATGACCCTTGACCTTGAATAACTTCTGACGCGCACACGATTTATGCGTCGACATTTAAGAGAGCCTTTAATACGTCATCTCATAACGAAGGTGTATACATTCCGAGTTTGATCCCCTTTTTAGGATTAAGATGACTGGCCCATTTATGAACACAACCCTTCACATGTAAAACGTCAATACCGTTACTGTTAATCACTCAAGTATTATTTAGTCACTCGCACGAGTACTTGTCTACTAAACCAGTCAGCAATGGTCCACTCACGATGTTTACAAACAAAACAATGCTGCCTATTAACAATGTAGGTTAAAGTCAAAGATAGATATAACTCCGTAATAGATGGATACAGTCTAAGGAAAAAACGTGCCTCGAAAATCAAGAAAATTTTATTCTCGTTCAGAGGGCGCTACTAGTTTTGCCCTACAGTCGTATAGATAGCGTTGACGGTTTCGTTTGTTATTTAACAATTTTAACGCATATCAGTGAAAGACCATGGGTCAAAATCATCAAAATAATTAATGCAAATAAAAAAATCATTTATCTATATTTAAATACATTTTATCGTATTTTTACAAATCTTCATTTTTAGTTTTAAAGTGTGTGTCGACAGATGGCAGTGAATTTACTGGGGTTACAAAATTTACTATGACAGTACCGCTCTAGTATAAGTTACTCTATGGTTAACGTGGTTAGGCTTGTTATAGTTGTTATAGACTTGCGAACGGAGGGACATAACATTGAATGATTATTCTTTATTAGACTGTTAAGGGGCCCACTGACTATCAATCCGCCGGACGATATCGGCCTGTCAGTTAGAACAAAAATAAGTTCCGAACAACTGACAGGCCGATATCAACCGGCCCCTTTATGACTTATGATGCCTATAAAAAACAAAAAGTTTACCTATAACCGTCCTACCATAGCGTGGCGTGGTGGCTATATTTGTATGGGATTTTGAACAGCGCGTTTTGGAAACTCATACTACTGACAGCGCAAAAATTAAGTTTTTGGCAAAAATTTCATTTTTAGTACAAGCTTTTATCGCTGACTGTACTCTTCATTTCACAGGACATTTCTAAAAACCCTAAACACAATTAGGTTACGTTGTTTTATCAGTTTATCACAGAGTTCCTATGGCCACTTCCTGTCTCCACCATCAGATCAGCTCGATGGTACCATAATATTGCATTGTCACCCGACTTACATATTTATGCAAATTTTCAGCTTCATTCAAAGTCGGGAGGTGGGCCAAATTTAACTTGCAAGATTTGACCTGTACATACATAAATATGTACATACATAGGTACATTGCAAGTTAATAAGCTTGTAAAAACCGACTTTCTCAAAACAGTTTGAAATGCCATATACCTAAATTCATCATCAAACGTAGAGATTGTAGAGAATCATATCTTTGTCTTACGTTAGTACTAATAGCACCCAAAAGAACGGGATGAGTATAATTTTTTTTTGTTCTTACTTACCTACTGACAAATGTGGTTTGCCAGACTCTAATTCATGAACGTACCGTTATAGAACCCATTTAATTACCAGATAACGGACTCATTAGTCATATTCATTAGTTGGTCAATTATCGTTATCAGATCACCGTTATCAATCTTAATTCTGACACGTGGTGAGCTGGGGAGTGTGAGCCTGTGAGCTAATTAAGGTTTTGAGATCAAAATTTAATTAAGCAAGTTTTTACGTTTATCGAAACAAGTTATAATATTACTTATTAGTTAGTATACAGTCGTGCGTGTTTAATACAATACTTTTTCTAAATACTTTTAAATTTAATACTTTTTTATTTATTTAATGTACGATATATTCGTACTATATTATGATACGATTGATAATCTCTTAGTATGAAAAAGGAGTATGTTTCATAATATTGTTTTCTTTATACACACAAAATGCTCAACCGTAACAGGGCTCGCTTCCCTCGTATTACTAAATGTCCTCGCATACAGTCGGCTATCTCGCACTCATCATTCCTAGCTTAGCCCTTTGTAGTTTTGAGTATACTACACTATTCTCGACTTGCCCCGTTGAGAGGAAACACTTTCAGTTTTACATGTGGAGCATAAAAATTACTTTGAATTTGTACTTTATTGCATGAAAATAAAGTACACAACTGATTGCAGTTTTTAAAATGTAGCAAGGGCAAGTGCACGCCGTGCACCGAGTATCGATTTGAGTCTTGTGAAAATTGGCATTCTTCCCGTTTCGAACTTTCTTTGTAGAGTAGGTAGAGGTAGAGGAAAGGTGAGTACGAGCTTTGTGGATGTCATAGCGGCAATTTATTTGGTGGCTTAGATTTGCGTAAGTAGTGGGGTTGCATTACTTTCGTTTGCTTTTTAAACCTTTTGGACGCCAATGACAGATATATCGGCACCGCAGGTCCAACGCCAAAGACGGATTAATCGGTCAAAGACCACAGAGCAACATAGACCTACGTGCATGTGCATAAAGTTCAATTTCAGTTTTGACACTTCGGTGACGTGGCGTCCGAGTGACAGCTTTTGTGTTTGACACGGCGTCTAAAAGGTTAAAGGATGGTTTTTTTTTTCATAGGGTTTTCCATATAGCATAAAGAGCAAGTAGATTAGTAGACGTTTTATATGTAAAACTTCTACTGGCTCTACCACCACGAATAGATATAATTGAATGTTCAAGCAAATTTTCATGTTATTTCTGAATCGTTTTAAAATATTAGCGTAATTTCGATTGTATGGCGGCATCCACGTCCGTGTGACTCTTACTAGTGTTGCTGATAGAGTGCTAGTACGTGGTTCCCTTATCGCATGTTCCAGCATTATTTAGTGTCAAAAAACAAATAAAACTACTTACGCAATTAATTTATACACCAATACTTACTGTATAAATATAGATACATTATATATCCGTGAAAAACTGAATTCCTGTCGCTTCACTTTGGCAAAAATCCACAACAGTACGCCAAATTCTAACACTATTCCAAGCACTGCACTCAATTTACAGAACAAACACAGATAACAAAAATATATATCACTGAATAAACTATGAACACGACAACACTATTTAAACACTTTTTTTTTAACTCCGCGCTAAATTAAAACAAAATTCAAATTTCGAACACGTGCGCTAGTGATGTCCGCAAACATCAAGTGATACGATAACCCGTGACGAGTGCTCGACCATAACTACCGATTTCGATGCGTCGCGAATAATTTTATCAAAACGATATGTATTTATTCCTTTGTTCTGCGGAGCAATGACAGCGCACAAGGATGGAATAAAAAAAGGACATATCAATTAAGTTAACGTTTTAAATAGACGTGTCCTTATTTTAAGTATTGTCTAATATGTTAGGTAGGTGGGGGAATATTTGAGCAATAGAACTGAAAGGTCGAACCGAACATTATCTTGTTCGGACTGATCAATCTAAAATTTGAATTGGGTCGATAAATAATTATTACAATTTCATAATTATTGTTGATTGAATGCTACCAAAATATCCTGCCAAAGATAATACATAATTAATTATGATTGATTGGCACGCTATATCTTAGTAATAATATCCTTTTTAGAGACTGACTACTTTTAGTATAGAAGTTTAAAGATATAAATTTTATATATGAATTTGAGAAACAAAAGTACTTGTATTAAATAGTATAAATGGGAGAGAGTTGAAACGTTGGTAGCCTAGCGGTAAAGTGACTTTCAAACCCGAATTCGCAGGTTCGAATCCCTGTTCCAACTTACTAATGAATTTATTGAGTCTAAACTTTCGTTCTCTATATACCCACAATAGTCAATGAGGGCTATCGTTTTCTTGCTCACCAGTTGGCGCCTCTGTTAATGGTGGTCCAAAAGACTAAAGAACAGCTGTCCGTCATTGAAGTGACAAGTGACATTTGACATTTCGAACTTTGCGAATATGGATGGTATAGAAAGGATTCTTTCAGCTTTAAATAATAGTTCCTAATCTCTCCGGTGGCGCTAGTTAGGCTCTGGGACATGAGTATAACATGAACTATATAAGGCAACAAATAACCCTACTAAATTACGTAGGTTGTTTTTGGTAGTATTTCGGTGTATGGTGGCGCCGCCTAATTACTGTTTTTGATGGACACTTTTCATACATAGAGATTTGGCTCCTTTATATAGTCTCCATGTTTGCGAAGACCACCATCTACACTAGCGCCCCTAGCGGCGAATTCATACGCGTTAGCCCTCATTTGAGTATTAATGTCCTACAATATTTATTTATATTTATATTCAAATTTATTTATGTAGGTAGGTACCTACTCTAGGTACGAAATATCATTAAATATTTACTAGTCGTTTGTTTTATAAGCTAGAGCTATAGGTATAAACGAATTACAGGCATAGATATAGCTCATGTCATTGTATGCGCAAAGTTTCATTACAATGCAACACGTAGTTTTAAAATGAGAACGAAACTCCGTTTGTATGGGAAGGTGAAATTCGGCCCAGCTCGCTGCGGACTCATATTGCGTCGACAGACCCTATTACTAAGACTCCGCTGTCCGTCTGTCTGTCTGTCTGTCCGTCTGCCACCAGGCTGTATCTCATGAACCGTGATAACTAGACAGTTGAAATGTTCACAGATGATGTATTTCTGTTGCCGCTGTAACAACAAATACTAAAAAGAGAATAAAATAAATATTTAAGTGGGGCTCCCATACAACAAACGTGATTTTTTTTGCCGTTTTTTGCGTAATGGTACGGAACCCTTCGTGCGCGACTCGCACTTGGCCGGTTTTTCTATCGGCTTTTGCCGATTCCGCCAGATGCCATAAGAACCAACAACTGAACTGCCGATTCCGCGTCGATATTAGGCGTGGGGTGAGGAGACTCTTACTTTACTCTAAGAGTCTAGACTCTAGTCGAGACGAGACCTCTGGGTGAAAAGTATTTACGATTTCAACATTAAAGGTCATACAGCTATAAGGCGATAAGATTAATTATTCATATCTTAATATGTTTAATTCTTTTTAATCATCATAATGAAGTGAGCGATAATGAAGGTCTCGGCGAAAATGAGTGCGTATGTCCGGTTGTCCGGTACAGTCGAAGGCAAAAATATCGATCCAGACAAATCGCTCAAAAATATGTCAACACGACTTTATTGTCTAAGGTGTAAGAGCGTACACATATTTTTGAAACTTTTGGAATGTATATATATTTATGCCCATGACCTTCTTCTCTACCACCTTACCACGAGCTTGTCACTGACATATTCACAAACGTCTGCGTAACGTACTTTTTAGGGTTCCGTACCCAAAGGGTAAAAACGGGACCCTATTACTAAGACTCCGCTGTCCGTCTGTCTGTCTGTCACCAGGCTGTATCTCATGAACCGTGATAGCTAGACAGTTGAAATTTTCACAGATGATGTATTTCTGTTGCCGCTATAATAACAACTACTAAAAACGGAATAAAATAAATACTTAAGTGGGGCTCCCATACAACAAACGTGATTTTTTTGCCGTTTTTTTGCGTAATGGTACGGAACCCTTCGTGCGCAAGCCCGACACGCACTTGGCCGATTTTTTTGACGTTACCGCAGTCGGCTAAAGGAGGTTGACGTTAAATTTTCCACCGTTATCTATCCTTGAACGAACCGGTCCAGGTTCAATGCCCGACCATGCATTTCGCAATGCAAGCCATAACAAATGGTTAAGATTTAAGCTTGTGTTGTTTAAACCTCACATGCCATCATGTACGACAAGCTGCTACTAGTCTATAACTAGAAATACTTCTACTCTACGTGAATTGCAATAGTATATGTCAAAGATAGATATAACTCCGTAATAGATGGATACAGTCTAAGGAAAAAACGTGCCTCGAAAATCAAGAAAATTTGATTCTCGTTCAGAGGGCGCTACTAGTTTTGGCCTACAGTCGTATAGATGGCGTTGACGGTTTCGTTTGTTATTTAACAATTTTAACGCATATCAGTGAAAGAACAAGGGTCAAAATCATAAAAATAATTAATGCAAATAAAAAAAAATCATTTATCTATATTTAAATACATTCTATCGTATTTTTATAAATCTTCATTTTTAGTTTTAAAGTGTGTCGACAGATGGCAGTGAATTTACTGGGGTTACAAAATTTACTATGACAGTACCGCTCTAGTATAAGTTACTCTATGGTATATGTATATTACGTACCTCGAGCAGGAAAGTAAAGCCCGTCAGAGACGGAGCGATAATATACAGGGTGGCTAAAAAATAAGTGCATTCCCGTTGCCAGGGAGGTTTTGGGATTATACTGAGCAACTTTTACTATGGGAACCAACCCCGAAATCGCGAAGAAAAATCTGTTTCATACATTTTGGCTGGTCCATTTTCTGTGAGGGTAAATTTTTTTTCGCGATTTCGTGGTTTGTCCCATAGTAAAAATTGCTCAGTATAATCCCAAAACCTCCCTGGCAACGGGAATGCACTTATTTTTTAACCACCCTGTATAATAATATACCGTAAGATACCGAAATATATCTTATATTTAAATATATAGTATAGCTAAGCACCACACGACAACGATGCCAAAATATATTGTATTTATACCGAGCTATACTGTGTAGCAATTAGCAAGATATCAAGATTCCTTGCTATAAGATACAGGGACCGGCCCGCTATCCCTTATCGGGGTTTTATAAGGGTATTGCATAAGGCTTAACTCACCATACCCTTTGCCAGACGAAACCCTTTGTTTTGCTTTTAAAAACCCTTATATAAAGCTACCACATTTGAGTAATCGGTAGCCCAAATACCCTTACAAAACCCTTATCATCCGCTCACCAACACCTTGCATATTGCTTATAAGGGTTAGCCTTATAAAGGGCTTCCCTTTTAGTATACAAGCGTGCTAATTTAAGTCGTCTACCTTGTTCATAAAGCACACATTACTTCGAATCCGAGCGATCGTCGGCGGCGACGGCGGCGGCGTTCTTTGACTAGGCACGTATTTTCTTTCCTTTTCATACACTACCGTAGATATATACTAATCCTGTCTCTTTCACGCAAAGGGAAACCTTTATTAAAAGCGCTTAAAGATAAGGGTAACCCTTATTAAGAGCTAGCCTTATTTTTGGTTAGCTTTTCGGTAAGGGTTAGTCAAAGGTAAGGGTATGAATGGGCTTGCAGTTCAAAAGGGAAAGTCTTTCAATGTGTTAGCCATGTTTAAGTGTCGCCCATTGAAAGGGTTTTATCGCGGAAAGGGTTGTCCGGTCCCTGATAAGATATCGTAATATATATTATAGCTTCGTGTATGGATTCCGCCAAATAGTATGTAAAATATATCGTAAGATATCTTTTGGTATATTATATCCTCTCTCTGTGATGTGCTTAAGAAATGTCTCGGCTTCGCCTCGGGCGAAATTACATGTGATCTGAGGCTTTCTTATTAACTGGCCGAGCTGTGTATACTATTTTCTTGTTCAACGGAGCCGGAAAGCGGCAACTACATTTAGCAAAGTTGACGCTTTCCGGACGGAGAACAGAAAAAACGTTTTTGTATGTATGTATATCTGCATGTACCTATGTATACTCTGATTTCGACTCGTATGATTGCAAGCTTCAAGCTAATATGCCCATTTACATACTATTCCACGCTTATCCAATATTTCGTCACTATTATTACTAAAGCTTTTTCATCACACTCGCTTAGTAAATGTGGAATTGCACGCAGGCTTAGCGGGAACTATAGAAAAAGCGTTTTCCCTAGGGAGTTATTAAGTGTCTATTACCATAATAAACAGTTTTGGGTCTTTATACTTCATTTTTGTATCGCAAGTGTGATGAAAAACATTACTCGAGCCTATAAATCGCTCCAGCAAACCGTCGCGATTTAACTATACTCTCGTTTGCAATATTTAACTTACGCCCCATGTTACACAATGTACTATTGTTATAAAGTTATCGAAGTAGGTATTTGTTCGATATTTAAACTCGGTGCACCGTGCACCGAATGCACGCGGTTTGTACTGTTTTCATACGAAAAATGTCATCACCTGTGTTATCAGTAAATTACATACCTCTTACATCATTAATTAACCTGCCTTAATCAACCTGTTTACATCTGATCTTTGACCTGTTTAAAAAAAAAATAACATTTAAATATCAGCCTTAAGCCATCTCCAAAAGGTTCACTGGTAATCTTTATAGAAGTAAAACCTTCTCTTAGTTTCTAGATGGTTGATGTACTTATGAACGGTGTAAATAGATATTTCGATTTAAATAGGGTCAGATGAGTCAATGTGTCGCTACGGAGCAGCAGCAAAACAAACATACACACACATTAAAAATTTTTATTTATTACAATAATACAAACTTAATTCATATAATAAGAATGTGAATAATCTAATGCCTCGGCCGCAAGTTCATGTAAAAGGATTATCGTTATATGAGAAGGTTTTTGTTGATGAATTTTTGTACCCCTTTTTTGCCTTTTGCACAATATTTGCCAAGTTAAGCCGCGACCAAGAGCAGTTGAAGCTACTAAAAGTCACACGGAAAGAAAAAAATTCCACAATACTACAGCTGCAGCTACCCCCACAGAGTATAGGTATTTTCTATTTCTTTATCAGGTGGGTTTCATGCAGCCGGCCACCGGACTATTAGACTTTGCACTACTACCATAACGGATACCTATTTAGCACTCGTTCCTTGAAAGTGAACTACCCAAGTATATGTCTTTACTCTTAAAAGCTTATCACGGCTAAACTTTGACCGATTTTAATAAAATTTAGCGTTAAGAAAACCAGCGTGAGAACAATAGAACAGATTATCCTTTTTTGGAGGATGGGAAAGGATTGCACACAAATGCCACAAACCAAATCCTAAGCACTAAGCAGGCAAAGCCATTTTTGCATATCTTAAAACACATACATTTGCATATTTTAACAAAAAAATAGTAGTCAATGTGGGGAAACCCGTGTTTTGGTTGAGAAGACCCCGTCATGTCATATCATAGGGCAAGAACTTTCGTATGTGTGTATGTACGTCCTTCGCTCACACACAGAAACGAAGAGCTTCGCTCTTTCGGCTTTACGGACCTTCTAATAAGTGGGGTATGGGGATATAACGCAACGCGAAAAAGCTTGTAGACGGTCTTATCTGATAGAAGGTCTTCTCCACATTGAGCTCACGGTAAAATAAATACAATTCGACCGCAGACCGCATTTATTAAAGGGACCCACTGACTATCAGTCCGCCGGACGATATCGACCTGTCAGTTGTTCGGAACTGTCAAATTTTTGTTCTAACTGACAGGCCGATATCGTCCGGCGGACTGATAGTCAGTGGGCCCCTTTACAACGTCATAAAAACAAACGCCAATTTCAAACACAACAGCAAAAACCGACCGACTGTGTCATTGCAACATAGCCTTTTCCTAAACCATCTAAAATAAACACTAAATCTACAAATATAAAGCTCAAAATCCATCGCTCTACAAAAGTTAATCCAGTAAAGTCAAAGTTAAACAAATGTGTGTTTGATATCATAGGAATTAAGATTGATTTTTCTAGTAATGCTTATTCAGGATTTTCAGTACGCTTGTACCAAGCTTGCACCGGCTGTATATTCACATTGGCTACAGAGCGCTAGCGAATCGACGCTGAGTCAATCAATTCAACTGTACCCTTTATAGCGGTAAGAAATTGAGAGGGTTTGTACTGGTTTAGTTTAGCGTTCGTCCCGATTGCGATTGTAATAACACAGGCCGGTTGGTAACGGAGTCATTGTGTATACATAAGTAAATTGAGGAAAAAAACACAGTAGGTACTACAACGTCTACAACTTAAGCTCTGTTTTTATATTTTATCACAGACGTTAAAATGACTGTTTGATTGGACAATTTACTAATAATCATCCGGCTTTTGTTTTTGTATCTGGAATGCAGATTAATAAGAATATAAGTTTTTTGGAATACAACTGTCATGAATGGGTCAACATATCACGTTAAAAATAATTTTCGTGCCAATAAAGTACCATATGTACTAAAACATACATTTGTATGCGACTGTTTGTTACCCAAATAAATGAACAAAAAAAATGTTTGTCATCTATTATTAGAATTACTTTGTACCAAGTACCAACTTACTGACACCTATACGTAATTATATTACGTATAGTACACAATTGTTAATGATACGGACTTTGGACTTTATGTTAATACAGTACTTGTAATAGTTTGTAAGCATTATAATTGTAAGTACTTATACTAACTATCTATAGTCAGTATGACTAAGTGGAATATTGTGACGAAATTCTGACGTGACATGACGTGTAGTAGTGGCAAAGGGGTTCTTCAAAAATAGAGTACACAGGTTTTTAAAGAGTGCAACGCGCATGGGACCTCTGGAGTTGCGCGTCCATAGGCTACGGTGGCTGCTTACCATCGGGCGGGCCGTATTGTTGTTTGCCACCGACGTGGTATTAGAAATTAAAAGGCTAGTTAAGGCGTTAATGTGCTATGTGTTGAGGTGCAACGCAATCTTATTTATAATATAAAATAAATTTATGGGATAATCCTTACACAAATCCACCTTGGGGCTAAAGTATTGTCTCAATGGAACTGGTATACTCACTTTGCCGACTGTAGAACAAATTGGCTACCGAATGGACACCGCAGATTAGCCGAGGCAGAGGCAGAGGCAGAGCAAAAACGAGATGGCGGGATGACCTTGACGCTTTTTGCAGCGACTGGCGGGAACATGCAGTCATGCACCAAACCATGACGTGGCGGAAGAACGGGGAGACCTTTGCCCAGCATCAGCAGTGGGACACAAAATAGGCTATGTAAAAAACTAGCGACCCGATCACCCGAATATTTAAGTGCGAAGCGAGCGAGTTTACACAAAACCTTTACAAATTATATAAACCTTCCTCTTGAATCACTATCTATTAAAAAAAACTGCATCTAAATCCGCTGCGTAGTTTTAACCCTTTGAACGCCAAGAACCCCTAATATGATCGTTACTAGTCGTGTCCACAGCGCCAAGGACCACTATAGCGGTTATGGCGGACGCTGTCAAAGTAACCTTAACACTTTCAAGTAAAGTTTACATTCGCTCGCTTGCGCCCGTTACCTTGGCGTGACAGTGACGTTTTTGTTTACGACATAAAGCGTTCAAAAGGTTAAAGATCTAAGCATACATAGGGTCAGGGACAGACCGACAGACAGCGGAAAGCGACTTTGTTTTATACTATGTAGTGATAGTGAAAAGGAATCAAATTTCGTCAGGTCAACGTGAAGAAGACTGTCTATCACGTAAGACCGCCTACATGTTTTTTTAGGGTTCTCAAAACATTATTGCTAATGATTAAAGCAACAGAAATACATCATCTGTGAAAATTTCAACTGTCTAGCTATCACGGTTCATGAGATACAGCCTGGTGCAGACAGACGGACAGTGGAGTTTTAGTAATAGGGTCCCGTTTTTACCCTTTGGGTACGTAACCCTAAAAATCCTGACATTTCTTGTAACAGAGATTTGGCGTAGCTTCAACGGCGCCCCGGCGGCGCGTTGCGCTCTTTTTATGAGGTTATTCCTAAAAATCCTGACACTTGCTAAGTCCGGCCGCAATCCGGACAAAGGGTCAAAAATCCTGACATGTCCGGACAAATCCTACCATATGGCAACCCTACCTATGATGGTCTTCTTGACCAAAAGCAAAGAGGATATAATATTATAGAGCGGTATGTCATAGTAAATTTTGTACATACATACATATAATCACGCCTATTTCCCGGAGTAAATTTTGTAACCACAGTAAATTCACTGCCATCTATTGACACTCTTTAAACCTAAAATAGAAGATTTATAGAAATACGATAAAATGTATTTAAATATGGATAAATGTTTTTTTTTTTATTTGCATTAATTATTTTTATTATTTTGACCCATGTTCTTTCACTGATATGCGTTAAAATTGTTAAATAACAAACAAAACCGTCAACGCCCTCTATACGACAGTAGGCAAAAGGTAGTAGCGACATCTAATCGAGAATCAAATTTTCGTGATTTTCGAGGCACGTTTTTTCCTTAGACTGTATCCATCTATTACGGAGTTATATCTATCTTTGACATTAATCATTACATTGCCAGACTTTTTCATGCCATGCAGAATTACTCGTAGCTACTACAGAATAATAATAGTAGTACTCGTAATTACTATAGAAAAATACCAAAAGTGCCAAAAGTGTTATATGCTGGTCTTCCTAACATTAACCTTAGTTTTTTTTTATGATATAGGAGGCAAACGAGCAGACGGATCACCTGATGGATGGATGTTGTTGTATACTAGATTTTACTTTGTATTGATTAAGGAATTATCATACCAGTTTAAAATTGTATGATTCCTATTTATCCGCTCAAATGTTGCACTCCTGTAGCACAATAACATCGGTTGTGAATGTTGTTTGTGAATGGAAGCCTTTTAAGTTCTAAAAATTCAGTGCGGAAATATATTCTAAACTTGTGAACCTTGTGATATTATCTTATCTATTATCTTATAGCCCTTCAAGTGGTAACATCATTTTTGAGCCATTGGAACTTCGGTTTTATTTTAATAAATCAAATTTAAAATTAAATTACTTTACCGTCACTGGAAGCTTTATAATTGAGAGAGCATATCTGTTTCCGTCGAATTATCACCAGTCTAGTGCTTTATTTGACTCTTGTTTCCGGCAACAGTGGCGACACCTGGCGGACCGCGCCATTTTTACACCAGGTAAAAGATGTCCGGTGAACTGTTTGTTATTGGCATTCAGTTTCCCGTCGAAACAACAAGTCCGCAGCGAGTCAGGCTCACTGACCCTGCGGCCATTACAATTTAAATTTTAAAAAATGAAATGAAATTGTTACGTGTGATTCCTTAAATCAATACGTTATATTAATTAAAGTGAATTTAAGTGTAAAAAGTGACCACGTCACGTAAGTACCTTGATTTCTAATATTAGTAAAATGAATATGTGGTCATATATTTTAACAGTTTTTCTGTTCGGACCACTACCTACATTTTAAATTATTGTGCCAAATAATTAACAAGTTTACTATAGTGTTTTATTTGCAGATCTTTCTATCCGATTATACTTTTTGTGAGAAATTATACAATCGCTTGCATTTTTGACGAACGCTGAGAGTCAAGACGCAAATTTAAATTTGCCGTTCACTTTGATATTGAAACGAAATTAAAGGAACCTTCGGTCCCTAAGACTCCAGTATTTTATTTAAAATGCTTCTTGACGTTCAACGCTTGGGAAGCGCAGCATGGTCTGAGGGTAGATACTCTGATATACAAAAAATTTACAATCATACTCCAGGTTTCATAGACCTGGAAACAAACGAAGAGGTAAACATGTATGATATTTTACGCCATCTAGCTTATGCTGATAGAATCATATGCAGCTATTACCTACTCCATTTTGAAACAAAAACAGGCGATTCAAGATAGATTTTGTAGTCTTTTATCGTGGGCTAAAAGTATGAAATTTTTCTTATGAATTAAATACTAGTTAATGAGCTCGGTTTACAAAAGAATTCCTCTGATCTTCTGCAATTAGTTTGTGGTTACCGCGCCGAAGCTATTGAAATACGCAGAGAGGCCATTACAAGCCAAATTAAAGAGCCACTTGTCAAGGCATTAGTAAACAAAATCCCCCCTTGCACAACTAACATTTTTGATGCTGATTCTTTTACATCACCTCTTGAAAAGGCAGGAGGAGTTTGAAACATGTTTGGCCTCTTAAACATAATGATATTACCAAGGCAAATCAGCCTAACAGCCGCCCCTCGCGGGGGCAAGGCATACAAAAACCTACAATTCCATCGCGTGGAATTCAGTGCAATGCGAGCTCAGGGTACTTTTCCTCGCAAAATACGCATATGCAAACCTGTACCGACGCACCCTCGCGGGGTGTATGTCATTGGCAAAATTGTCAACAACCAAATTACCCTTGGGTCAACCTTCAAAAAACCACCTTGCTTACCACACAAGTGGAAGAGCGTAGTTTCAAAATTGAGGCTCGCGGCCCGGTCGTGGAGGTAAGTACTAGAGGATGAGGAAATTCCAGTAGAGGTTACAAAGGCAACCAGAAACGGCAGAAACCATGACTCGGAACCGTTTCAAGTAGGCCGGTAGCGCACCTCCTCATACAGTGGAAGAAAATGGGAGCACCAGTATTTCTGGTGCTCCCATTGTCTCATTTGCTATTGCATTAAAGTTAATACGAGGGTATCGCATACCATTCCTTGCATAACCACTTCTGGTGTATCCCAATTTAAAATCAGGCCCCTTTCATCACACTCCTGTGTCAAAAGAAAATTTCTTCAATTGTGCACTAGAATTAATATTTATTTATTTGCATTGCTATTTTAAGAAATGGATAGTGATCAGTGAATGGGTGAGCTTCGCAAGCATATTGCAGTTGGCAATGTCAACACTCTTTGCCAAGATAATAATTGTTTTAAAAACAAACGTTGCCTCAAAAATTGCTTTCCCTGATAACGAGTCAATCCTGTCAGAGGTTAGTGGTGAATTATATAAATAAATAAATATTTGGGGACAATCTTACACAGATTGACCTAGCACCAAACTAAGCAAAGCTTGTACTATAAGTAATAGGCGACGATATATATACATATATAGAAATATACATACTTATATACATAGAAAACACCCATGATTCAGGATTCTCAGGAACAAATATCTGTGTTCATCATACAAATAAATACCCTTGCCGGGATTCGAACCCGGGACCATCGGCTTCATAGGCAGGGTCACTGCCCACTGCAGACCGATCGTCAATATATAGTTAATGATGTCAATGATGCTCCGTGCCCAAAATGAAGGCTCAAGGCATTCTAAGTGTAGCACTAACCGTCACCAAGCTTCATTTCTCCTCTTTTCCTTTTATCGGACGGATCAGCTCGACCAATTTTCAACTTGAAAGCGCTAAACGGTTTATATACTGGTCGAACCGTTTCACCACATAAACATGCATCGGATACCCGACTTCCTCAACCAAATGACGGGGTGTGCAGGTATATGCCATAATCATCATAATATACTTCCACGTACAAGTCTCACGTTTCACGCACGTACGCCAAGTGTATTTTCCATACTGACAAAATTGACAAAAACGTTGTCAATACTGACAAATTGGGTAGCTCAGACCTTGCGGCAACAATGGAATGTCAGAATTGTAGTTTACCTAGACGATTTTCTGATTGTCCATCAAAATGCCATACTACTAGATCATGTCAAAATCTTTATTCGAACCCTCATAAGTATCGATGGTAAGTAAATTTCACCCTGCCAGACCCATCGAACACATCGTTCCTAATACCGCAAAGTGTGTCGAGCGATTAAATTGGTGGGTATAAAGTTGACAGGCGTCAACAACTCTACATCACCCTCCCCACCAATTTTCTAAAACCGATGTCCGGGTCGCAGTTGAACGACCTAGCTCTTTCGGGAGCTTTGGAACCTTCATTGCAATCAGAAAGAAATGTTAGCTATCCTTCATGTTCTTCAAGGTTACGCTCACCTGTTGCATCACAGTTTGATGCCTATACAATGCGACAACAGGACGGCCGTAACCCGTCTAATGAAAGAAGGGGGATCGAAATCGTTAGCCCTGGTAAACATAACCCATCGGACTTTAGATCTTCTAGATCAAAATCAAATACACTTTAGCATACATTATCTACCGGGGAAGTACAATTGTCAAGCCGATCAATTATCGCGTCGTCACCTACCGCCGGAATGGCACTTACTACCGGCTTGCGTGGATACAGTTTTTGCGAAGTGGGAAATACCGGTGGTGGATCTATTCGCCTCGGCAACAGCCCACATGGTACACAATATTATGTATCCCGAGACCTGAAAGACCCTCAAGCGATGTACCACGCATTCAGTATTCCGTGGAACTATCCACTCGCGTGGGTATTTCCACCACCTTTTCTGATGCCCATAGTCCTCGCTCACTTGAACCAATCGACCGGGATATTTCTGGTAATGATGCCTTGCTAGGGAAAAAATGTTCTGGCGGGCAGATCTCAAAGCCCGAGCGCTAGCAAGGCCGCTTACTCTGAGACACCTGCGGAAGAATCTCAATCTCATCGACACGTCGACAGGGTTATCACCTCCCTAAGTCGAGGAAATGATTCTCGAGGTTTGGAAGTATACTCTGTATAAGTATACTCTGAGGCGCTAGTCATGGAGCTCAGATCAATTATCATTGCTTAACAATTCTTGCAGAAAAATGACTTTAAGAACTTACAAAAAAGCTTGAGCTTGGCAACGTTGGATTTCTTTGGCATGTACAAATATATATATAAACTAGCACAATTTTTATCGGATTTACATCAAATAAATAAATTATCAGTATAATACCATACTTTTACACAAGTCAGTCGTTTCTACATTGTGTAACACTGAAACATCAAGTTGTTTGAGTTCACATGTTCTGATAAAACATATTCTTAAGTCGATTTCCTTAACGTGTCCTAAAACGACTAAACCCCCATTTTGGGATGTTGATTAACTGATAATTCTTTAACAATGCTTTCCAAATAATGCGCCATACTGCCACTTTACTACTTCTTTGCTCTGGTAGGCGCATACATAATTTAACCTTGCTTACGATTGACCATGACAACTGTATAAGATCAGATAAATGTATCATTTTTTGGCCACAGTTTGGCGCAAAAATAGACTAGTAATTACAGGCAGTCAGGTTGGAAACTATTAGCAAATACGAGTAATAGTATGCTAAAGCTCCCTTTTTTGGATAGAAAGAACCATATCACTTGTAAATGACAGACGTAATGCTGCTAAATAAATAATTTAATTTGTTCATGACAAATGTCAAGAATCGGCCGCAGCCAGCCTCACGGACGATCATTGCTAATTAGATAAAAACTTTGTTTAAAGAAGCGAACATAGCAGCTGCCCAAGGTAGTATTAGATCAGCTGCAGCTTCAAAAAGTTGGTGGGAAAATCATTCCCTTGATGACATTATGGCTCGTGGAAACTGGCAATCAGCTAACACATTTCCAGCGATTTTACAGGAGACAGGTAGCAAGAACAAGTATTTCTTCTACAAATGTCACACAATTGTTTAATTCTGTATAGGTATTACGATCATTGATTTATATAATATAGTAATAGTAAAGTAAATTTGATTTCTCAGGCACTGTGCCTGGTTGCAATCATTGTACCTGATCGTTCAGGCAAGATTATACAATTAAAATAAGTACATAAATAAATTATAATAAGGAATAACTATAAATCATTACATTTGAACTACTAAGTGTAAAATTATCTGTTCGAAGAATAAAATAATTGAAATCGATATTTCAGTATCATATATTTCAGTCATCATAAATTCAGATACTAATCAATCACATTGGCGCTATACATTAGAATTAATCTAATAAGGGGCGACACCAGGCGATAACAAACATGTCTCAATTATAAAGCTTCCAGTGACGGTAAAGTAATTTAATAGCAGCGTTTTACCTGAAATAAAACGCATATTAAAATACTTACCTCACTGGAAGCTTTCATTTAATTTCTGCCTGGTGAAATTGAGCCAATGACAAACAGTTCACCGGACATCTTTTACCTGGTGTAAAAATGGCGCGGTCCGCCAGGTGTCGCCACTGTTGCCGGAAACAAGAGTCAAATAAAGCACTAGACTGGTGATAATTCGACGGAAACAGATATGCTCTCTCAATTATAAAGCTTCCAGTGAGGTAAGTATTTTAATATGCGTTTTATTTCAGGTAAAACGCTGCTATTAAAATTGCATAATTGTCCGGGAGCTGGTTCAAGCCACTTGACGGGATAGTAGTCTTGACTTGTCTCTAATGTCCACTCTCTACAAACCTGCACCAAACTGTTTCTATTTACCCAAATGGTTGACTGGTAGAAAATGCCTTAAGCAATAAAGTTTAAATAAATAAATAAACTTGGCTATCTAACATTCTCAGAAAAAAATATGAGAAAATTTTATAAGCGACTGAGGAAACATCCAGCAGCATGTAAAGTAAAATAGACATAATGTCCAGTAGATAACGGCTTATCTGCAAATAGAATAGACTAATATGCAAACGAAATGTTTAGTACAACATAAATTTTTGTGAAACTATTCAGCTGACCACCTATAATTGTATTATTTTATGCTGCCCTGTCTACTTATGCTGTAAATAGAAAAAAAATGCTAAAATGTTTTAGAATTCCTAGTGAAAACTCAACTCTTAAAATGGATTTGACAGACAAATTGACTAGTTAATCAGAGAATCAGATTACATATAGGATTTTGTCATATGTTGTAGAATCAAATAGATAGCATGAACATTTTCTACCAAACAGTAACAGATAATGTTGAAAAAGATATATTCAACCAGAAAATTTACAAAACACTTACAATATCCGATATTGCTGGTCCTAAAAAACACTTTGTCCACGGAAAAACACATTCAAAGGTCTTTTTCTTTAACACAATACACTGAGTCTTATGCACGAAATAATAGTACAATTTTCAAGAAGACACAGTTCAAAAACACACGGAAATTCGCAAAGTTCGAAGTCTAGTAAGAAACCTTTCGCTTTATTTTAATGCTCGTTTCGTAATTACGTGACAGATTAGATTAATGAAGATGTGCGATGCAAATATGTACGTAATGTCACAGAACGCAATGTACGAAGAAGAAACAATATGTAGAAATACGAAAATAAATAAACGATATGGCAACATTGATCACAGTATATTTATAAGTACAAAAATGGTAAATAGTCATAATAAAAAGATTGCCGTAGCTCCCTAATATTTCAAATTGATAAAATTTTGTGATTAAAATGTTTTCGTGACAAGGGCCTTTAATTTTGTCATAAGTTCTGTAATTTAAAATATTTGTACCTAAATTTTATTTACATGCAACCCTGAACGATCGTTCAAACTTGATCCTTTGGTCAAGAGAAGTATTATAAAAATTGTATTTGTAACTTACTGAGTAAAACAGAAAATTAATATATTTATTGCAAATAATTACAATATTGCTATTAAATTTCTCAAACCCGAAGTTATCAACAAAATATTCGTTTCGCGCAAATTTCGGAAAAAAAATGTGGTTCGAAATTGGTATTTGAACGGTTGCCGAAAGTCGTAGTGAGGTACTTCATCGATTAAAACCGATATTTTTTCATGAACTCAATATTTTTTGGTGAAATTCAGTAAGTTTTCGTGAAAACCTGCATAAACACTTAAATAAATAGTCTTAGTTTTTGTTATAATTATCAAAATATGTCACTGATATCTAGTATCCAAAATTAAAGATTGAACGTAGCATTAGAAGCAACAGGTTTCAAAAATTATTGATTTTTTGGCAAAAGGTTAGCTTGTATATGTCACTCGCCGACAAAATGTACCGAATATCTGTATTACTTGGATGGTACTTATTTATAGGATTTTATGGGATTTGTAAAAGTGTTGCTGAACAAACTCCAGTGACTTTTACGTTTAAAGAATATCAGTATAAAGATTCCCCTAAAAACGTAAGTGCACATCGTTTTCCTCGTCGTCAGTATTAGTTGGCTTACTAAATATGTTACGACATATAAAACATTAATTAATGTAGGTATTTAAAATTCACTCTTGTATTTTCTTTTCCATTTACAGGAAATGACATTTCGGGAGTTCGAAACCGCTTGTGAACAGAGCAGTGCCTGTAGCCACATGACCGGCCTTGCTCGAACTCGTTGCGTGAGGGAGTGTGTCTCCCCTTCGTGTTACAGGGAACTTTATCAAACAGATCCGGTAAGCCGAAGACTCCATGTATGACGTAGCGGTGTGGTACTGCTGCACCGCGCGGAACGGCGAAGGTAATCCGCCTAGCGAGACACAACGCCGCGCCACCGCCGTCCGCGCGGTGTAACGCTGTAACGGCCGTTAATGGTGCCATTTATCCGGTCTAGGCGCATTACCTACACCGTTATACAAAATTTATCTCAATCGGACATCAGTAAATTAAAACCTAAATTTAAAATTAAACGTATGAGATTTGGATCAAATAAAAAAAAAACAATCGTATGAAGCTATCTTAGTGTATTAAAATGTCCATTCTTTAGAAATTGATTGATTAAATTTGGCTATAATACTTACGCTCTTCTACAGATAATCATTTCGTCTGTTTCAGCTTGAAGATGGTGAAATAGACGTGCGATTGAACTCCTTTAAAGGTTGCTTCATTCAAAGAAGTGGCAGAACTAGAAACTGATTTAATCATAGCGTCGTCTCTTCTTTAGTCTTGATCTCTAATAAAATTAGAAAGATACGTAACAAGATACTATTTATATTAACAGTAAGTAAAATTTGTGTCATTTATTTTCAGCAAGTCAAGCATGTACTGTAAAAAAATACATGATTGTATTTATAGTTATTTGTTTTACAAGGTTTTAGTTGTAAGCAATAATAAATAAATAAGTTGTTATTTAACCTCTCGTGCTAATGTTGATATCCGAGCAAGCAGAAGATTCCACGAGTGTAGCAAGTGGTTCTAAAAGTAGAATTTTGAGCGTTGCGAGGGTTTCAAGGCACGAAGGTTAACCAAATTTTGCCACCGAGTGAAACACAAAAATTTTCACCAAACCAACGCAAGGAAAATACTAACTAATTTTTGCAGGTTCATCTTTCAGTAGCCAGACAGGGCCAGACTCAATGACTTTTTATTTTGTTTCAGCTCTTCTATGGCCTTATCACTCAGAGGAAAACTTTCATAAATTACGTAGCAGAAAATATAATATATAAGCAAAATAATTAGCTTGAACTTTCATGAAGAAAAGAAAGGTTGTCAGCAATGTCCTTTGTGTGAATTATGGAACTTAAAAATGTTATATTTTTATGACGAATGACGACGAGTACAGTTCAGACTTCAGAGGCACTTTTTCAGTTTTTGAATAATTGTAGATCATGTTTCTTTGTAACTGTAATAAAATAAACACTTCGTTTAGTTGTATAATGTAATATTTTTCCCGTTTTATGAGAAATAATATAACAAGACAATATTTGTAGTGTAAAGACAAGCAACTTTATAAAACTTTATTACAACACGGTCTTTTTGATATCGTACTTAGCCAACAAACAGTCTACGCGCGAACTGCGAGTATTTTCGGGCTGAAGAATGAAGATATGTTAGATGTGCGCGGTGTCCATGAACTGGCATGCACACTTATGGTGCAAAACAGGGATGTTGCGGATGCCGATTTTTTGACATCCGCGGATGCGGATTTTTAAAGGCTCACATCCGCGGATGCAGATGTCGAGATTAGGCACATAAAACACGTCAAATATTACACTTTAGTAATTTTTATTTAAAAAAAAAACGAAACTTTTAGTATATGAACAATAATATAGGTGACCCTAAATCGCATTAGTATACTAAAGTCCAAATAAAACAAATTATTCACTTCTTGTCGTTGTCCATCATAGGCTAAAGTGCTCGATCGACGAATCACAAAAACGAAACGAGATTCCTATTGGCAAATGAAGAAATAACCTAGCACTTACGCCGCCGCTAAGACGTTCCTGTACCTACCTGTTCCACATCCGACTCCGCATGAAGCTCCGCATCGATTTTATGCGGATGCGGATGCGGATGTGGAAAATAATGCGGAAGTTCCGCGATTGCGGATGCGGATGCGAATATTCGCAACATCCCTGGTGCAAAATAATTAAATTAGTCGACCTTTGATTCCTTAGGTCACGCGTCAACTGTATAAAGTATGCTTAAATTCCTGTTTACGATTATTAAATTAAAAAATTAAAATTATTTATTTGGTAGCATACAATGTTTCGGTAATTGGGCTAGTATCTCTTTTTAAGTATTGTTAATACTTGTATTAAGAGATTACCGCTCTTCCACTATACGTAAGTAACAGATTTTTACATTAGTTGTAGTTACGCTAAAAATTTACAATTACAATTTAACATTAAAATTAAAATAACAATATCATGCTAAAATATGAATATTCGAGTAAATTTATACATTAAAGTAATAGCAGTTTATTTTGTGTGTGTGTGTGTGTGTGTGTGTGTGTGTGTGTGTGTGTGTGTGTGTGTGTGTGTGTGTGTGTGTGTGTGTGTGTGTGTGTGTGTGTGTGTGTGTGTGTGTGTGTGTGTGTGTGTGTGTGTGTGTGTGTGTGCTGGCTTGTTGCCTCCTAGCAAATGCAGTTTTTACTGTCGGAATGATTAGGACATAACTATTACTATAACTAAACTTAGGTTTAAAATATTTTTTTATAAAATTAAAATGTTGTCCATCTATATATATTTTTAATCAGTAAAAAAAGTTATTTATTCTTTATAAACACACTTAACATATTAATATATTATAATATTTATAATACAGTCCTAATTTTGAATAGTTTTCTAATTTACTTTAGAACGCTAGAATTCTGTATTTACAATATTACAAAATATTTAATTAGTGTACTGTCTAATCTAGCCTAAACACATTACAAAAACAAGTCCGCTCCAGACTACGCGGCGCGAAGCCGCGAACGCGAGTTTGGAGTCGATTTCGCTGATTAGCGAACTAGACTCCACACTCACGTGTGCGGCTTCGCGCCGCGAATCGCATTTCGCGCACTAGTGTGGAGGGCCCTATAGAACGCTACCATTAAAAATCAAGGCCATTAAAAACCGAACTTTACCGGTAATATAATAACCGGTTTTTGACAGCGCTATCAATCACGTAAAAAAATTTTCTTCCACTTGCCATCGTGCGAAGCGGTCTAGTGGAAATAGTAAAATGGCTTCTTTGTGTAGACAAATTATTCGCGGAAATGCACTTAAAGGTGTTCTCTTGAACTCCGCCCGTCGAGGATATGCCGACAAAAGTAAGTACATTCTAAATGTTCAGTATAAGCCCCAACCTCACTTGTCAAAATTGAGTTACGTAATGTCAAAATCACCCTAAAAATATGACAAATCCCCATGGAAAGTAATATTTTCGAAATATCCAAATGAGCCATATAAATCTTTTATTGATAAAGAACTCGTATTATGTACAGAGCTGTTCCAACGTTCTACGAAATGTCAATCTATCACGTTGTATTGATTTTCCTGTAATTTATTTTTTCATAAAAAATAATGTATTTTTAAAACCATTCAAAATAAAGTTTATTTGTTTCGTTGTGCACATGTGTGTAATTTTAAATTAAATCAGTTTTGTGAGATACATGTTACATGTCTTATCTCTGTATTTATCTATGCAGGTCCTTAAAATGGCAAATCCCTGACTAGCAAATCAAACCTGAACCGATAGCACATAATCCGTTGTCAGTATTTATGTGTACTTTATGTACAATTATCCTTAACTATATGTAAATTGAAAAAAGTATGTTTGCTACATTTACAAGCTACTTTCTCACATATACAAGGTTAGGTTATGTTACATTTTATAGTTTTGGCCTACAAACTTTATTACCAGAAACATTTCTCTTTTATATAATGATAAATAAAGCGGTATATTAATACACAATAAATACATGTTACCAATATATTATAAGAACAAACAATTTCCAATACATTTAGTTATCAAAGTATAATTATTTAAACTTTTACTTTAAGTGGTTTTTTTCATGTATTTATGTATCATGTTGCACTAATTAGATGCTGTTGGTACGTACCTTAGTTTTTCACTAGTAAACAAATTACCAAGCATTCCCATTTGATATTTAAAAAAAATAAAGCTTTACACAAAAAAAAATTGTTTTGACATTGATGACCTTCAAACATGACCTGTGTAATCAAAATAGAGTTGAGCCGTTTCGGTAACATTCCCCATTTTGTATGGGGAAATTTCTCACTCGGTAACATTCCCCATACGAAATGGGCAATGTTACTGGGAATGGCACTACTCTAAATCAAAATCAAACATATGACATATGGTTTTATTTAAACCAAACATAAGAAACATACAGTATGTGTTTGTTTTAAAGAAAAATCTAACCTTGTATAGGTGAGAAAGAAGTTTATATAGTCATAGTCATTATATTTAGTCAAGAAAACAATACAGGTATGTATTGTGTTTGAAATACATGCTTTGTTCCGGCATTTTGCCACGGCTCATGGGAGCCTGGGGTCCGCTTGGCAACTAATCCCAGGAGTTGATGTGGGCACTAGTTTTTACAAAATTTTATAAAAGCAGCTTCTCAATAAAAATATTTACAATTTCCTCTGAAACAGCAAGTGATCCATAATGATTTTTAGTTTAGTAGGCTGTCTGTATCTGTTATAAAGGCTTATGGCTTGATGACCAGCGGAATGCACAGCAACCTCGAGTCTAGGACAAAACTTAAATTTCATATTCTTGGTCCGCATAAGTATGTGTTCATATTGCTCTTCAAAAGACTTGTTCTTAAGAAGTTTTGTGAGCAACACCAAGACATACAAACTGGGTACTGTGAGAAAATGTCTACACGAAACCCATGGAGGTCTGCGAAACATAATATGCACTGCTCCCTTAAAGCCTTAGAGCCCTGTTAATATTATACTGGTAGCTATTTCCCCAGAGTTGAATGATATATCTTAGCTTAGATTCTATCAAAGCGTAAGTAGACTGTCTTGAGCTGATTGATTCCCATGACCCCATGATAAGTAGCAAACATACTTTTTTTTAATTTACATATAGTTAAGGATAATTGTACATAAAGTACACATATTTCTTTTCTAAGTGGTATAGGTCCATTTATGAATTTCCATATGAATTTATTTCTCATGCAGTGATGGCGGATCCCCTGGAGCACGCCACCGGTCTGGAGAAGAAGGAGCTCCTCGCCATCCAGTCCGGAGACGATGATCCATTCAACATGAAGGTCCTCAAGAAGGCTGCCGGCACCAAGGCTAACCCCACCCTGGTGCCCTCATGCTTTGACGCCCGGATTGTTGGATGTATATGTAAGTAATTGAACACACCTATATAATATGGGTAAAACATAGCTCCATGCAGAGTGTGCATGGAAGCAGAGGAAACAACAAAACATATACTCTTGGACTGTAAACAGGTAGAAGTATACAGGAGCAGGCCATAGACACCTCTAGGTGTGTTTCCCTAGTGGGAAACCATGCAAACTAATGGAGGCAGGTAGCAACCTAAATGGTATTGTGGCACAAAATAAGTTATAGTATTATACAGAATGGCCACGCACCGCCCCGCCCCGACTCGAATAACCTCGCCCCGCGACAGCAGATTGACGGCCGTTTGCCGGCCGCTCAGTACTGTTTTTAAGCAACTTACTCACACAATAACGCATGCCGCGTGTACAGACGTGCCATTCACACATGAAACGGAAGTGATTTTTGATGTAGAGATGGGTAGCTCAGGGGATATAGATATAAAGGATATATATCTTTCTCTTTTCATGAATCACTCTTCTTGTCTTTACGAATCCGAATATATCAGTATATCCCAATATATCCGTACACTCGCACCGTCGCACTTCGCTTATCTTATCTATCTATTCACTTTACTAAAGTGAATAGATAGATAAGATAAGCGATGTCTATTGTCTCTTTGTCTCGGCCGCGCGTCGACGCCGTCGGTCAACCGAAGTACAATGCTATGATGTGATGAGTCAAATTGAGTTCTATTGCTTAAAGTTTTAAAGCTTAAAGTTGTTTGTTTGTAGCATGAATTTTTTCGTTGTTATTATACACTAGCTGCGTTTTGTTCCTACAAAGTTAGAATTGAACTATGCATATGCAAACTAATTTAGGTCATATTTTGATAAGTTTAAGGATTTACACCAAACGTATTTGCGATTTCCAAAATTTTGCAAATCGTTCGCTTTGCTTTGACCTCGTTCGTTTCGACGGGACTTGAGTGTATTCCTTTAGGTATTTAATAAAATGTAAACAAACCGCAATAAGGTATTTTATTACGCAAAAATATTAAAATTCAATAACGTCAATACATTCATTTTTAAATGCAAGGTCAAGGTTATAAATAGCGCAATTTACGACGCGCAGATTTGTCAAACCTAAAGTAATAGCATGAGCATGACAATACGAACCAAAGCAAGCGCCTTCGTGAATGAATCAATCTATATCCAATATCCATCATGATACAATCATCCAAGACATCCAATATACAAAATGAAAGAAACAATCTCGCCACGGTATAATAACTACTCTAGTGTCCTCTCTCTCACTCATAACATGACGTAAAGTGAGCAAGTGCCGATAGTATCGATAGTAACTGTATCGGCCCGATACAGTTGCGAGCGGGAGCAGTGACGCATACGGATATAAAGATATAAAAGAGTGATATATATCCCAGTGAGAGAAAGATATATATCACTCTTTTCTTTTTACTGACACATTTCGCCCATCTCTATTTTGATGTATAGCGTGTCCGCCCTGAGATTGTAGTTCGGGCGATTTTCCGTAACTTGACGACTGGCGCCTATTTTGCGTGACAGGGGGGGGGGGGGTTGGCTAGTCTTTTCAGTTGCAGAAGCAGTTTTCAAGTTCCTGAGTTAAGTGTGGAGTTCCTTTTCGACGCTGTGTCAAACACAAAAGCTGTCACTCGGACGCACGTCACCGAAATGTCAAAACTTTAAACACACTTTATGCACATGCACGTAGGTCTATGTTGCTCTGTGGTCTTTGACTGATTAATCCGTCTTTGGCGTTGGACCTTAGACTTCAGTTTTTTTAGTATCCTGTAAGGATTATTTGTCCTAGACAAATAATTTCCCCAGAACACCAGAATGACAAGGAAACAGAAAACAGAGTGTGTATTGCATGGAAAAAATACTGGTCATGGAAAGAGATTATGAAAAATCCAGATATCCCACTAAAATGCAAAAGTAAACTGTTTAACTCTTGCATCCTCCCTAGCATGACCTATGGTTGCCAAACATGGGCCTTAACGCAAAAGAATAGGAAATCCTTAGAAGTGTGCCAACAGAACATAGAGAGAAGTATTCTCAACATAAAAAGGAAAGGCAAAATAAGACTAAGCACCATAAGAAAAAACACAAAACTATACATCCATTAGTTTCCTATTCCTATGTAACAAGTAACCTTAAATGGAAATGGACTGGGCACATGCTGAGAGAACCAGGACAGAAATGGTCAAAAATTGTTACAACTTGGTACCCCAAAGATGGGAAAAGAAAAAGAGGCAGACCGTACCGCAGATGGGAAGATGACATAAGATCGCTGGACCAACATGGACAAGAAGAGCAAACAACAGAGAGGAATGGAAGGTCTTAGGGGAGGCCTAAGCCGGGAGGCAAGTCGACCGATGTCAATAAAAATACCAAATAACATATACGACAAAGAATTTTATTATTATTATGTTTAAATTAAGTTAATTATGTTTTTTCCTAAAACTTGACAAGAAATGTAAAAAAATAATAATATGATGTCAAAATAAATGGCTATTTTATTTTATTTAAGGATTATTATTAGTCCTAGGTATCCTTGTATATAGGTAGAGTTAAACCAAGGAAAGTTTGTAGAGATTTTGACAGCACACGCAGTGCCAGTGTTATATATACGACATAATTTCATAGAAGTTTGACGTTTATAATAACACGTGCACTGCGTGTGTGTTTTTTAATTACCTGGTTCGGTTCTTAAGGAAAACTTTGCATTACATTGCATTCCTTATACCATCCATCGTCAAATCTTAAACTTTATTGCAATTTATAGTACCTTCATTGCGCAATGCACAATTTGTGTCTGAGAATTACTTCTTTTATTTATCGTATGGTTCCTTCAATACGGCGACATGGACACAAAAAGCTTTTAAGGATACTTTTCATTTTTTTTATTATAGGTCTGGTCTAATCTCAAAAAATCGAAAATTTTGTGATATGGCTGTATTGCAGGCATCATATTTTCTTAAATCCTCTAATTCTCCAATTGAGGGGGGATTTAAATCTTCTCGGGGCAGAGGTATAGGGTTAGAGCCAGCGTAGCTTTATTTGACGTTCATAAGCGCATTGTAATATGCCTAATTAAATAATAAACTTTCTTTATCTTAAGATACTTATTGTTATTTTATGTTGTTTCAGGCGAAGAACACTCCACAGCTATCAGCTGGCTTTGGATACATAAGGTAAATACTATCCACCAAAAAAAGTGGTACTTATACTGGCGTTGTATATGTACGGTCACAGACAAATTGTTGATCCATCTGAGGTTCAAACTTATTTGGTTGTCAATACTAACGGTATGAAATGTCCAATGTAAAATAAACCCTAAATGGTTTAACAATTAAAGTCCATGACTGTACTAGATCCCGAATTAGATACATTTTTCTTTAGCCCTTTCTTACCAACGCGTAAAGTGGTTAAACGAGATGTATCATGAAGCTTCGCGAAAGTTAACTTCCGCTCCGCTGGTGGGTTAACTCGGTTGCTGCAACCATATAGAGCGTTACTGTCATAGTAAATTTTGTAACCCCAGTAAATTCACTGCCATCTGTCGACACACTTTAAAACTAAAAATAAATATTTATAAAAATACGATAAAATGTATTTAAATATGGATAAATGATTTTTTTATTTGCATTAATAATTTTTATATGATTTAGACCCATGTTCTTTCACTGGTATGCGTTAAAATTATAAATAACAAACGAAACAGTCAACGCCCTCTATACGAGTGTAGGCCAAAACTAGTGGCGCCATCTGATCGAGAATCAAATTTTTGTGATTTTCGAGGCACGTTTTTTCCTTAGACTGTATCCATCTATTACGGAGTTATATCTATCTTTGCTGCAACCAAACAAACATATAAAAAAAAACTAAATGAGAATTTATCAGATAGGAAGCTACGAGAAGAAATGTTAACGTGCCTCTCTGAGGCAGATAACGAAATTTCTTTTCTCTGCTTTCGCAGTGGTCCCTCTATGGTATCAATCAAGTTCTTGGTAATGTTGCTAACTTATGGCGTTATTTTTAAACGCGCTTGGAGCCTCAATTAGCTATTAATCATTTCTGTGTTTCTGTCAGGTGTTATGTAGGTATTTCTAAGAATAAGGCTTGTAAAGTTTTATGAGTAGGGAGGTTAATGTCCATACTTTGAATTATTTTGTATTTTTAGCTCGTTTTTTTATTCAATTTTCAGGGCCAGCCCCGCCGCTGCGAGTGCGGACACTGGTACAAACTTATCGAGAAGACGCCCCTTTAAACGCAATTTTAGTTTTACGTAGCTACACTGCAATAATCGCGCATCTCTACGCCGAGCATTTTTGTTATCATGGTTCCTGGTGTTGCCATACGCAAAAATAAGAGATGCAATAGATGTCAATAAATCAGAAATAAACATTAAATAATTATAAGCATACTTCGCGTTTTATTGTGGACTGCCTTGAGTTGATGTGTACACAAATGTAATTTGGGTTTAGATTAGTGGTTAAATAAACGTTTAACTGTTATGATATCTTGTCATTTAATTTGTTGAACTATTTTACTTATGTAGGCATTTTATTTTGTTCCTGCGCCTCTACGTTGTAGGCTTGTAGGTTATTGTTATTAGGTTCTTCCAACAACCTCGTCTGCGTTGAATAATGATGATGAATAAATTATTGATAAAAACTACCCAACGCCCATTCCTTTCCCGGGCCTCCAACGATCTCCATACCAAATTCTATTTCAATCTGTTCAGCGTATCGTGAAGAGGTAACAGATACACAAAACTTTCGACACATCTCAAAACTTTTTTGTAGTAGAAGAATTGCGTTGCAAGCGTTGCGCAAATAAGAAAAAGTTCAAAAGCTTAAAACTATACCTACTGCAAACACTTGAGTGACAATTGCACAAATGCAAGTGCCACTTAAGTGTTTAAATTTAATTATAAATGATTATAATTTAAAATGAGTATACTTAGTTATTTAATAGTACATTGTGCAACGTGGGGGGGTAAGTGAAATATTGTGTCTACACTTCGTCAGTCGCGACACATCCGACATCTAGTGTCGAGTAGCAGTACTGAGAGTTCTGCACTTGACGCTAGATGTCGACTACGAAGTAAAGCGCGTTTTAGTAAGAAAACTGATGTATGGAGTTACCACTTTCTTTGCTTATATTTCTCTAGGCTTATACGGAGTTACATAGGTCTTTGGTATGATTATCAACAATTTACAGTATTTCATAAATAAATGAAACAATGATATTTAAGCATGTGATTTTTTGAAAAGGTTGCTAGTGGCATCTGCAGTTGAGTAGTAGAACGACTATAGTTAATCTACTTCCCGCTAGAGAACTCTAGTAGTCTCATTGAGATAAAATTCTATGATATTTTAAGGCAATAAAAGAAATAATTCTCTTAATAAAAATCACATCTTAATACCTCCGTTAATAGTTGCAATTACGTAACCGTATTTGTTACATCCCATTCAACTGTATCAGGAAACTGCTTATTTTTTTATTACTTGTTACGGTCCTTTTCCTATGCTATATCAGTACTATTAGTTATTCTGTGACTATATGCAATTCACTACAAATTTCAATTCTATTTATTTAAAAAAATGGACGACTGGCGATCCCAACACGACCCGAAAGCCGCGGTTAGAACTTTAGAAGATTGCTAGTGACATCTGTGACCAGTAAGTTAAACTACTTTACCTAAGTTAAGCTATTCGTCGCTAGATGTCTCTAGCTGACTTTACTGCATGTAATAAAAAATATTTGTTTAAATTTATCAACTGTCAATAGAATTGAATATTATAACTGTCAAATATGGCTAAGTTTGCAGTAAAGGGTTTAAGATCTTGATTTTACCTTTTTCATTTTAATGGGTTCCAAAAAGTTGCGTTTCAGAGGATGCTAACGACATCTATGGTCGACTTATCAACCTACTTTAGTTATTCTATTCGCCACTGGATGGCTCTAGGTGTTACAATAAAAATTGAGTAGCTTAACTTCAAACTCGAGTATATCCATCTGTCAGATTATGCAATCTTGGTATTAACAAAAGGTAATAGGGTAGATATTTGCTGAGAGGGTCCAAGTAGATTAACTATAGTCGTTCCACTACTCAACTGCAGATGCCGCTAGCAACCTTCTTAAAAATCACATCCTTTTGATATCATTGTTTCATTTATTTATGAAATACTGTAAATTGTTGATAATCATACCAAAGACCTATGTAACTCCGTATAAGCAAAGATAGATATAACTCCGTATAAGTTACTCTATGGTATAAGCATAAATAAATATAAGTAAAGAAAGAGTGGTAACTCCATACATCAGTTTTCTTCACGAATGTTTTCTTCCCAAAACGCGCTTAACTTCGTAGTCGACATCTAGCGTCAAGTAGCGGAACTCTCACTACTCGACACTACACGTCGGATGTGTCGCCGTCGCGACACTCGCGACTGACAGTGGAGTGGTTCCAAAAAGTCATAAAAAGTCGAGGATGCTAACGACATCTATGGTCGACTTATCAACCTACTTAAGTTATTCTATTCGCCACTGGAGGGCTCTAGGTGTTACAATAAAAATTGAGTCGCTTAACTTCAAACTCGAGTAAATCCATCTGTCAGATTATGCAATTTTGGTATTAAGAAAAGGTAATAGGGTAGATATTTGCTGAGAGGGTCCAATGGATTTGAACTTAAGCGATTTATTTTGCAAGTGCTGTTAATTACGAGTAGCATTAGGTACTAAATGTAGCGTTTTTGAGCAGGCGCGGCTTCCTCTAAGGAGCGCTTGTGCAGTGCACTCCCATAAATAATCATAATGAAATTATAGTGCCTAATTAATATATTACTCTTTAAGATCTATCGTACAAAAGTAAAATACCAATTAAATAATTACCTTTATTCATTATAAGTTTATAGACGGCCTATACTACTCGGCCTACTCCTATAATTTCATAGGAATCATAGGTAACGCGCGAAGCGGAGCGCTTTGGATTGCGCTCCTATGAAAAAGATTTAGTACATAAAATCAATAGGAAATTCAATGAGAGCGAAAGAGAAGTTTCGCTACAGTTCCGCACGTGAAACAGAAGATTTTCTATGAAGAAAGAGGTAAAATTGGAGCGGCGCTCCGTAGCCCGTTTGACCTTGCGCCCTCTCGTCGAATGCGCGCGCATTGTACGCGCCATATTGTCACTTGTTTGTAAACAGACCTTAGTTAGTAGTCAATTTTAAAGTACGCGCGTGAATGGAATTTTGGCATTTTTTTATTATAAATAATTAACCAAGAGTTTAAGCAGTAAGTGCACATAATTTGTTTGTTGTGAGGTATTTAAAATGAATGAATTTAACGGGAGAATGTGAAAAAAGTTTACAAAATCGACTCGAGTTCAATATAAAAGGAAAACCTTGAACTTTCGTAACAATGTTCGTCAAAAACAAAAACTTATATGTCATTAAATAAGATCAATATGCAAAAACACCGTAGTTGTGTTATGTCGCTGTGATAAAAGTAACTAGGTGTTTTAGTTTATCGTGTTACCTACCTAAGTACATATGTCTTGTTTGGAGCGGGCGCGGGCGGGCCGGGCGACGGCTGTGCGGTGAGTTTGCTTGGACCGAAACCGATGTGTTAACAATTTAGCACATATTTCCATAAAATTTTAAAACAACATTCACAACCTAGAATCCATTTGTAAAATGAACTGCAGTTAGCGTCTATCGGTGGTCAAGATATTCGTAATAGCGAAATTCTATAAGAGAGTTCAATGACCGTATTTTGTGTCGGTTAATTGAATGTGTAGTTTTTTACTGTGATAGTGAACACCCATAATATAGAATCACCAGCCGCCGCTGTTTTTGAGATGGACGAAAAAAAAACAATAATTCACATTAGCTAAATATTATTTATTTATGTATAGGACACTTATTCATTTGAACTTCATTATTTTAGGCGTAATAAATATAAATTAATACATTTGACGGAAAATATAGTCAACAAAAGGCAAGAAGTAATAATTTACAACATAAATATTTTGGTATTAGGCCTTAGGTTCACTAAAATAAGTTATTGCTAGAAAAGTTTTTTATAGTTAAGCGGCAACATACATTTTAAAGTGTTTTTGTGTCAGTTCATACAAAAAGGGACTTGGAAACATTGTAATACAGTATCGCAAATCTATTAAGTAAACGACCGTCTTGCTATGGTACCTTTTTGTACAAAATGTCACAACATATTTAGTAAGTTTCTTCTATTCTTCGCTTAAATTTTAAATCTAAGTGTACTTTCACGATGTGAAATTAAAACATACTTTGTAGAGTAGAAACTATTTTTAAGATGCACAACAAAGTATTTGCACTACAGATCATAATTGTACGTAAGATCGGTTGGATTCGGGTTCAGATCCGGATAATACTATATTAGTTGGATCCTGATCTACTAACCACCCTTCTGATGCCGAACATACAATTGACAGAGCTATGTGCATTTTACGATTTGTACAACTACAATATAATTTTAAAGTTAGTATTTAACGTAATACACAGAAAATGTACTGAACTTAGTCGATTCACATAGTTATTTACGTATATTTTGTTAATTTGTTTTGATAACCTAATCCCAGTATTTTATTCACAAATCTTTTACCATATCGCTCAGACTTTGGTGTACCAGATTAGTAGTTGATCTGAAATAATAATAGGTGTTTTCATCTGTGTCAGATGTTTCACGCAGCATCCTGGTGAAGACTCTTTAGCCAAAAGCCAACCCAGAGGGGAAACTATAGGCCTTATAAGGACTAGTCCAGGGGGCCGATTTTTAAATTTCAAAATCTGTGGAAAACAGCGAATTGATATTATTGAAATACGAGCAATAGAAATTGGGAATCTAGTGGTATTGACCACTCGTTTTTAATAATATTAGTAGAATTTAAATGTATTGTAGTAGAGATAGTATTGAAGGGAGCCACATGAAATCGAGCGCTCGAAATAAAAAAATCGGCCCCCTCTTTCTTCACGGAAAAGCGATTGGTAAATATCAAATCATCTGCAGCCGATTGTATATTTAAAATGTATACTAAACTGGTACACCGAAAGTTGTGTCATTTGAATTATGTCCTTACCCAAGTAACATAATCGTTGCTAACTGTACTAGACTATCACAATTCTCAACAATCACTAACATATACGGGACCTATTTCTACTTAGGCGTTTATTTTGACAGTTAAATTTTATACAGTGTGTCTCAAAATAGTAACTAAACTTATGGATGGTATAGAAAGGATCGCAATCTCTTATGGCAGAATTGTTGCAAAAGTGACCGCGTTAAGCTTTAAATAATAGTTCCTAATCTCTCCGGTGGCGCTAGTTAGACTGGGACATGAATATAACATGAACCATATAAGGCAACAAATAACCCGACCAAATTACGTAGGTTGTTTTTGGTAGTATTTCGGTGTATGGTGGCGCCGCCTAATTACTGTTTTTTGATGGACACTTTTCATACATAGAGATTTGGCTCCTTTATACAGTCTCCATGACTAAACTGGAGCAGCATTAAGGCCTGTGCACATCGGACGCGTGTGCGTAGACGAGCAAGTGCACGAACATCCTTATGAGAGACGGCACACCGCTTGCGTGAGGTGTGTGTGCACGGTTCCAACATTTTAGTGCACGTGCATGTCTACGCGCACGCAGTTGGTGTGCTCTGGCCTTTACGCTTAACTCAACCTTTTTTTTATCCCATGTCACTATTTTTGAGACACTGTATTTATGTTATTATTATTTATTATAGACAAGCACAAAATTAGTTATACATACTATTCATCAATATAGGAATCGAACCAAGAGGGCACGTCAAAACGTCTTGTATACATATATAAAATAAACTGTCAGTGACATTTTGAATTCAGAATTAAGAAGAAAGTATTTTTCACATAGCTTGGGTATGGTGACAGCTGTTATTTCCATACCATTTATAATACAAAAAAAATATGCATTGAGATGACAGTTGTCACTGTACCTGTATTTGAGAAATACTATAATCAGAATACTTTTCTACATTTTTACATTGCGAAACATTTAATTTTGTATCTGTTAGATGAAATCCGTTTATTTTAATTTCGATCTTTTTCCAGTAAGGACATGTTAAATATTATTAAAATATGGCAATATTACATTCACACTAACAGTTCACACTTCACTCATTCGCCTTAACTCCCTTAAAATTATTAACCAACTATTTGGCACTCATTCCATCCAATATATATATATCGGAGCGGCCGAGATGGTCAAAAATATCTGAACACGCACTCTAACGCTTTAACAATAGAGGCGTGTACAGATATCTGTGAGCACCTTGGTCACTCCGATATATCTGATGGCGATTGTACTAAGTGCCATTTCGGCAAATACTTGAGTATTTGTGACTTGTATAAATGCATTGGAGTGCTATTGTACATGTGAGAGCACGCCATCAGTTGCCCGTTTCTCAAAAGCTTGTAACTTGTAATACAATCGGATGTCACTTTTTGACAGCTTTAGTTAGAAAGGGACTTCCACTTGTATTACAAGTTACCAGCTTTTGAGAAACGGGCCCCTGATTCAACGCACCCGCCGGTTGTAATGTCTGGGGTTATATGAAAGTTGTCACATTTCGTATCCGTAATGCATAGTAGGACCGAAATATCGTCTTACTTAGTGTTACGTTGCATACCTATTGCATTAATTTGGCGTGTATAAACCTTGAACGACTACTAGTATTTAGTTGCCTTTGCGTAAAATGTAAAACAAATAAGAGAGAGAACCAAATAAAGAGAGTGAGAAACAAATAAGAGAGTCCAAGATAATTCTGCAGCGATTTTGATAGCACAGACTGTTCAAGTGTTATTTTAAACGTCAAGCTTCTATGAAACTTTGACACTTAATAACAAATGACACTTGCACAGTCTGTGCTGTCCAAATCGCTGCAGAGTTAGATTGGTCTGACTATTTTTAATCTAGATGATTCATTGCTTTAATTCGTAAAACAATCGTAGCCAAAGAATACAATACTCACATCGTAGCCCAAATAAGACGTATCGTGTCGATGTAGGTTCAAATCCAACTGAATCGATTTTTTATTAATGAGGGCTATCTTTTTTTGCTCACCAGTTGGCGCCTCTGTTGATGATGGTCCAAAAGACTAAAGAACAGCTGTCAGTCATTGAAGTGACATTTGACATTTCGAACTATGGAAAAGACCACCATCTACACTAGCGCCCCTAGCGGCTCATACGCCCTCATTGTTCTCGACGTTTTCTTATTAACAAAAACAGAACGTAGTATATATTCCATTATAAAACAATTTCCTTTCTAATATTGCTCAGTTATTGCGAAAACAACAATCTACAACCAATTACAGTAGTTTCTGACACTCGAAATAAATATTAAAACCTCAACAGTCAACCTTCATACCCCACAAAAAAAGTCAATAATAATTTCCTGTCACATTTGACTTTTCGTTTCTAACTGTAAAACATCATCAGGTCTCAAAAAAGGTAAATTTATTTTAATTCTCACTTTTCTCTAGTATGGCAAGTTCATCATCAGTTTTTTGAAAATTTGCTTCAGAAGAATCATTGCTTGAATGCGAGTGACTGCTGTGTTTCTTGTCATCATAGATATTTGGGTCTAACCTGGAGTATTCGTTGAATTTGAAGTCTCTTGGTTTTTCATGGGACCGGGGGCTTCCGCTTGCTTTTCTGTGGTAGTCGGAGTCCAGTCTGTAGTCAAAGGTAGTGCCATAGGCACTGCCGTCAGAGATCCTGTTTAGTTTGTGTATCTGCTCTCTTAGTTCAACGACCTGGAAAAGTGTTTTTATTTTAATCACATTGTGACAGTACAGCTGGCTTATACAACCCAATCATACTGTGTTTCTGCCAATTTTGCACTTAAACTGCAGATCAGTCCGACCATTTAGGGCAAAAATGAACTATCATTACTAACGTATAGAACCAGCACAGAGAACTAGTATTATGCGCCATGAATTGATGATATTTTAATCATATCAGTTAGCTGTCATTCACTTAAGCGTCTCGCTCGCACTAATACATTCAACACATCATTAATTCCATTGTCATTTAAAATCAATCCCCTAGGGAAAAGGAAAGCGAACGAAGCCGCGGGCACAATTGATTCGTAGATTTTTATGCATTAAAGTAAATCACAAACCTGACTATAAAGTTTCTTATTCTCCCTTAGTATCGCAATGTTTTCCGTCTCCATCAACTCCCTCTTACTCCACTGTATCGTGTTCTCCGATTTCAGCTTCTCAATCTCCATTTTTAGCTCTGCTATTTTCTCTTCTAGAGTCTGCTTGGCCGCTACCTCATCTTGTAACTCATTTTGAAGCCGTTCCACTTCACTGTGACTAGAATCTGTTGATCCTAACGTCCTATCATTATGTGTTTCCTGCATCTTCATATTATTTATCTCTGCGGTCAATGTTTCTACTTTAGCTAGAAGAAACGCTTTCTGATCCTTCTCCGTCTGTAAGCTTTTACAAGTCTCATCTAACCTCAATCTCATTTCGCTTAGTTTACTAGCCAAAACATTATCTACATTTGAGAATTTGTGTGAGTCTAATGATGCTCTCTGTCGAGATTCATTCGGAGAGACATAGCCTTTCCTTCTTAATTCGACTCCGTCTTCAGTAGTCAGTTCTCCAGAGACTATTCTGCTTTCACCAATAGTTAGTAACTTTTCGTTGTCTTTGATAACATCAGTTAACTGTTGGCCTAGATTAGTTTTTTCCGCTTTGAGCATAGAGAGTTCTTTGTTTAAAGCGTCTACTTTGATCTTCAGTTGTTTCGCTTCATCTCTAGCCTTATTTCTTTCGTTGCGGACTTTGCTCCATTTATCTCTCCAGTTGGCAGTGCAGTCTGACCACCAGCGCATAGTTTTTTCCATCTGCGTGGCCCGGGCTCTGGCCTCGTCGAGCTCCCTCTGTATAAGGGCCTCCTTGGCCTCCCAGTCGGTAGTGGAGTACCGCAGGTCCGGCTCCCGGCTGCGGCGGTGGCTGCCCCCGTGTGAACTTTGCGCCATTTTTCATTTGTTACTGATCTGCAAAAGTTAAAGGTGGCATTAAATTTTGGATGTCAGTTACAATGTACCTGAAGTTTGTGGCAAGAGCTGTGAAGAATTTTAGGGGGAGCAAGTTTGCACTCAGTCCGAAAAGTTACATTATTACAAGATACAAGCTTTTAGTTAACTTAAGGTAAGAACTATTATATAATCTGTGACTTGAGTTCAAACTTCACATACTTACTTACGTTGGGTGACAATACAATATTAGGGTACCTACCATCATCACAGATTATATAATAGTTCTTACGAATACGATACGATAGTGCCATCGTGCTGATCGGATGATGGAGGTGGCCATAGAAACTGTGATGAAACAACGCAACCTAATTGCGCTTGGGTTTGTTAGAACTGTCTGGATGAGTACCTATTAGTTGCTTCTTGAAAGGAAAGTACAGTCAGCGATAAATGCTAGTATCAAAAACACGGCTAACACATTGAAAGACTTTCCCTTTTGAACTGCAAGCCCATTCATACCCTTACCTTTGACTAACCCTTACCGAAAAGCTAACCAAAAATAAGGCTAGCTCTTAATAAGGGTTACCCTTATCTTTAAGCGCTTTTTATAAAGGTTTCCCTTTGCGTGAAAGAGACAGGATTAGTATATATCTACGGTAGTGTATGAAAAGGAAAGAAAATACGTGCCTAGTCAAAGAACGCCGCCGTCGCCGCCGACGATCGCTCGGATTCGAAGTAATGTGTGCTTTATGAACAAGGTAGACGACTTAAATTAGCACGCTTATATGCGAAAAGGGAAGCCCTTTATAAGGCTAACCCTTATAAGCAATATGCAAGGTGTTGGTGAGCGGATGATAAGGGTTTTGTAAGGGTATTTGGGCTACCGATTACTCAAATGTGGTAGCTTTATATAAGGGGTTTTAAAACCAAAACAAAGGGTTTCGTCTGGCAAAGGGTATGGTGAGTTAAGCCTTATGCAATACCCTTATAAAACCCCGATAAGGGATAGCGGGCCGGTCCCTGCTTGAAAGTGACAAGTTTTTACCGTACCTTAGGGTAGTTAAAGTTTACTATACTAAACCTTGTTCTTATGTCCTAGATACTAAAATTTTCTAAGATACTTAAAACCTGCACTGGTTTGGCAAAATAAGTAAAAAACTTACTAGCCAATTTAAGACTTAAACTTTTTTTTGCATATTTTGTTATTGGAATGTAGTTAGTTCAAATTGGGCTCCATGTCTTATCTGTTACATGTTGCTCAGCGTAATTTTGTTATTCTTATTCTTAGAAAACAATGTTTAAGTCACAATATGTTTTTAGCACAGCATGATGAGGACACCGCAGACTCCGTGCCCCCCATTCCCATGCCCGCCGCCGCCGCAGCCGCCGTGCCCGGCCGTGTGCCCCCCACCCCCTCCCCCACCAGCTTGTCGGGTTAAGCCCATCATGCGCGGGTTACACTGGGCACAGACAACATCTAGGCTGACTGAAGCGCTGCTTCTCAGCACTGTAGTGGGAGCGACTGTGTACTTAACGTATGTTCGGCCGAAAATGGAGCGTTATAGGGAGTTTTATGCGTGAGTTTTACTTATTTAACCTATTAAAGAGCAATAAGTCAAAAAACTATTAAATTAAAAATTAAAAAAATCCCCTCCGCTCAAAAATGCCTTGCATCATTTTGGAAATGTCCTGATACTCTTTAAACTGCTGGGTCGATTTTTATCAAACATAGCAAAAAACCACAGCAAGGAAACTCGTTTTCATGAAGAACAACCGTAAAGAAATCAATCAATCCGTATAAGATCTACGATGCCGCAGACAGACAGACATTAGCGTCAAACTTACAACACGGGGGGATAAAAAATATCTCGAATATCCTATAGTAGGTCGACAAATAAGGTTTCAGGTTAAGTACTTTCCGTCCAAGGCATCTCAGAATTTAAATTAAAAAATAGTGTAGTAAAAACATCTTTAAATAATAATAGCCCATGTAGATCACAACTGTCTCCCTGTTAAGGTTCATGAGATACTCGAACTGGCTGTCAGATGAACAGACAAAAATGTGCTACTAGTTCAGTGTCATTTAGGATTTAGGGCACTAGATGGCATTACAACACTTACTGTACATTCAATTCAAATGTAACTTTTACAAGAAAAAGAACTGTCAGGTCAACATCAACTGTTTCAGTTATGACAGGTTCTCCTTTCTCTTTTGTTATTTTTAACAAACGCTACTATTCTACAATAAACAGCGAGACAATTTGGGCAATTTCTAAAGTAGAGTAACGGAACATAAATCGATTGATTCCAAAATTAAGCTATAAAATAAATAAAATATAAATACCTGCACAGCGTAAAACAAGCACCGTTAACGTTTTTTCATTGTATTATCACTTAAACACTCCAATAGTAGATAACACTATTTATTTTTGCAATTAAATGTCTAAAATAGGCCTTTTCATACAATCAACCATTTCTATACTTTTAAGGACCGTACGCATTGGTCGCATTGGTCAAATACGGCATTTTTTTTATGGAGGTATTTTATAATAGGAGCTATTAAATTTTTATTGAAGGACTTGTAAGGCCCTTACGTTTGACCAATGAATAAAACACTATGTTAAAATTTAAAATAGAAAATTAGACAAAATCTGATAAAATGCAAATAGAAATAAATATAGTGTAGTGAGAATAGCCTTTATCATGACGCAGTGACGCATACGTTTCGATCTACGCAGCGCACGTCGTTATTAGTCAACGTCAACGTGGATAATAATACAAAATATAATTTATAATATTAATATAACTATTTTGTTTCAGACTTTCAGAATTTGAAGATTGGGCCGATGAAATGGGAAAAATGGGTCTGTTTCAAGCTGTTCCTAAAGAAGGCTTCCCAAAGAAAGACAAAAAGAAATAGTTGTATTTCTTTGTCAATACTAATATTATATAAATTGTGTTTGTACATGGCTTTAATCATTTATTACATAGAGGCCTACCGAGAAAATTACTACCGAGGTTTCATTCTGGCTCTCTTCACCTCACTATAGTTTCTTTTGTTCGTCTATTTGCCGCTAAATGCGCTAAGAGGATATAACCAAACGGAGCCGCCACGTGTGTAATTTGTTGTACAAAAAAGTTTGCCAATTTTTGCGGGGGAGGAGAACGTCAAATGTATACGTAACGTCAAAATAGCCATGTCAGATAAACGTCAGTCCATACATTGTGCCTGATGCCTGTTAATGGCTAGTATGGCTACTCCGTTTAGTAACTATTTATAATTTATAAATGTTTATAACTATTTATTAATCTGTGGTTTGGTTATATATATCCTAGATTTGCCGCTTTATAGTGTTTAGCCCCCTCCACACTCGTGCGCGAATCGTGGCGCGAAGCCCAAACAACTTGCAAAAAGAAGTGAAATCCCTGTTGCCAAGGCGAAGCCATAAGGCTCGCACTGTCAAAAAGTTATCAGATCTCTTGTAGAGCCAAGCCTCTAACTCTACAACACTCATCCGCTGGAGAACTCCAGGAAGGCGTTCTGGTTGTCGTCAGACAGAACTCTGCCTCCCCTTCTCTGGCAACTCGGACTCGGACGTCGTCGAATTTTGTATTCAAAACTTTGACAGTTAGAGCTTTCAAAAACTTACCATTCATCTCGATTCCTAACGACAATTCACTTTGCCACCTTTTGTATTTTTTGTAATTTGGAAAGTAAACCAGTGTTAATACTACAGTCCACTCTTATTTCACCACCTAAACAACACCTGAGACCAGCGAAGATTTTACATGCGAATATGTAGCTTGGCCGTTTCGTTACTACAAGAACTATCTGTAATGTGGTCTGATGGAAATAAATATATATTGATTGATTGATTATTTGATTGTATAATAAAAAATAATGAATAGTGAATAAATTTTTCACCTTACGCCCATGTGACGGTATCACCGCCATACCGTTGCAGGCGTCCATAGGCTACGGTAACTGCTTACCATCATTGCCACCGAGAATTAAAAAAAAATACATGCCATGCAGCAGTGAGATCAGTCCATCCGTTGGAGAGCTACGATGCCACAGACAGACATTTTCGTCAAACATATAACTATAAAGGATTTTATTGTCACACTGGATGCGTTCTGCGGTCAGCGGTCAGGTCAAGTCAAACCCGCATTATGTATGAACAACATTGACAGCAACGTCAGCAACCTTTGTTGTTGAAGACAAGTTGAAGTTTGACCTGACCGCTGCCCGCAGAACGCATCCAGTGTGGCAAATCCATTACACCCCTCGTTTTGCGTCGGGGGTTAATAAGGATTTCCTTTTTTCATTAGTCTGAAGTTATAGCAAGTTTGGCTTTTAAAAATTTGAATTTTAATGTCTATAAAACAGTACCAGTGATAGTACCATACAGAAGTAGGAAGTTTCCTTTCTGTACGGTAGTACTATTACTTTTTCTGTGACAGCATACCTACAGTTTACAACAAGTTGCAATTACAGCTTTATCAAATAATAACTGCAGTATAATGAAATGAACTTCGTTAAAATATATCCACTTCTAGTATTATAAACTTTTTTTTAAATATTGCTGATATAAAAAAGTGATCACAGGAAGTGATTCGTGTCCTCACGTTTCATGGCGGCAACCAATAGGAATCTTGGTAATTTATTACAAAACATAGAGATTATATTTTCCACCAATGATACGCAATCTTCATCGGAGCATGAAAGTCCATCGATACAACTTTGTAGTGTAGTCCTCTTTTAACTAAATTGATTAATTATCAACAATTATTTAGGGTATTCTATCTATCTGCTATCCTAAGTTCAAAAAAAAGCCTTGAAATATTTTAATATATTCCGTCATCTATATATAAATACGTATTATGATTTTTTTATTTTACCAAAAATTACCACCTCACAAAAGTTATAACTTGCATGTTTGTCTAGTTCGAGTCAATGCGCATGTCAAGTTGAAAATTGCAAATGGCGGCCGTTGTTATTGTTCGTACCGAATTAACTATTTGTAAATTATATACCAATCTTTTTAGCGATTTTTCTACTGGACTGATATATTGATGCGATACTATAACTTCTTAAAATTCAGCACGACGCATTTTATGTACGTTTTTATGTGCTTCGAGTGATTTTTCGGTATTTTATGTGTGTCATGCAAATGGGGTAAGCTGGAATTATCGGATGTCGCTTAGGTTGTTTTGGATAGTTTCAATAGGAAAATGGAGTGAAGTTCTGTGACCTAAAGTGTTAAAATGGAATCTGCATAAAGTATTTTAACTATTGCGTTACGTTTAAAGTGAAAAAAGAGTCAGGAACGGCTGTAATTTGCGAATGTTCCATGCCGTGACTGCACTCCCCCGTACATTTCAAAATGGCTGCTGCTCTTCACGATGTATGAGCTTTGCGTCACTGGAACATAGATCAGTGGACTTGATTTGTGTAGCAATATCAGTGATTCTAGTCTTGTGATTCGTTGTGAAAAATCGAAAATAAGCCAAGAAGCAAGCCCCGAACGCACCTGGGGCGGGACATAAGTGGCGTATCATATGTTTTTGGAGTAGTGGACACTGGCCATTAAAGACTGATATTGCCTAGCGAAGCGATCGCGCCGGATAGTAATGTTGCGCTTGAATTTCCAGGATGATTTTCATCACAATGGAATAGAACTTGTGTGGAATTGAACGGAATGTGACATTGTATGAGAGGTAAGTTTATTTTTTTGGTTTATTTACATTTCGCTTAGTGTTAAGGGTGGTACGTCGAAATGGACATGGGGTCGAGCCGAGTGGTGTTGCGGCCGTCCGAGCGGCCGCGGCCGTGTCCCCGTGGTCCGAGAGGGTGTTAACGCACATTTAATTTCTTATGTTTTAATCTGCACGCTAATTAAGTTACATTTTCGGGTTGTGTAACTAGTGTTGTTGTGTTTTTCGGTTGTCGAAACGACGACCTTGCGGTTACGTGCAAAGGATCTCGTATTATAAGTGTGACCAGTGTGACATTTCTTTGCTCCTGTTGCGTATATTCCGATTGTGTGCTTATGAAAGGTGAAATTATATACCAGGTTATTTTATTCTTATTAGCATTAGCACATGATTGTTTGTCAATAGTGTCAACTACGTAAATAGATGTTAGGTTAGGCATGGAATATTACAATAGTAAGTTCCTAAGTTTCAGTTATAGATTTGATAACAGTGCTTTATGAATGAAGTTAATATTATCAGTGTATTGTTTTTTGTCATATTTCATCATATTAAGTATATACATTTCTGTTACATCAGTAACTTGCTTCATTGTATATCTTGAAAATAAAAATTACTAATATGTAAGTAATGATAAAATTATTATTCTTAGGCTCATCTTAGGTTTTTAAAATTTATTAAGAATGTTTCTTGGTATTTTATCTAGATTTCATCTAAATAAAACTATGTATAATTTGTTGCACATGTTGAAATTTTTTTTTAAAATAATATGATACATTTTTTTAAAAGGTTTCAGCGTTTCTTTACCATCTACAGAAATTTTATTATAAAAATGTTGTGAAAAAAAAACAGTAAGCTGCAAAAATATCTATGCTATGATAGTTTAATTTTTAGTAGGTATTAAAAATACTTGTTTTCTGTAGCAAGTAGATTTATCTGCAGACTGTCATAATCTGAGAATAGTTAAATGCATCCATAAGTTAAATGCATGGAGACCATCCATAGTTAAATGAATTTATTGTGATAGGTTCTACATTCCAAATTTGATTTTGTTTGACAAAGATACCTACCTACTTTTTTCTTTCTCTGAATAGTTTTATTTTTTCATTTATGTTAATTCATTTAACAAAGACATGTTCTAAAAATCTGACATGCTTCAAGAAGCTTAGTGGGACAATAAAAGATTTTATTTAACCTCAAAGTCCTCTCATGCTTGTATGAGTATATATTCACTTTGCTTATTGAACTTATGTAGAAAAAAAAATCTAAATTCGAAGCACAAAAACTACCCTGGGTCTTAAAGCTTAACTGAGTTTTCTCATGTAGTTGTAGTTTTATTATTTGTATAAGTTGTCCAAATTTATAGTTAACCACTTTGTAATAATTTACACACTCACTATAAACATAGCTCTTAAAGTTGATTTGTCTGAAAAAAAAATGTGAGTTTCTAGTGGTGGGTGGTTAGACTAGAGATAAATGGTGCCAAAAACATAGAAACATATCATATCTTTTCTTTCTAAGCATACCCTTTTTTACTTTCTCTTATTCTTATAATAAGACAAAATACTATATTTCTATACTAACAGGCGTTTTCTAATTTTAATTATAGGATCTGAATTTGATCTGGATTAGATATGGATCGGATCTGTCAGTGTCAAAAGTGACGTTTTTGTGCACTATATTAAGTAATTGTTGAACTTGGCTCTCAATTAGTGTTGTTAAAGGATTGTTCACAAAGCGGTTTAGAACCTTAACGACTCAAACTTTTTATGACTTGTCAAAATGAAGTCTTTAAGACTCGGGCCTCATAGGGAACTCTAGCTTTTTAACTTAAGCCAAGCCCCCGAACCTTAAAAGCTTGTGTCAAGCTTAGAGCTCATACGTTGAGCTCTCTTTGCAGAAATTATTTTTGTGTAGAGAATTTACGAATATTATAATATACCTATCTATATCGGAAGAGTAACTTAACATCAGTTAACGCATTTACTGCCTGCAACATATACAGGGTGGACCATTTAGAACCGTGATTCCGTTTCGTATGTACATCCAGATACATTTTCTATGAAACTATATTTTAAAATTTTCCCGTTCCATTCCGTCATATGTGAGTGAGTCATAAGAAATAAAAATTAAAGTATTTAAAAAAATATTTATTACTTAATTAAGACTGGGTGATTACTTGAACCGCTTGAACGTTTTAACTTTTAACCGCCTCCGATATTGACTAATTCATGAACGCAAACTAAACAACTAAGAGACAAAAAACAAAACGGTTTCTGCAGAACTGTAAAAATGCCGCGGCATACATTTATGGACTGACAGACAGACGAACGGGCAGACATGGCGAAACTATAAGGGTTCGTAGTTGACTATACGGAACTCTAAAAACGCGATGTCATAATTATCTTTTTCTGTTTTTCCCTATTTCACAACAACGTATTAAATTTCACCCTACCCTATAGCATAGGTTGATCTTATTTGTTAAAAGCTTTTACTTTTTGCTCCAAACCTTTACTGCTAAAAACCTTACAGACTTAAACCTTCAAAGCTTAGGAGGCTTTAAAGCTTGAGGCCAAAAGACTCGAGGTTTCTTTGCTCGTAAGCAGCAACACGAACTCTTAGTTCGAGTCGTTAAGGTTCCGAGGCTTTAAGGTTTGAGGCTTCAAGGCTCAGCAGTCGCGACTCAAGTCTTGTAGTTTACGCCTCAAAGCTTAAATCCACAACACTTCTCTCAATGTCACATAAAACAGGACAAAAGCTAAATAAAAGCTTGTAAAAATGACAAAGTAAAACTGTTTTTTTTTAATATTACAGTTTTTTTCCTCAAACATTTCATTATGGTAAACCAAAAACTTAGCTTATTATCGTTAATATCACATGTTCAAACAAGTTACATTCTATTCAGTGGTTTTTGTCAGTGTGTGATATCATTTTTATTAAAAATTGACAAAGTAAAACAGAAATTCCGTTGTTTAAACGGATTTACCATTTTATAATGCCAGCAGGCATATTATAATAATAAAAGACGTTTATTCAAAAAGTTATAGCATAGGTACATAATAAAAGTACATGATAAGACTTACAAACTAATTGAAAGGGAAGGTGGCTCAGCGCCAGTGGCATGTCAGTGCCAAAAAGGCTTCGGGGCACAGCAGTTATTATAGAGAGCTTTATCCACAATATAAAATAACCGTCACTATTAAACGCCGCGGGATTGAAAGTGACGCACCGTTTTATCACGCTGTCACGTAAACAAGAAGACAAAACTTTCATATTATGTTTCTGCAGGTTTTTGGAACATTTAAGGAAATTGTTCATATTATTAGTGTTAAAGTTACTCAATCATGGACATCATGGTAAATTGGTAAATAATTTCTGCCAATAAAAAAACATGTGGTTATTTTTGGAATTTTTTGTACGAATTTGAAGATTTTTTGACCCCTCCGCCCCTCCTTGTCAGACCTGGTCACATTTGGCTAACCCCTCCCCCATGGTGCGACGTCACATATTTGGCAATTATGTTTTCAACGAAATCCACAATTTTAATTAGTTTTTACATTTAGAAATAGATGTTAGAAATCTGTATCACAAAACCAATTAGGAATAAAAATGCATCCATTAAAACGATTATCATTGCAAAAACTATTTAACTGTTAACAGCGAATACAAAATCTAAATCATTTTCGGTTACAGATGTAGTGAAAGTGACGTCACAAAGTTTGTGACTCCCCCTCCCCCTTGTTACAGCATGTCACATTTTCTTGAACCCCTCCCTCCCCCTAAACATATGACGTAATTAATGGATAACCTCTTAATCACAAAGGTTAACCCTTAATACTAAAAATTTCGTTATGCACACGAATATGCCTATTTTTCGAAAAAAGACCCGCAATAAGTATTGACCCGCCGTGTAGGGGTTAGTTTGTTTAAATACTAATTAAGGAAATTCCTTATGTTTTTTTACCTAGTTTTTGTCAATTTTGTAACAAGGGGTGAAGATCTTCTATATTAGGACTAATTACTGTTATTACCATATAAAGTCAGCAAAAATATTATCTGAGCACCCCTTTATGAATATTTGTTTGTATGCAGGGGTGCTAAGTGTTGCCAGTTTAGACTTGTAAATTTTTCAACTTGTTTCAAGCCTGTTCCTTGAAAGCTTGTAATGTGATTCTAGCTGAAGCCTGTGGCATCTTCTTTTTATTGGAAAGGAGCTTCCAGTTTTTAAAAAGTTACAGCTTTTAGTGAATGACCTCTAGATAGTGATATTAGATGTCAAGAATGTTCTGCTTATGTTTGTTTGAAAACTACATATGTGACGTTTTCAACCAAAAGGTACCATATTGTTGCTTGTTGATAAGGTTGATTTCTAATTGGAGCTATATGGAAATAGCGCCTTACTGACAAGCGACAATAAGTACCCTTTTGGTTGAGAATGGCACATATTTCGACCCTCTATTTTGAATGTTTAGAGGTCAATTAAAGATGTTATTTTAGTAGAGAATTGCTTTATATTTGTTAAATAATGACTAATGAGTTTCAGTTCAGTTTCAGTTCTTTATTTGCTTTCTTAAGATACAAGCATCATGCAAAATTGTATACAATAAAATAACTTAGCCTAAATCATGCATAACATTCAAAATGAAATTAACCGATTGAGTATAGAATAATGTAACCGTTAAAACACAGCAACACTAGCATGACTGGAAAAAATCTTGGTAAATGTGGTAACATAATTTGTTTGATCGTTTTTCTTAACACAGTAGAAGACGAATGACGTGACTTAATAAAGAAGTGCTTTTTCATTTGTGAACTTCCCTTTCACACACATCTTTGCGGTGACTTTGTAAAGATAGCCCGGGCGCTCTTTGAATTGAGCAAAAGTTACCTTTGATGATCTGCGCCACCGTCCACCGGTATGCACAGGCCTCATCTCAGAAGAACACTATAGAGGTAACAAGATGACCGAACGGGTTGATCTTGTGGAAGTAGTCTGTAGTAGAAATAGAAGAGAAATCGCTATTTTCTATGTCTATCGCACGCGCTTAATTATATCATCGCCAGCATCATCGGCGAAACAGTAATATAATTATACGTGCGCGATAGAGATAAGAACAGGCTGGTAAATATACGAAATTATCTGTGCTTAGCGTCCTTACTTTAGTATACTTGCTTTGATGTTAGAAATTGCTTTAAACCAAACGTACAATTCCAGTATGGCAGCGGACAGCGACGGGCTAGGCTCGGCGGGCGGCGGCGCGTGCGGCGTGGTTGTGACCTGCGAGGGAGACCTGCGCGACCCGCGCTTCCCCGCGCACCTCCGCCGCCTGCTGCGCGAGCTGCGCACCTTGCTCGCCGAGCCGCACCCCAACACACTCAAAGTGAACAAGGTATACTGTCGCCTGTGGGCCTAGGACTTGTGTGATCCGCGTTTGAAGAGAGAGCGTTGTAGCTCGAGCGTGAGAAGCTGCACTCCAACCTATCCCACTCCTATCCGCGCTTTCCCGCGCACCTCCGCCGCCTGCTGCGCGAGCTGCGCACCTTGCTCGCCGAGCCGCACCCCAACACACTCAAAGTGAACAAGGTATACTGTTGCTTTTTCACTCACTTGTACCCAGTGCGGCCTGGGATGCTGGGACTCCAAATCTTACTTAATTTGGCTCAAATGAAGAATGAGTGTCTATAGTTCGAGATTGAAAAGCCCTACACTAATACACTCAAAGCATAGAGTAACTTATACTAGAGTGGTACTGTCATAGTAAATTTTGTAACCACAGTAAATTCACTGCCATCTATCGACACATTTAAAACTAAAAATGAAGATTTTTAAAAATACGATAAAATGTATTTAAATATGGATAAATGTTTTTTTTTTATTTGCATAAATTATTTTTATGATTTTGATCCATGTTCTTTCACTGATATGCGTTAAAATTGTTAAATAACAAACGAAACCGTCAACGCCATGAATACGACAGTAGGCCAAAGCTAGCCCCTCTGAACGAGAATCAAATTTTCTTGATTTTTCGAGGCACGTTTTTTCCTTAGACTGTATCCATCTATTACGGAGTTATATCTATCTTTGCTCAAAGTGAACAAGGTATATACTGTCTCTCTCACTGTCCGAGTAGGCTTAGCTCATGAGCGCCGCGACAATCAGCCAGTGTCATTCATTATAAATGATATTTTCATAGAAATTTAAGATTAATGTTGACATTACCACACTTTGTCATTGCAAATGCCATGCAGAGCCATTCATAAAGCCGTAATTAGCGTCGGGTACTATGAGTGAATTATGTTACGTCCTACTCGATGGTCATACTAACACACTCTTTTGTCCAGGTGGAGCCGTGGAACTCAGTGCGTGTGACGCTATCCGTGCCGCGCGCGGCGGCGGCGCGCCTGCGGGCGCTCGCGGCGGCCGGGGCGCCGCAGCTGCGGGCGCTCGGCATACTGTCCGTGCAGCTCGACGGCGACCAGGCCGTGTCGCTGCGGCTGCAGCACGGGACCGAGCTGCGGATCAACACGGATGAAGGTAGTGGTAAGGCTCAATTTCATCATATACATTTCATATAACTGTCTTGCAGTTTGGCAGATTAAGTAAATGTAAAATAGGGTTTATTTCGCCAGATTTTTTTTAAAAATACATTTCAAACATTCGTCCGCCATATTGTTATTTCTTGACAGATTAGGTATCCCGAGGGAATTGTAGATTTTCTTTTACAATTCATAACTTCCGCGGTAATAATATAAGCCTTTGTCCTTCAGTGCACCTGCAATCTGAGTGAAATGAGATCTTTCTCGAACATGCGTGATGAAAAATATAAAAACGTACCTATACCTACGAATTCACACGCTCGTATTTTCCAGATGCGAGCACCTCCCGCGCTCAACCCAACGCCGAGCTCCTCTCGGGCCTCGGCGGCATCGGCCGGCTCCTCGCCGACGACGGAGCCTCCACCAGCGCCGAACCTCCCCGGGACAACTTCAAGAGTCCCAACACTGTGTGCCCCATGGACGGGAAACTGCCGCAGAACATACCTACCCCTACGTCGGATAGATGCGAGTTTCCGTTCGGAAGTATGACGCAAGCTAGAGTCATACATCGGAAAGAGAATACGCTAGGTAAGACCAGTTTATATCATAAAAAAATAAATTTACACTATTGTAGAGTGATGTGACTTGTGTCCCAACACTGTGGCATGGACGAGAAACTGCCCCAGAATATACCTACTCCTACGTCCTACGTCGGACAGATGCGAGTTTCCGTTCGAAAGTATGACACAAGCTAGGGTCATATATCGGAAAGAGAATATGCTAGGTAAGACCAGTTTATATTTTAAAAAAATTGATTTACACTAAGGTAGAGTTATGTATAACTTGTGTCCCAACACTGTGGCATGGACGAGAAACTGCCCCAGAGTATTCCTACTCCTACGTCGGATAGATGCGAGTTTCCGTTTGTCGTATAAATACAATTTGTCAATGAAACATACTTTCAATTGATACCAATTACGCTAAGAGCTAGAATCACTAAAAATGTAAGTGTAATTTTTTCAAAGGCGAGAATTTTAAGTGGAAAATTTTAAAACAACGTGTTAGATTGTAACGAAACTTTGCGCATACAATGACATGAGGTATATCTATGTCTGTAATAAGTTTATATAGCTTCAGCTTATAAAACAAAAGAAATAGAGCAAAAACAAGTTTTGTATGAAAAACAGTGACCAAGTCCACCGGTGGTCGTTTTGATTAGGTGGTCAACGTGGAAAGGAGACTGACATAGATAGACAATAGAAAATGTCACTCATTTTTAAAGTTGCATAGACATAGTATATACAAGTAGTTATAGACGCGCCACCGAGCGACCGGGGTAAGAGAAATTCATATAAAATTTGGGCAGCATAGGATTTTTTCTCTTTCACTCTTATAAATTTCGGTATTTCGCCATCGCCTCCTACATATGATGCCACCCGGTCGGTGATAAGGACAAAACGTGGCACTATTTTCTCTTTCCTCTTATAGGAATTGCAATAAGGCTATCTTTCTCTATCAAAGAGTGTCAGGCCCTTGAAAAGTTGCATATGACCATCTCTTTTAATTTCATTACATTATCATTTCTATCATTATACTGAGACAAAGTTCTATGGAAGCTAAATGGCGATTAACTGATTAGTCCACTGATAGGAGCACAAACAAAACTTGATTCTAGAAATGATGATTGATGACTATTGCGTGTCAAGCTCAATCAGTAACATAAAATAAAAGGTCAAACTTTTGCTTCCCTGTCTTGAAATAAGATTAGTCTTTAAACAAAATCTATTGCTTTAGTAAAAAGGCGTACAGGTCTCGCGAAGCTCAGATGAAAAAGGGTATAAGTTCTGCCCTAGTACCTTTTTAGGGTTCCGTACCCAAAGGGTAAAAACGGGACCCTATTACTAAGACTTCGCTGTCTGTCTGTCACCAGGCTGTATCTCATGAACCGTGATACCTAGACAGTTGAAATTTTCACAGATGATGTATTTCTGTTGCCGCTATAACAACAAATACTAATAACAGTATAAAATAAATATTTAAGTGGGGCTCCCATACTACAAACGTGATTTTTTTGCCGCTTTTTGCGTAATGGTGTACGGGAACCTTCGTGCGCGAGTCCGACTCGCACTTGGCCGGTTTTTTTTTTCACCTGTATCCCTTTTCAGTAGAGTCACAGAAATATTAGGCGTAAAGTAAGTAGTACCAATTATATCATACATGTGGATCTTTGACTTTGTGTTTGTATTTTGTATGAAACTTGTTTAAATATCCTGCCTAAAGCCACCTGAGTCCCTGAGGCCTTTATAAAGGATTTAATAAAAATAATAATGATAAAGCTCTTTATTCCAAACGTTTTACAGTTTCTGTCTACATTAATTGATGCTATCTATTTACATATTTTAGTTTTTTAGTAGGTATTTGTTTTGGTTAGTGTAGAATTTAATTTATTTGTTAGTAGTATTAGAGTAAAGTTTAAATCTATGTTAATTTCGTTTGGACGTCCAGTTTTGGGCAAAGGCCTCCTCCATATCACGCCATTTGTGTCGGTTTCTAGGATTTAATGTTGACATGTATTGTAATATTGAAATTAAAAAAAAAAAATATTCGTAAAAGCCGAGAGTCCTTTAGGAAGTTTAAATATTTAGCTCTTAAAAATCGGGTGATGGTGGCGTGATCCTGAGAGCCAATCGCTTGCCAACAATCCGAAATATCTCTTTCTCTCTTTTACAGACGCTATTCTTAGTAAAAAAACGAATGTTCTCGTCAATTCGCCGTCAGGTGTCCAGCAAGAAGTCTGGTCGCGCAGGTGGAGGGAAGTCTAATCCCAAATTTATAGTTGGTCAAACCAAATTATCAGTAAATAAGAACAAAAAAAAAAACTATACTCCTTTTCTTTTGGGTGCTAGTACTAGTGTAAGACAAAGATAGTATGATTCTCTCTGTCTATGTTTGAAACGAGACAGTCCTTTGACAAACTATACTTCTCAATCCTGTTTGTTTGTGTCTAATGTTTTATGTCATCAGTATTTTGTATGTTATTTCTAATGCTGTTATTATTTTTGTCGCGTGTAATATAATAAGTACAATTACGTTTAAGCCCTTTGGGACTATATATGCTAATAAAGACCTTACACTTGATTAAAACAAGTTACTTTGCGGAATTTAATGAAATTAGATTATGTTAATACAAAGAAAAGTAATTTTATTTTTAATTATTCAAAGATTTAACAAAAAGTTATGTATGCAAAGATATACCTTGTAAAAAAATATTATACTGTGAGACATAGTCTAATTTTGCTACGTATATTCTGTTTTTTTATTCCGTAGACTAAAATGACATTTCATGTGGTACTAAGAAATGTCATGTCTTATACATGACACGTCATTTTAGTCTACGGAATAAAAAAACAGAATATAAGTTACTTGCTGAAATAAGTACATAAAGAAAGTTTTTGATGTGTTTTTAACAGAGGAGTTCTGTAAATTTTGTTCTTTTTAAATATAAAAACATTTTTAGAAGCTCTTTGGTTATATTTTCAGAAAGATACCTGATCTCATAAAAAATGACACATTTTAGCAATCAAAGTGAAGAATTTTAGTATAGTTGGTCAAGCAAATCTTTTCCGTAAATAGGAACAAAAAAAACTACTCATCCTTTTCTTTTGGGTGCTAGTACTAATGTAAGACAAAGATAGTATGATTGAAATGTTTAAAATTAGACAGTCCCTTGACAAACTATAATATAGATATATTGTCGAGATATTCAAACAATATAAAGTTTAGGACTCAACGCTTATCACTACATAGTATAAAACAAAGTCGCTTCCTGCTGTCTGGATGGATGTCTGTCCCTATGTATGCTTAGATCTTTAAAACTACGCAACGGATTTTTAATAGATAGAGTGATTCAAGAGGAAGGTTTATATGTATAATACATCAGCATTGCACCCGTGCGAAGCCGGGGCGGGTCGCTTGTTTCTTTATAAAGGACTCTTTATGCCAACGGATTTTTTTTATCGGGACTCAGGTGGATAGAAATTGCAATTGGGATTATCAGATTTACTTATTGCGTATTTATTAAACTCTTGTGTTATTCTATCTGAGGGCTCTGTGAGCTTGTGAGCTGTAGACCGCGACGCGAGCTCATATGACTGCCATTTCACAAAAATCCATATTCACAAAAATTCATGAGAAACTGTTGAGAGATGCGCCTTGTATAGGTCAACCGGGCAGACATATGAAAGCATTTTTGCAAGTGACAGGTACTACAATTTTTTTAATTAAAAGATACATGAAAAAGAAAAAAAGGTTTAAACAGGACTCGAATTTGCCTTATGTTCCAAAACTTGCCCAAAAATGTAGATAATTCGAATCTTAGGTATTATGGCATGACCCCACGTCGACTTGAAATTTAGTCATTATTGGAACCGCGGCCGTGGTAGTGTAAAAAATCTTGACAAAAAAATAGGTTAGGTATTTTGGTATATATTTAAATAAATTTGTTTTGTATTATAAAGGTATGTGTAAGTTCAGTTTCGACAGAAAAGACTTGAAAAAGATAGGTTCTTTATTTAGAAATATACGGTAACGGACACGTCACCAACCAGCTATTAATATTTTGTAGTTGTTAGTTTCGGGATCGGCTAGGTGGAGATTTATACCGCCTAAACCAGATTTACATGTAGTTTCGGGTTGTACCAAAACTGTTGACATTTTTTTACAGACTTGTAGACCGAAAAGGCCTAAATTTATGATATATTAGAGCTAATAAACCACCTCTTCAACAGGTATACCCGGCCCCGCGACCGTCCGCCCGCCGGCGGAGTTCCCCCGCCCCTCCACGTCGTTCGCGGGCCCGCCCCCGCCCTACCCTGCCAAGACGCCCCCCAACGTGGCCATGTCGTCGCCGCTACTGGTGAACCTGCTGCAGAACGATGCCGCCGCTCCTGCGCCACGACCCAAGCTGCCCAAGCCGCACACGGCGAAGCTGGACACTCAGGATGGACAGGTGGGATTTTATACATTTTGTAGAGATATTACCTATGGAAATTTTGATAGCGACCCGACTTTAGGCATTTTATGTGAATGTGATGCACTGAGGTCCAAGCTGCCCCAATCGACCAAGCTAGACAGTGTGGACAGACAGGTGAGATTATTGTTATGACAACTTTTGACGCATGATCTGATGATGGACACAGTAGGAGGTGGCCATAGGAACTCTGGGTTTGTAATGAGTATTTTTAGTCATAGGAAATTGAACATTGTAAACAGCAAGTTACGTTGCATATGAATGCCAAAGTCGTGTACACTCAGCGTCAAATACTTTGCAGCAACCAAAGTAGTCAAATAGTTCGGTACACCATATATTTAGTATGGAGTAACGAACTATGGCTGCTACAGAGTATTTTGGTCAGGTGTAGAGTCTGTGCGGAAAGAGTCGTAGAATGTATTGGTTGCCATATATTCCACGACTGCTCTTTCCGCACCGACTGTATAAGCTTGGTAATATCCAAACGTCCGTATTCCAGATGGAGCTAGCCGTCGGCCGCCTGCCGTTTGAGTACCGCGCGCCACGGCCGCCAATGCCTCGGCCACCGGCCTCGCCCGCGCCGACGCCGCCGCCGGGGCCGCCGACACCGGGGCCGACGCCGGGGCCGCCGCCGGGGCCGACACCGTCGGCTTCCCCGCGCCCCGCGCCGCGCCCACCGCCGCCGCGCCGTGTAGCGCCGCCGCAGAGGCCGCAGCTGCCGCAGCAGCCTGTCTACAGGTTGGTAGCATCGCTATTACTTATTTGTTGCGTGACTTATATATAAAACTTCGACGCTACACTGGGGAACGACGCTACTTGTGGGTGGGTTGGACATGAGAATTTTCTGTTTTTCGATGTTGAATGTCTTTTGGCACGACATAGCCAAATTTTATGGCTATTCGAATATTATACATATACTTCCTTTATACAATTGTATGGTCTATAACAATCTATATTTAAAAATGAATAATAATATGATTTATGATATAATAATAATAAAAAGAATTCAGCCTATATTTTGAATTATTTTTGCTGGGCACAGGCCTCCTCTTCTTCTTCAGTCGGTCCCTCAATGCTGAGGATCGTGACATCAATGTCCTCTTATGATATGTATAAATATGTATTTTCGAAGTCATGGCTCATGGCAACTGTATGTCGCAGTTTTATAAGCAAACACTTACTTATAATTTCCCCACAGGGCCCCGCTAACGCCCGGCACCGCCGCCGCCGGCCTACGGCCGCGCTACCCCTCCCCCGGCTACACGGCGGAGTTCGCGCCTCCGCCGCCCTACAAGCAGTACCCAAGGCCGCGCCTGCAGCCCGTCACCCACGAGGACCTGCAGGCCCTCATGCCGCCCTCCACCACCTCCATGGACCAGAAGACGCAGTCCAGCTTCCAGGTGAGGAACTTTCAGTCACACCACGTGGACGGATCGAAATTTCGTTATCTTACATCTCTTTCACTCATATTCGAGCGATAAAGAGGCAGATAGCGAAATTTCGGATTTGCGTTTCCCGGTAGGTCCTCTGTAAACAAACCGCCTTGATGCATCAATGTCATATTTTATTATCTCTATAAACTTGTCAAAAACCTGTTAAAGCTACAGTATGCACTCTGGTGTATTGCAGTAATATCCCCTATTTGTTTCTATCTTCTTGTCAAACATTGGATTTGTAAGGCCTCAGTTTTCGGTCGACATAGTGCCATAGTGTCACAAGTAATACAAGGGAAACTAACATAATTTAAATGAAACACTGCACGCATACCAACGGGAGACCTAGGCCTTAAGCAATGAAGTTTCTTCACATACTATATTCTGTGTTAATTTCGCAGGAGTTCCAACGTTACCAGCAGCAGTACAACGCGCGGCAGCGTGCCGCCTCGGCTAGCGCGAGGGCCTCCGGCACCACGGCCGACTGGAACGAGCCCTACCGGGACTCCCTCGCGCTGTCGCTGCCCGACCTGCCCGATATCGACCTCGACCAGCTGCAGCCCACGCTTGACGTGCTCGACGACTCCGCGCTCGCCTCCATCTCCGACAACCTCCTGTACACCGAGTCGCGCGAGCAGCCGACACCCGACGCTATACTCCAAGAGATCGCCGGCCCTTTCAACGGGCCGTACGAGTCGCCCGCGCCGAGCGTCAACTCCCCGAGCCTCCCGAGCGCCCCCACTACACCCAATACACCCAGCGCCCCGCCGCCGCCAGTGCCTTCTAAAGACAACATGCCCCCTCCCCCCGCGCCCCCCGAACCCGCGCCCTTCCGCTCCCCGCCCCCGCCCCCGCCCGCGCCCCTGCGGCCTACACCCCGCCCCGCGCCGCCCGTCGCCACCGCCACCGTCGGCTCCCAGGCTACCGCCCGCGAGATCGAGGAGCAGAGCAAGCAGTACCTGATAAAGACGCTCATGCGCGACGACGCAGACATCCCGCCGCCGAAGGAGGACAAGAAGCTCGAGGAGCTGACGGTGGCGCAGTGCAAGCGCGAGGGCGGCGAGCCGGAGATGTTCGGCATCGCGAAGACCACCACCACCGAGGAGGACTCGCGCCCGGACGCGCTCAAATTCCGGAAAAAGGACCCCCTCGCGCAGAAGGGCGGGAAGCCGCGGACCACCGGCGCTAAGGAGAAGCCCGCCACGCTGAAGGACAAAATCGTGCGTGACGTCAAGCCCGCCAAACCCGCCCCGCCGCGGCCGACCACGACGGCCGAAGCGCCTCGCTCGCCGGGAGAAAAAGAATCCTTAAAGCTCCGGTTAAAGTTGGATAAGAACGAGCCCGTGGTCCAGCCCGTCTACAAGGCGGACGTCAGCTTCACGAACCCGCGGCCCGGCGAGCCCGAACTGCGCGTCCCTCCCCTCCACATCTCCCTGCGGGGCCGAAACTCCGCCGTCATCAAAAACTCCAAGAAGGAGAAGAAGAAATTCGCCCCGGGGGACCTCCACAAGAAACTCAAGATAAGAAAAAACTCTGAGTCGGACGACAAGCATCGCCGCGAGGAGGAGACGCCCTCGAAGCCGGTCGAGCCCACCGAGAACTCGAAGGACGAGTATCTCCACGTGAAGAGCTTAAAACTCAACAACCACTATGAGGGCGACTCGATAAAGACCGAGATCCCCGGCGACAACAACGTGGTCTATCGCATGAAAACGATATCCAAAAACGCCCACATAGTCACAAAGGACTACAAGCATCTCAACAACAAAGTCCAGAGCTTAGACAGTCTAAAGAAAAAGAAGTCCAAACTGCTCACCGACAGCGGCAAATCCATGGAGAAGGACCGCGACAAAGAGTGGAAGAACGACATGCTAGACAAGGAGGGGAAGTACGCCCAGAACGAGGGCTATAGAGAGACGCCAAACAACCACGAGGTTAAGAAGAAGTTACCCGACAAGGACGCGAAATGTGATAGTAAAACGGACAGCAAAGAGGAACCGAACAGTGAGAGTGTTAGTGGTGCTAGTGAGTTGGAGAGTAGGTTGCTCAAGTGTCATAAGGAGCGGACGCTCAGTGCGGACGAGAGTGCGGACAAGTGCAGCGATGACAATAAGCTCAAACGGACTGTGGACGGCGTCGTGTCGCCCAACGGGCTCATCACGGAGAAGAAGAGGAAGATTAGCCATAGTTCCTGTCCAGGTGTGTATGTCTGCTTATGAATATTGTAAAGGTGGGATACCTTTACAGCCTTCTTTGCTGGACTATATTAAACCGAGGATTGATGAAGATAGTACAAAATAGATATTACAATTAGTTGTTGTATGACTGTCCCTTGCAAGTGGTGATGCTGGGATTAGAGTTGGTCAAGCAAATGAGGTTGGAAAGGTAACTGACATTTACAATATGGGGCATTTTCTATAAAAAGGGACCTTATTGTCGATGGCGCTTACGCCGCACAGCGTCCCGCGGCATTGTATTTATATTGGAGCATCGTTAATAATGGCGTAAGCGCCATCGACAATAAGGTCCCTTTTTATAGAAAATATCACATATTAGTGTAATGTTTACAAGCACAGGGTTGGTTATTGATTAAGACAAGTGCAATCTTAGGGGCATCTTTGCTAGTAACAATAACAACATACTGAAAAACAAGCTGGTACCTTTAGCCTGTTAGGATCAATTTTACACAAATCAAGGTCAAGATTATAAATTAGTATTTTGTGTTTTTTTTTTCACTTTAACTGTTTAACAGACACCAAAAGATGTATGAAAGCAGCCAATGTGCTCAAGGACATTTTGAATCATGCAATCTAACATCTTGGCTCTTTTCTGTATCTGATGTCAAGTGGAAGTCGTAAATATGTATTCATTTTTTCACATTCTTCCATTTATATATATTTGTTAAAAGTGTATACATATTTATAATCTTTATCTCTACTATACATAAGATAAAAGCGGCAAAGGAACAAACATTAAATATTACTCTTGCATGCGGCACATCTATAACATGTAAACAAATCCACCATAGAAAATAAAAATGTGCAGTGTGCTAGAAACATGTTTGTTACATTTTATCTCAATAAAGGAATGGAGTGGTCACCGTGTACACCTTCGATCGTTCATTCACCTTTCTAACTTTTAAATATGCTGAACAGGCAAATCAACAAATGTACTATTGAAGATGTTCGTGGTTACAGCCGAGGAGTGTGCTCACTAATATCTTTGCAACTGGGTGTTAATAAAGTGACACCATTAGTTCTAAATTTCTTGTGTTTATTATCCTAATTAAATATACATATGGTATAGCTAAAACTAGATGATATATTTATTTGTAGTGTCTATTACTTATTAACTATGTAACTTGTTGAAGTCCTTTTGGATTAAAATGAAATCACAAATACTATTATGGTGTCTCTTTATTTTGCACGGAGTAAACCATGGCCAAATACCTAAGAAAAACGTATATAAATAGGAGATAGTATAAGTACTTACATGCACAATGTACACCCAGCTGCATAAGTAGCTTGCTGTACTTTTATATGACATACTAACGCCGCGGGCTGGACGCACGCGGCACGATCTTCGGCCATCTGAAGCTACCTAACGAACTTAACCTAAGTTTTACTTAATATTACCCATAACATGGGTATATTTAATTTAGGTAAACTTAAGTTTACCTGGGTATACCTAGTATTACCCAAGCCTTTTGGGTAAAGCCCGAAAATTTAATCAACATCTACATTATTACCTAGCCAGTGTTGGGTAGACCTAGGTGTGGGTAAACCCCGAATTTTCGGACATTACCCAAAAGGCTTGGGTAATACTAGTTATACCCGGGTAAACTTAAGTTTAATCAAACTTCTAACATTACCCGTAACATATACACTTGAATGAACCGGTTTTGGACGACAGCGGACGCAGCGCAGTTCAGTCCGCGGCCTTACGTAAATTTGTTCTGCTACATTTCTAATAAATAAATAAAAGTGAGACAGTAGTGAAACTTCTTAAAAACAAGATTGCCTTCTTTACATCTTTCTGTTCTCTAATGTTTAACTAAACGTCTCAATTCTCATTTCCAAAATGAATTGGCTGCGCGTAGCAATTCAGTTTCTGTATATGTCGGCAGCCGATCGTAAGACCAGGCAGATCGTGAAAATCCTAGGCATATCGTACGTATCGGCTAAACGTGAAAAACTGTCTTTCTCTATTTCCTATTTCTGGTCAGCTGAAGCAACCTAACGAACCTATCCTACCTATCTATTAATTTAGTGCCAGTTGCACCATCCGCACTTGACAGACTAATCAACGTCACCCGTTGCGCCGCGGCGGTTTACTATGAAACTTTCCATACAATAAAATTTAGCCAACTGTTTAACGATGACAAACAGTTTGGTGCAACTGTGATTACCGTCAAAATATTACGATCTGCCTTATCATACAATCAGCCGCCGACATATACACGAGGCATTTACACAGACCGAGTCGTTTTTCGAGGCAATTTCTTCGCGAGGCTGCTTGTTATAGGTGGACACGCCTATTAACTTCTTTATGATTAGGAATACTTTTTAAGAAGTTTGAGTTTATAAACCGTAAGACAATATAGACTTTCTGAATCACTTATAGTTTACAATAAAAAAAAACATCATATCACATCATGGTTTTCGTAAAACTGGTGGATTAACTATCTTGTCTGTATTCTGTTCCGTTTAACAGGAAACAACAGTTCGTTAAAAGAAATCTACCTACCTAATACGCTCTACTAACATACTCAGTAGTTGACAAAGACATAAAGGTCAGGTCATGAAAAGGGCTTAAAGGTACTGTTAGTATAATGCAAAAAAACTGGGTTTTAAGGAGTGATCCAGGACTTCCAGGAGTCATAACCAAGCAAAAGTTAATTCACCCAAAAAACGAATAAATTGGAAAATAAGGGTCGGTTGCACCAAATTGTCTGTCACCGTTATAGCGTTTGCAAAATTTTATTGTATGTGACTTTTCTTAGTTCTCTGCCGAGTGATGTCGATCAGTCCGTCAAGTGTGGTTGGTGCAACTGGCCCTCAATCTCATCACGATGTCCTTGTCCTTCACGTGCCGGTATGATTTGCTTGCAGAGCCGGTGGGGTCCACCAACGTGGGCACCGTGCGCGTGTCCCCGCCGCGCGCCGCCGCCTCCCCGCCGCGCCGCCGCGAGCGCCCCAAGGACAAGTCCTACTGCAAGCTGGTCGCCGAGCGCGCCCGCCAGGCAGCAGGCCAGGCGCAGGACCGCCAGGACCGCCCCGACCGTCCCGACGACAAGTTCGTCGCGCGCTCGCCGGGACAGGCTCAGGGCGAGGACTCGGGCATTGAATCCATGGACGCACTGTCAGAGAAATCCCCCAACCAGGCCAGCCAGAGCCCTCCCGGCCCGCAGCGGAAAGAACGCCTCGACATGCCGCGCTCCACCTCCCCTACCTCCGTACATCGCATCATAGGCGTCCCTCCTCCGGCCTCGGATGAGCTCCTAGAGAGGTTGGCGTTAACCGCACCCCCGAGGTACGAGCCGCCGCCCGATCTGGATGATCTAGGCGATATAGAGGCGGAGCTGGCGAAAATGCACGGCGACCATGACCAACCTTCACCAAAAGTTAACGGCGATGACGCGCCGCGCAGACCCCCAGATCCACCCCGACCTCCCACTCCGATCTGCCGCGACCCTGACTCCGAACCGCAGCCGGAGGAAAGCGTGAAAGAGGAGCCAAAAAAAGAGAAAGTAGACGATTTTGATCCGCTCCCGAGCAGGGTCAGCCCGCCGTTATATACGTATTCGAACCAGGAGAAAGGCGCGACGGAGGAGGTCAAAGAGGAAAAACCTGTAGCAGAAAACGGCGAGGCGTCGGAGGAACACAAGGAACCGGACCCTAAACTGGAGAGGCTCCCTATAAAAGCGGATTTCCCCGATAAAAGTCTACTGGAGCAACTTCTCATAGAGATCCCCACTCCGGAGTACGTGGCGAAGAGGCCCGAGTCGCCGTCCCCGTCGGCCTTAGAGAGGGTGGCCAGGAGTAGCGTCCGGACGAGGTCCAGCAGCAAGATGAACAGCCCCGCGGACGGACCCAAGACACCCCGTCTCAGCCCCGGGATCCCCAAACTGGAAACGAGGTCCGACTCCCCCGCGCTCCAGAACCCCCCCCGCAATTGCCTCAGGAGCGGCTCAGTAGATAAAACTAGCCCGAAAACCGTGAATACGGTCGCGACGGTGCCGGTCAAACCGGCGCCCGGAGCGAAACGGAAGCGGAGAGAGTCTGAAAGCTCCTGCGCGTCAACAATCAGCTGCGAAGAAGGCCTATCACCCGCGGGGAGACCTAAAAAGAAGCCCCGCCGCGTCGACGGCGTCAAACAACCACCCGGCGCCGAAGGCCAAAAGGAGGGCCGAAAAAAGGACTCTGACAGCGACAGCGACGAGCCTCTAATCTGCAAGGTGCGAGGGAAGACGCCAGCGAAAGTAGTCAAAGTGGTGAAGGCGGTGAAGGGGCCGGTGGAGGCGGTGAAGGCGGCCGAGACGAAGGGCTTGGGCGCGGAGGGGGTGAACACGCGGCGCTCGGGGCGCCAGGCGCCGCCGCCTGGGGCGCCGCCGCTGCCGCCCGGGGCCCCCGCGGCGCCCGGAGCGCCCGCCCGCAGGAAAACCAGGAGTGCCGGTAAGTTTTATTTCTATTTTTAATTAAATTAATCTAATTAAACATAAACAAAACAATCCATACTAATATTATAAATGCGAAAGTCTGTCTGTCTGTCTGTCTGTGTGTTCCCTTGTGTGTTCACGCTTAAACCGCTGAATCGATTTAGATGAAATTTGGCATAGAGATAGGTTGAGTCCCTGAGAAGGACATAGGATAAGTTTTATCCCGAAAATCATCCCTTAAGTAAGTAAAAAGCGGGGTGGAATTGCGATAATTAATGAAGTGTCTGCTAATTTGTGTGCATAATATGCTCAAATTGAATAATTGCTATAAGACTTTCTCCAGGCGCTATTCTTACTCTAGCTGGGGTTACTAAGTTCACGCAGACGAAGTCGCGGACAAAAGCTAGTTAAATTATAAACGTTAGCATTTTGAAAGTGAAACTCACTTTATATCTCGACTTTTAACAAGTATTTTATTTAGAACCTACGTCCTACTTGGTTCGTACGAGTTAGTGACATAACAAAAAAAAAAAAAGTGCTATAACTCCCGTGGGAGTAAAATGGACTTTACCTCCCGCTGCATAGCGTGAAATAGCTCGCTTACTAAGCACGTGTAATGAAAAGTTTCTTTTAGGCTTCTAGAAAATTTAGTCGTTTCTATTTGACAGGTGTGTTAGGTTCCCCGTTATCGCCAGAAAATAACCTCCGATCCGACTTGGTATCAAGTTTTCTTATGTTCCTATTGAAGAAAAATACCATGAGAAAACTGAACAATTCAAATCCTTTCTCGGTTGGAAGATCAGATGACGGCTTACGTATGATATGTATGACTACGCCTATGGACTTTCGTCTCATGTCTCACCCATTTGACGCTATACGCTGTTAAATGTCACATTGTACTGGAAGACAACATTTATTTCTAAAAATCTTGGGGCTGTACTGCAGCATTCTGCGTCTACTCAGGTTTCTTTAACCAAGACGCCTTGTATTCTGAAACTGTTCATTTTGGTTCGATAATGTAAATATCTTCAAGCCCTGTAACGTGAATATCTTGTTACAGTGGAGGCCGGTCCGCTGGCGGCAGGCGTGCGACGGCGCCGCACGTCGCGCGACGGCAAGTGACGGCGGCGCCGCGCGGAGCCCCGCCCCGCGCCCCACACGCCCCACACACCACACACACCCCACACGCCCCACACGCCCCACACCACACCCGCGCCACAACACATCCTGCTCTACCCGCGCGACTGATGACCGAGCACTGGAGGCCGGTATGCCACGACTGAACCTTGACGATCGCTGTACCCATACCGTGAGCTCTCGCTTATACTGATGTACTGGTGCCGGCGAGTACGCAGACGCTAGTGACAACCGTGTTAAACTCGTGGTAAGGGTACTGTAGGTATCGCAACGAGAGGCGGGTGATAGGCCTTCCTCGCAGTAACCTTGAGTATTAGCGATTCAGCGTTTTTACGCAGTTCTTTAGGGCGAAAATTTGCAAAACTTACTTTTATATGGAGTTGGACGGCGAATGCAAAGTAACAAGTTGCCAGGCAAACATTGTTTGTATGCGATAGCCATCCAGTGTTCTATCAAACTTAACAGGCAAAATTGTTATTGTGATGCTTTGAAAACATTTATATGAACCAAAAAGTCCATTTGATTAAATGTAACTTAGTTAAAACGCTCGACATTCATTGAATAATCAATACTACAATCAGTCATTTTGCAATACTCTCGCTGCGATGCCTATATAAAGTGTCTGAATTTAATTCTTATGCTTAGGGAACCGCTGTATACTTAGTTCCCGCCCGCTAGAGGGTGCTGTCAAATGTACAGCCTCCGGTGTATGTGGCTTTTGGTTTTAAACTGATTTTTCCTTTCAACCCACAAAAAGATTTAATTATTGATGTGCACCTACCAATATCAAATACCATTTTTTGGTTAGTTTCAAACCTACTAGCTAGTAGAAAAAGTTGACTATTGCATGACCTAACTCTTTTTCATATTGTTTTCAGCTTACGGTTTTTATTATGTGAATGATGAATGAAAACTCAGTTTAAAACCAAAAAACTTCACCAGAGTCGCGTCATTCACTGTACCAAGCTTACCCTTTGAGTCTGACGAAGACGCAATCAAAATTAAATTGTAAATTTAAAAACAAGATGGTTTTTAGTTGGCAAGAGACTACAGGGGCTACGCGTTACTGTGCTTACTTACACGGTGTGCCTTCAATGCGGTTTGCATGAGTGGTTTGAACGTTCGTTGTTCTATTATCAAAATTATCTTATAATTAACCAGTTTGCGCGTGTTTAGATTTGGCGAATCTCAAGTTCATTCGATTAAGGTCTAAATCGGATAGGGATAGGGCGGTGTGCGTGCTTATTGTTAGATATCGTGCAATAATAACGGTCTGAGGCGAGCTAGCGTAGTCTATTCACAATAAATGTCTGTGGTCTTGCTGTGATTCCATACAAGTATGTAAGGAGTGGCATTCGTTGTAACCACAGATATGATACAGAGGATAGCCGATTTTTTTACCCGACACGGGATATCGCGGTCAAATGCAGTGTTGGCACAAATATCTGGACACCTAAAAAACGTAAGGTTGTCTGGAAGAGATCGCTCTTTAGCGATAAGACCGCCTGTTGTCTGCCTCTATTTGATCAATCGTTCTTCTCATTTGTATCTTTTTACTAAAGGGTGCGAATAAAGAGTATTCTATCTATCTATCTATTTTCCTTTGATTCACGTTAAAAAAAGAAGTTTTAGTGTAACCTTATCCAGCCTTTTAATTTGTAACTTGCAAAAATGGAATTTGTTCTTTAGGAATCACAATGGGCAGGGCGAGGTTTCAAGGCTCTAGTCTGCGTGTTCAGATATTTTTGAGCACCTCGGTACATATGTAAATGCTCGTCGGTGACAGTTACTGGCACAAAAGTTGTAACATGTGTTCGATTTATAAGAAAAAGTGTGTATCAAAGTTATTTAGTCAGATATTTTTTTTGGCAAAATTAATCTAAATGGCTTTAAGGTGTTCAGATATTGGAGAAAGCGATATTTGATAGCGATTTCCCGAAAATCCGTCTAAGCGAATATGCACCGACTGGGCGGGGACCAAGTGTGGCAGCGCCACTGTTAACGTGACATTTTCAGTGGAATTTAACGATTATGGTGGCCCTTCCACTCTCCCTAGCACAGTCTGTGTAGACCTTAGGTCCACCCCACACTATCATCTCCCGAGCGTCGGCGTCTAGTCAACTTTATGGCTGCTGCTCGACGCAACGTTGGCGCAACTGCGCAGCGACGCCATTTTCCATAGCGCTGACTAGACGCCGACGTTTAAAAGACGCTAGTGTGGGGTGGCTCTATCTTTGTAGATGTTATCTACCGCATATTTGAATCTAGAATCGTGGACGGCCGGTGTATTTTTACTCGTTTTATTTTTATTTAGTGAACAAATCATGTTACCATTCACTATAATGCACTCGACATTTTAAGTGTAACTTAATTTCTGAGTAATTTTAAGTAAAAGCTTTTGGCGCATTGGGATGGCGTTGGACATGTTTCTGTAGGGAATGTGACCGTGAATAAAAAAAATGGAGGCGAAGAGTAGCCCAAGCAGGAGCCTTAGTTTAGAGGTTAGGTGTATCGTTATTGTACAAAAGCACTCGACTGTAGGCACATTTGTTATATACTCAAAGACATGGAATTTGGCGAACTTGACGACTTAGTTGCGTGTCTTCGACTATAAATAGGATAAATAACCGAGAGATATAAAATGAAATAAATGCATAAAGTTTTAAAACATATTTTCATACGTTTTTGCACGTAACTTGTGAACGCCGCGGCGTGTAGTGCGTAGTTGACGTTTTGGAAGACGCCATTTTGAATTTGACTCTGATTTGAAGTTTTAGATTGTAGCTCTGGAGCGATATTTTAATACTGGTTTTACCTCGATGAATTTTGTGAATCAACTACCTCATTTGGTGGTATTATACGCATGGAGGCTTGCCGCGCGATCGTGCCTTGTCTGTACCTACTGCTGCTGACTACCTCCTGTATAATACTACCAAATGTAAAAGCACTTTAACCAAAGTGGCGTTTCCCCAAAACGCGGCCGCTATTACGATACGATTGTAACGTTAGCGTAATATTTAAGAGAATTCACGACCAATAATTGTAATTTAAATGTGAAACGATACTTGGATAATTTCTTAGTGAAATGATAATAATCGCGACTGAGTGTTTCAACAGTTTGTCTGTATGGGCTTCCAGTATACTAAACAAGTTTTATTTTGACGCCCTTTATTATTTTCTTTCCCTATCCCAATTTTAGAGCGCGATATATTGTTTTAAAGGACCTCTCGATTTGCCGATTAAAGCTGTTTTAACTAGTAATAGAAATTTTAACCGTACCGAATAATTCTCTCTAGAAAATTCAAAGATTTAACAAAAGAACAGTAGAGAATAACGTATTTTTTCGGCAATTAAGAATCCATATTTTATTAGGACATGGTTTTTAACAAAAATATCGGTGTTCGATACCAGTGACCTTTAAATACTTTTAAGCTTTTGTTTTACACTGTAAATAATAGATGGAATTTTTTAACATATAAGTTGCGTAATTAGATGCTAGATATTTATTATCACTTCATACAACAGTCACTTAAAATAGAGTTAAATATTCTTTATTATAAGTAACTGCACGTTTGGTCATGTTCATCGTATAGCCCCCTCCACACTCGTGCGCGAAGCCGCGTAGTCTGGAGCGAGCTTTTGGTGCAAATTAGAGTAATTGGTATTCAAAATTTAACCTTCAATATTTTGCCTTTAAAATAACAAATGAGCCGAGGGTGCTCCCAGCAAATAGATGAACATGACTTTAGGCACAGGCGACATTATGGACGTAACAATTTGTAAAATACATCTTCTGTCACTTTGTCATCTGAACTAGAGGCGTTACAACGTGCCACACAAGTTTTATAATAGAAAAATTGGCGTATATCATTACATGTACATATAAACAAGAAAGTAATTAATTACAAATACACTAAATAGGCGCGACTCAGCATAATCGTGACATAGAGATGGCACTAGTTTTCAGGGCATCCAGGAAAACCTAAAAAACATAGTGTACTCAGTTACATTATTTGTCACAATTATTATAAAATTCGCTTTATAGAAACTTCCATCATATTGCGTCTTAACTTGTTATCCTCATAATAAATTCATGTAACCTGTTGAAAATTAAATTTTCTAATTCAAAACTCAAGGAAATGATTTGAACGATATATTTTGGATGATAAATTCAAATCTCAATGAACGACGACGCTCAATGAGGGTGCGGAGTGTTAGGGTCGGCAACGCGCATGTAACTCCCCTGGAGTTGCAGGCGTACATAGGCTACGGAGACTGCTTAATATTAGGCGGGCCGTATGCTTGTTTGCCACCGACGTAGTTAAAAAAAAATGTAATCTATTTTCCAGTAACGGTTATAATATGCAGCAATCAGAGTTAATGCAAAATAAATGTATAAGACAGCGCCATCTAGTTCAAATGGTAAACAACCGAAGCTTGCACTCGCACGTGTCTAACCTAGTTGTCTGTGCCGTACGGTCGCCACGTCTAGTTTCTGTTCCTAAGTCTCCAGGGACTCTATTCAAAGCAATAATTTGAGGATGTGACTTTTATTTGAGACCGTCTTACGCGGCCTTAGAACCACCCCTTCGCTCAGTGTTCGCTGTTCAGTCCGAGTGATACAATACAAATGTTAGTACGTACATAGTATGTATAGGATATTTATAGTACATTGCCTGATATTGTGCCCTTTAACGTGTGAGGAGCGTGTGGTAGTGGTAGTTAGTGGTGGCCCATCAGCGGGTGTTGTCTAAAAACGTTTGTTTTTTTCATTTGTTTCATAGTGCGGTTGTAAAATTTTATGTATAGATGGGGAAATTAATATATGTTACGTGTTAAGTACGTTCGGTATATGATTTGCGAGGTTTCGTTGTACATAGATGGCGCCTGCTGTAGGTCGGCGTGGACTCCAGTAGGAATGCAAAGCCTTAATGTATTATACAAGCATGAATTGCAAGTGTGTACCATATAATTTTAGTGAAAGGACTCTCATTAACTAGCTCTGTATATTGGGTGTATAGTTATCCTTACTGTTTTTTTTTTCGACTAATGATAGTAATTTATGCCGATAAATCTATATTATACATTTATATATATAGTATGAATAAAAGAGGAATACAAATAGTTTTAACATTATAAATATAGGTTAGGGGTTACACCATTCTTGATATAGCGTATAGTTTTGGTATGTAAACATTATATAACTTGTAAATAGATTGCAGAAATAGTAAATAAAAAAAATTGATACAATAAAATTAACTTTATGTTATTGTAATGTTTTCTAGTTCGTGTTGTTGGGCGCCACCGCGCAATCGATTTAGGACAATGGTATGAAGCCTGTACATTTTCGTTGCTGGCAATTCTATATCTCGTCTGTCCTCTTTTATTGTGCATTATTTCTCTGTAAGTTGCTTTCACTGTCGTTCTACATTATTTTTAAATCATATAATTATATTTCATAAAGTACGATGAGTCATGGTGAATTATTATCATATTATTATGAATGAAAAGAAATAAGGAATATTATTGTTCTGCTATTATTAAATTTGTAAAGTTAGTTTATTAATAAATGAATAAAAATATTTTGTTGTTTTACTTGGCCCAACTATCTTCAGAATTAATGTTGATGTAGAGATAACCTGGATAGTGTTATTACTTTTTTGTGATTTTTTATTGAACCATAGCTTTTTTTTTGTTTTTTTTTTTTTTATAGCACAATGCAAGATTAAAATGAGGTGCATTCATGTAGTTTTACTTCTCTAGCGTCACAATTTTTTGTCGTTAAGCACTATCCGGGTTATAGCAAGTAGAATAATTTAGTTAACTATCTTACCTGCAGGCAAACTGTGAAATCAGTTTTGCAGGAAACTGTATAAATTGTATGTATATATTTTTTGAATAATAAATCTCTCTATCTCTCTCTCTTTATCTCTACATCTGTGATCAAAGAGGATATAATATTATATCTATCTTTGGTACAGTGTAGTGCATAATTATTTTCCATCGTATTTTCACGTAAACTTACGAACGTGTCTTGCTATTTCAATCTCGGTATATAAAGTACTGAGTTTGACTGAACTAGCATGACAAATACCAACGATTCCGAGAAAATACGATGGAAATAGTTATTTGTGCAACAAGAGAGGAAAGTTGGTTTTTCTTGCGAGTGTTTATTTTGAGTCCCGAGAAAGCGAAAGATTCTATAATTGATTGATACTCGCTTCGCTCGTGATTCTAAGGTAGAATCTTGAGCGTAGCGAGGGACTCAAAAACACGAGATGTAAAATAACTTTGCTCTCGTGTTGCACACATAATTTTTCACCTCAGTAGTGAGAACATATTAAAGGTTAAAATGTATTTCGAATTACACAGAATAAACAGAAAAAAAGTATTATAATATGTACGATACGATACGATACGATACGAGACCGGACCGAACCGAACCGGCCCGGACCGGACCGGACCGTACCATACCATAAAAAAAAATCTAATAAAAGTATAAAGTTCATGGCCTTCACTAAATTAAAAAGCTACATTGTTTCATTCCCTGGAGTGAGAAAAGTCGCACTTTCCTCACTCCAGGGAGTGCCGAAAGTAGGCTTGTTCGAGCTGCTGAGGTGAAAACAATTATGCAATACATGTGTATCCGCTTTGCTCTACAATAATTCAAGGTGGGATACCACGATAAGTTGCCAATCGTTAACGCTCTGTAGCGAACGAAACGCAACTGTCTTTGTCGCACTAATATGGAAGAGTGATAGAGAGAGAACTACGCTACAGAGCGTGAACGATTGGCATCTTGTCTACGCACCCTGTTATTATAATACCTGTCTTCTAGCTTAGTCAGTAAGATCCCTATTACAATGAATTATATTGTTTAATTCCAACAAGAAAAACCATTACTTTTAGATTGCAAAATTAATGGTCCTTAAACTATAAAAACATTCATCGCGTCAGTGTTATGCTGAAATATGGCAGGAGTAGTTTTTCTATATTTTTTTATTATGTCCTCTTTTTCCATTATTGAAGCAATTTCGCGTAAGTTTACATATATCAAATTAAATCTGATTAAGATTATGTTCGTACCCTTATGAACACAAAAGATACATGTAACTCCGTATAAATTAAATGAACTCTTGTTTGTACTCCTAATTTCAAAAAGGGCGCTCTTCACTTGCGATTTCCGAACCTTATATCTAAACTCGATAAGAATGTCGTTAGCTAGTTTCACGGTCGGTTCAGCGACATCTAGCGTGATATTGAGTAAACATCTTTGTACGAAAGCTATTCTATGGAAGTACGGATGCGAACATGCCGCCAACCAAGAACTGTTCTTAACTACATGTAAAACTAAACATAACAAAATAATTTATAACATTATATTTAATAAGAATTTTAACTTTGAGCAACATTCATAATAACTAACTAAAACAACGGTTACATTATTGTAAGAGTAACAACTCGCGCTACCTTGTTCAAACCTGGAATACATTTCTTGACATAATTGCTAAAGCTTAATCTTATTCACTTTTCAGCAGGTAGGTACGATTTTTTTTTTCTTTAATTTTTCAGGAATCTTCGACAATACGTAACAACTCTCAACAACTTGTTGAGTCAAAAATATCTTCGCCGTCCGATCGAGTTACTATAGTTTCTAGGTGAGTATGTATTTTCTTTTCCTCTATCTGAGTATTCTTTGGTTTTGATACTTTGTCGTCAATCACCTTTTGTTTCAACCCTTCAGCTTCCTGCGCGGTACTGTGTAAAGGTCCCATGTGGTTAAATTCCTTGTATTCATGGAACACCTTTGTGTATTTTGTTTGCAGGCGCTCATCAGCTGGAAGTTTCCTTTCCAGAGAGTGAAATCTTCGCAACGGTAACTCTCTGGACCCTCCATTTGCACAGGCTGGTTGCTCATCCCGGAACGGTAACCTAACAACGTGGCGTCCGTTCTCATCCCGTGTAGCAGTCGCTTTGTTTATCTCCTCACTCCTCTTATCCTCAGGTGTTAAGATCCTTGGATTGTTGGTAGGTTCTGATTCAAGTTCCCCATATGACCTATCCAACTGTTTCACCTGAGTGTGCATGCTAACCAGCTTGCAGGAGATGTCAACCTTTAATCCTACTTCACCACATATAATCCATCCCAGACACGTTTTTTGGGCTACCATAGTCTCCTGTGGTGATTTGATGAAACCTGTTTGGATGATTCGCGCATAGACCTTAGTTCCCAACAATATGTCTATTTGATTTGGAGTGTGATACTCAGGATCTGCGAGCTCGACACTTTGTAACTCGGGCCAGGAGGTTATTGTTACTTTTGCAGAGGGTTGGTTCGAGGTAACTTTGTCAATCACATAAGCTGTAACTTCAATGACACTGCTAGAGTCGGTGCGCGATGCAATTGTGACTTGAACTGTTGACTTCAACGCTGTAATCTGCTGACCTCTTAATCCCGTTACTGAAACCTTAATTGCAGTTTGTTTTAACCCTAGCTTATTGACTGCAGCTGAAGTTATAAATGAGACCTCTTGAGCCCGGGTCTATTAATACCCTCATTAGTTCTTCCCTTTCCCATGATTTGGCTTTTACTACCGCGGTAGCCAGTAACCCTTGCTGTGAGACTTCATTCATGAAGTGATTTGAAACACTGGTTCCCGGTGTAGCTTCTTCCGTTGAATTTGTGACTTGTGGTATATGAGCTTGTGCCACCGTTTGACTAGCTGATGGCTCCTTACCTTCATTGGCTGGATTGTCCCCTTTTTGATGTAACAACTCTAAGGAAAAAACGTGCCTCTATCAAGAAAAAGTTATACTCGAATAGATGGCGCCAGTCCTGTGGCCTATACTTAGGTAGATGACGTAGGCGATACCGTTTGATATTTCACAATTTTAACACATATCAGTGAAAGAACAATAATAATAATAAAAAGTCTAATATCCATATTTATATACAATTTTTGATATTTTTACACAATTTTATTTTTAATTTTAATCAAGTATCGATAGATGTCAGTAAATGTACTGTGACTACAAAATTCACTATGACAACCCGCTATATTGGAGTGAGGAAAGTCGCACTTTCGAAAGTAGGCTTGTTCGAGCTGCTGAGGTGAAAATAACTATTTTCTTTATGAACACGATACATCATATTTTAAAATGTAAGGGGCGTTGAGATAACTTCGAAACCGGAGTAACTTTTAAGGTTCCGTACCCAAAGGGTAAAAACGGGACTCTATTATTAGGGTTCCGTACCTAAAGGGTAAAAACGGGACCCTATTACTAAGACTTCACTGTCCGTCTGAGCGTACTCCCATCTTAAATGCCGGCAACGCAATTACAACCCCTCTGGTGTTGCGGGTGTCTATATGCGATTCATCTGCTCGTTTGCCTCGTATATCATAAAAACCGGCCAAGTGCGAGTCGGACTCGCGCACTAAGGGTTCGTACCATTACGCAAAAAACGGCACAAAAATCACGTTTGTTGTATGGGAGCCCCACTTAAATATTTATTTTATTCTATTTTTAGTATTTGTTGTTATAGCGGCAACAGAAATACATCATCTGTGAAAATTTCAACTGTCTAGCTATCACGGTTCATGAGATACAGCCTGGTGACAGACGGACAGACATACAGACAGACGGACGGACAGCGGAGTCTTAGTAAGTAATAGGGTCCCGTTTTTACCCTTTGGGTACGGAATCCTAAAAATTGTGATTTCGTCGAAGAGTAAATTTTTTTTTAAATTATGTTCAAATACAGCAAAATCCGCACGAAGAGACGGCCTTGGTTTCAAACCGAAGGGTTCGTCGGATTGCATACCAGGGGCGTTTTACAAGGGGCATAGCTGCGAGCAGTGCTTCTGCACTGACCATAAACTTAAGATGTGTACTGTTCCCCTTACGTGCAAGATCGATGATGACCTATAGGGCCTATTAGATCCACACATGCCAACGGACCCGACGTCGTCGACAAGAGTCGCTTTTCTTCCCTGCTAGGAGGGATCAAAGTAACACTTTTCTGTTCTAGGACACAATTTTTACATTTTTTTCGCATTATTTTTTTAGGTTAAATAATAGTTTTAAACATTATAATTACCTCATAGGTGATGTGAAAAGCAATATGTGTCACATGGTAGCAAAATTATTTCCATCTTGGGCGTAACACACTTGAATCCCTCACTACGCTCAGGATTCTACTTTAGAACCCCTCGCTACTCTCAGGATTCTATTATAGAATCCTTCGCTTCGTTTAGGATTCAATTGTACGCCCTCGCTGTAAATATGTCATTTTGCTCCCTTGTGACACAATCTACTATTTACATGCCATGTCAAATATTGTGAAAGACTTGCTCAGGCCCGACTTCGGGCTCGTTAGCAAGTGTGGATCTAATTGGCCCTTATCGTAAGCTGGTTAAAATGCCTACTTTAATGTTATTATTAAGCCTCAAAAGGTCCTTAATTTAGTTGATTATTGAACAAGGGATTCGAGTTTGAGTTAGATATGGATGCTTTCATCCGAGCACAATTTATTTAATGTATAAAAAAGCGGTAATCAATATCCTCATTGTCTATACTTCCATACTAATATATACTAATACTAATAATACTAATATACTATATACTAATACTATACTAATACTAATTATACTAATACAATTTTTTTTTGCTGACTATGGATGAGGTCTTGGTGGCTCAGTTGGCAGAGCGCTGGAGCATCGATCCAGAGGCCGTGAGTTCAAGTCTCACCCAAGGCAGTAATTTTTCCACTTTTAAATTCTAAGCTTAATAGCATCGATCGCAGACGTTTCTGCTTGTTAAAAATTAATTTAGAATGTGTAGCACATCGTAACTGGTGAATTTCCAATATGACTTGGAACTCCGGTGGCCGTTTAAGAAGTGTAACGCTCTTACGGTAGATGTCGCAAGGGTCCCCTAGACCCATAGAGTGGGAAGATTTGCTGACTATGGATGAGGTCTTGGTGGCTCAGTTGGCAGAGCGCTGGAGTATCGATCCAGAGGCCGTGAGTTCAAGTCTCACCCAAGGCAGTAATTTTTCCACTTTATTTTTAAAACAGAATTTATTCATGACTCACATGTGAGTCACTGGCCCTGCGGAACTGTTTGAGAATGACCCATACTCTGAGTCGCTGGCCCTGAATGGGTTAAGGGGTTATTACTTAGATCTATTTTTTGCCGGACTCTTTCTGCTAAAAGGAAAAAAACATGGGCACCTTTCTCTGCCCCTGTCGGCAGAAAGCGTACCGAAAAAGGATAGTTATATGTAATACTAATAACCCCTTGCCAAGGTTTGCAGAAGCTAAAGCTATGCTTCTGTTTCCAGTTCCCTCATTGAATGAACAAATCCACCTCTTCAACCCATCAAGATTATCCGATCTCCCAAATGCGCATGACACCGGAGTCAAGTGTAAACCCGGAAAGTTATACCGCTCGGATTGCAACAGATGCATTTGCACTAAATTCAAGAGTCTGTTGTGCGAGAAACTACTATGTCCGAACTATGAAGATACTTATAAACTTCAGGCCCAGAAAATTTCAGGCAAGATACAATCATACAATATACTTACTTATTCTTAACGTCTTTTGAACCGTGATTCCAAAAAATCTGAATTTTTTTTATAAATGAAAGCTTTAAAAAAACACTTAAAAAACTACTTTGAATATGATCCGGTAAAACGTTTTGGAGTCAGTTACTGGAGAAATTACATGCAGTTTCGCGACGTTGTCCTTCTCGGATGACTATAATATCAAGAGAAATAATCCAATGCCCATGAAACTTACCAGAATAATTGGTATATAGATTTTTTTTTACTTTTTAGATGTTTAAAACTTTGTCCACCTTTAGGAGCCTAATATTGCTAATATATATATGGGATGCTGTTCAACGTTTTTTTCCTATTCAGGAAAACCTTGCGATGACGGTGACATAATGAGGCAAGAGTGTATCGAGTGTGTTTGTCAGAACAGTACATTTTCCTGTGACGTCAAGAAAGACTGTATTCCTTCAGTTAAGCCACTCGGAGCGAAGAAGATGAAATGTGTTCCGGGTCAGAAGTATCCCAATCTGTGAGCATTACCGAAATACTGAAATTTATAAGAGTGAAAGAGAAAAAATGCTGCCCAAATTTTATATGAATATTCTTTTCCCCTCACTAGCTCGGAAAGTTGTCTTTTATCCTTCAATACAAGCGGGGAAAAACGCGTTTTATCCACTAGTGGGGAAAGTAACTTGACCTTGGATGGAGCGTGTTTAAGTAGCTTGACAGATAACAAAACGTAAATCGTTTATGATAATGATTCGTTCGATATTAATTATCATTAAATAAATGGTTTGAGAATTTAATGAAAAATACCAAATTTAGCTTTATTTAATGATTTTAAGTCATAAACCTTAAAATTCCATAAGAAACGTTTGTTTTATTATAATGATGATAAATATAATTCTGAACGCACAAGTTGAGTCGATACAATTTCAAAATACATCGTTGACATTTCATACGTCAGAAATGTCAACATTGTCAACAATTTTTTTACTAAAAAACTTTTCTCACCGACTCGCGTAAACATACACAACTTCCAGAGTTTTCTGTTATAATATCGTAAAGAAATGAGTGATTCCAGTGATGAAGATGATCTAACGCCTGTGGATGTTGCATTTTCCTCGCTATAGTGAGGTGAAAAGTTTTGTGTTATACACGGGCGCAAATGTATTTTACTTCTCGTGTGTTGAAACACTCGCTACGCTCAGGATTCTATTTTAGAACCACTCGCTTCGCTCGTGGTCACCTATAGAATCCTTTCGCTTACTCGTGTTTCTATTCTACACTTGCGGGTAAAATACAACTTTGCACCCTTGTATAACAAATAACTAATTCTTTTACCCCCGGTCGCTCGGTGGCGCGTCAATAACTACTTGTATACACTATGCCTATGATATTCACAGACCCAATAGACCACCATGTATTTGTACGGCTAAGGGCGAGCGTCACTGTTCATCATCATTAATTCACGTTGGAGCTCCGAAGAAGCGAATAAGGCCTCTTGAGCATGCGTTTGTGGCCGGGAAGCCGTGTACGCCGGGCCGGGTTTATAAGTACGTAAAAAAAACCTACTGTAAAACGACCCAAGTAGAGTTAGACCAAGTTAAATCAGTTAAATCAGTCAAGTTAAGTCAGGCGGGCCGTATGCTTGTTTTCCACCGACGTAGTATAAAAAAAAACTGCAGCCTGCAGCGATGCTGCAGCGCAGTAATTTGACAACCACTTAAAAAAATGTATACTTATGGCAGATCTAAAAATATAAATGCCTGATTTTCACAATCGGTTAATGGAAGAATAATTTACAATTTTATTATATATTCATGTTAATATATAACTACAATTCACAGAAGAAAATGCAACAAATGCACATGTACAAAAACCGGATTTCTCCGCTGCACAAAAAAGAACTGTCCCAAAAAAGACAAGACATTAAAACTTTTCCGGGGAATTCGCATCCCTCGCAAACATCGCCTTCGACCTCTTCGAGAAAAAACGGTTCGTCCGCCAAAACGAACTGAAGGGCAGTCTCAGGTAATAGTTATTTACAGTACCCGTACATATGGTGCTACTTTCCCACACTAGTGCGGGAAAGAGCACTTTCCGTGCCCTTTCAGGTCGTGACGTCCGGTCTGGCCTAGTGGGTAGTGACCCTGCCGATGGTCTCGGGTTCGTGTGATGTGCACAGATATTTGTTCCTGAGTCATGGGTGTTTTATAATACTAATACATAGTATTTAAGTATTTAAATATTATTGTATATCGTTGTCTGAGTACCATAATACAAGCCTCCTTGGGCTTACCTGTGTAAGAATGTCCTATAATATTTATTTATTTATTAATGTCGAAAATTTTAAGGGCAATATGTACTGTAAAACGTTGTACAATACACGTGCGACGTGCGAATAGTTAATTCGCACTCCCTTCGGTCGTTTTTTTATTTATCGCCACTCATGTCGAATTTCCCCTTTTCCGAACTTGTACTCGTAAATACCAAAAAAGTTAATTAGCAATCTTGAGAATGTTCTCTAGTAACTTCAACGATTCTAATCCTGATTTTTTGACATTCGCTCGATAGAAAAAAAACAGGAACATAGGTCTAAAAAACGCACTATAATAATTTGTAACAATTTATGCTAAAAGTCTCGTTTAGGTGTATCATCGACTCATCGTGTAAAGTGTAATAACAATCGTGAAACTTTGAATCTGTGTTTTGACAGGTAACTTTCTTGGGCTCAAGTGCCGAGGAGCAACCTAGAACGAGAGGGCCTCGGAGAATTCGACGTCCTCGGCCTCTCCAAGAAAAAACGGTTCGTTATCCAAAACGAGCTGAAGGGCGGACACCATTCTTGCAGGCAACTTTCTTGGACTCGAGTGCCGAGGATGTATCTGGAACGAGTAGGCCTCGCAGACCTCTTCAAGAAAAAACGGTTCGTCCGCCAATGGACAGAAGTGCCGAGGAGCATCGTGGAACGAATAGGCCTCAAAGATTATCTAAAAATTTGAAAGAATTTGACAAAGCGTTTCTGGATGGCGAGAAGTGTGAGCCTGGTGTAGTATATCGGTAAGTAAATACGAATATAATTTTGTACCTACCCGATTTCTAAAGACACGGAGATTCTTTATTCATGAAGTAAGATGTATTCGGGTGCTTAATTTTGATACCTTTCCGAATGGCGGGTAATTGGCGATTTCTCTGCTCGTTTGCCTCCTATATCATTAAAAAAAATCCGAAAAAGACCCATGAAGGATGACTCACGTTAGACCGGGCCGTGACCGGGCGCTTGCTTTTCTATGACATGACAGGTGATCACGTGATGCTTTCCATAGAAAACATAGCGCCGGAAGCTCCGGCCCGGTCACGGCCCGGTCTAACGTAAGTCATCCTTTATGGTTGACCGGCCGAAGTATTTTACAGATGGCGCATGCATAGGTTTTACCTGTCAATCCTAGGAGTGTCAAATTCTTTTTTTGGAAATTTATGGTCAAGAAACCCTACCAAATCTGATAGAATAAAATAAAACTAGAGATAGGTAAAACCTATGATGGCGCCATCTATAAAATAGTTATTTGTTATACAAGGGTGCAAAGTTGTATTTTACCCTCGAGTGTGGAATTGAAACACGAGCAAGCGAAAGGATTCTATAGTTGAACCACGAGCGAAGCAAGTGATTCTAAAATAGAATCCTGAGTGTAGCGAGTGTTTTAACACACGAGAAGTAAACCGCTAAGTTAGCTAAGTTTAATTACTCATTTTGAAATTACTTTAGGTAGTGTAATCCAGTAATTAAGCCTTAGTTTGCGTTCCTCTAAATTTGTCCATGAGTATACAATTGTTACATTGTGAAAATGTTTAAATTTATTTGATTCGAGTACCAAAAGGGTATCTTATTAATCCTTTTACTTTTTATATAAAGTCGTGGCGAGACTGCAGACATATTTACTGAGTTGCTGAAAAAAAGTGTTTTTTTTTTAGAAAAGAATGCAATAAATGCAGTTGCACTCAAGAAAGACATCTCCAATGTACGACCATGACTTGTGCTAATAAATTGATGGACGTACGAATGGACCACGAAATCAATATGAATAAAGATGAATAAGCGAGAAAAATAGGATTTGTTTTGTTAATTTTTTATCAAGCAGAAATGTCTGTTATCGATACTAAGTACCTACACACGATACACACGGTAACGGTACGGTACAGTATGGCAAGTAACGGCAAGAAGAGATTGAACCAGTGTTCCAATGGTCGCAGGTTCGAGTCCTGCCGGTGTAAATTTTTCCTTTTTTCCTTTAATTTAAAATTTTGTACTTTGTGTTTTGTTTTCTCTATCGGCCTACGGCTTAACTGAAACGGTTTGCATGAAGTACCCGTTAACAATGTTGCAGTTCACTGGCGTCGTCATATTGGATGCGAATTAGCATGCATGTCCATAGCGCTGTCACGCTTATACACCAAAGCGAAGTGCAAATTCATGCCTTGTCATTTATACTTTTCATAAATATGAATGAGCATGCAAAAAGTGCTATTAGTTCATTGTAACATAAAATAAATAAATATTGGGGGACATCTTACACAGATCAACCTAGCCCCAAACTAAGCAAAGCTTGTGTTATTACGGGTGCTAGGCGACGATATACATACTTATGTAGATAAATACATACCTATATACCTACATAGAAAACACCCATGACTAAGGAACAAATATCTGCATGTGCTTATCACACAATGCCCTTACTGGGATTCGAACCCTCCTCCATCGGCTTACAATTTACAAGCAAGGTCACTAGTCACTAGTCACTACCAATACCGTCACTAGTCACTAGTCACTAACAATTCATTCACCGTACTTACCAATTAAGAATATCCCTTCCAAATTATATGCCCATACTTTTCACTGCTTTCACCTAAACAAATATAACTGTAACTGTGAACCTATACAACAAGTAGAATGTATTACTTACCTTGGAATCAAAGTAGACGAGCACCTCTCCTGGTCATATCATGTTAATTTTATTTATGAAAAACAGAGTTTTATTAGGTAAATTCTTTCACTTAAAATTTAAAGTTCCTATTAAATCAGATCGACGGGAAGACTGCGAACAGTGCCGCGTCGCATGGCACTTTCATGTAAGAATCCTGGAGTAATGGGCCCAACCTATTATGAACGTCTACCAGCTGAATTTAGATATGAAATATCTGACGAAGCATTTGAACAACGACTGAGGAACTTTTTATTGAATAACCCTTTATATTCAGTAGAAGAATACATGGAATTAAAATTTGAATAAATAACTGTTTGACATTATAGTTTTTGTAAATTGGATTTTATTTGACATTAGTTCTTAACTGTTATTATTACGGCTCTAAGTTTTAGTTTGACGAGATACCTTTTTTGTTTGACATGTATTCCATTATTTATTTAGTTTTAATTTGACGGTAATTTTCCAATACCTTTTATAATTGTTAGTTAGTTTTTCATAATTTGTATTGTTTTTGATTTATCATTATTGACATTTTATAATTACATGTTTGCATGCTGAAGAATTGACGATCATAATATAAATTCATATAGATTAGTGTAAGAATAATTTATATTGTAATTTATTATTATGAAAGAAATAAACTAAACTAAACTAAACTAAACTATATCCTGCAAACCTTCAAAAAAAAAACTTAATGGATGGCAACGCACTTGCAAAGAACCATCTTGGAGGTTCAACGTATTATCGACTCTATATCTATGGACAATACATTACAAATCAAATAATAAATACATTTTGGCCGAAAGCAAACCTTCGGCCGAAACATAATTTTTATGCTGAAACCGAACGGACACTCCCACCGAAAATACAGTTTAGATGCGGCTGTAAAGTTCGGCAGTTTTTTGACCGAAACATTGTTATTTATGACGAAAAACCGAAACTTCAGACACAAAAATTTTGAATAAATTTCTTCTATTCTATTCTATTCTAATTTTATTGGTTTTATTGCAGTCCCAACAACGCACGAGGCCATCCATTCTCACAGTAACTATTCCCCTTCGCAACAACAAAAGCTTCCTATTCTGAAGCACAGATCCTCCGAATGTAGATACCCCCGGATCGTCTTATCGAGTCGACTGCAACACCTGTCTCTGTCTCGCCAACGGGAACCTGCATTGTGGCCAGATGCTCTGTCCTAGTCACGACGATGTGCACAGAGTTAAGGCGAAAGCTTTGTTAGGTGGGCATTCTGTATTTTTGTAATGAGATACCTAACTAAATTAATTTAAGTCACGCGAACCCGTTGCCAAGAAAGCCGCTAAAATTACATGAAACTTAGCATGAACATACTCGAAGTATATCTATGCCAGGCCGCGTAGCCAACGTGACAATCGTTAACGCTCCGTAGCGAACGAAACGCAACTGTCACTGTCACACTAATATGGAAGAGTGATAGAGAGAGGCTACTACGATACGCGGCGCAGCGTTAACGATTGGCACGTTGGCTATACAGCCTGTTACTAAATTTCGGTACTAAATATTCTTGTAAGACAAAAAAAACAGAGCGAGTAAAAGATTTGTAATTGGAAAAATATCGATTAATGAGTTAGTTTATCGATTTAGGAACTCTCTATCTGTCATAAAATTTGCCCCCTAAAATCCGATGGCTTTTCATGACACATACATGATACAGTGCTGCCTCTATTGTTTCCCATATAGTTTTAAGTCATAATGTATTGTTTGTCCACATTTTCGTTAGTCATAATTTGTTTTTTTGTTTTTTTCAGAAACGCGTAACTTTTCAGGATTGCCATAAAACAAATCTAACCTAACCTAACCTATCTATAGGATTACCTGAGGAAAATCCTGAAAAGTTAACGGTTTCAGAATTATGACTAACTAATGATAATATGACAATCATTACATTACGACTTTCAATAATTATGTCAAACAAAGGGTACATGATAACTAAATAAAATCTGCTATCCTGATCTACAGGCCAACCATGCGACGATCTTGACATTATAGATAAAAATCTGGAGTGCGTGCTATGTCAATGCGTGCACGGGACAAATGTCTGCCACGCTAAACCCAACTGTGAGCCGTCCAAGAAACTAGAACCGATCGAGGAGCACTTAGGGAAGGAATGCACCCCTGGGATGATATACAAGTGAGTGTCCTTGGTAGTTAGGTATTATGGGCTTGCTATGTCAACGCGTGGACGGAACCAATGTCTGCCACGCTAAACCCAACTGTAAGCCGTCGAAGGAACATGAACCGATCGAGGAGCACTCAGGAAAGGAATGCACCCCGGGGATGATATACAAGTGAGTGTCCTTGGTAGTTAGGTAGGTATTATGGGCTTGCTATGTCAACGCGTGGACGGCACCAATGTCTGCCAACTGTGTGACGGCTAAGAAGATTTATATTTAACTTGTTGCGGTTTTCAACTGGTTTTGATACGACCTTTACGATCATCTTGGTGATTGGCGCGCATCTCTCGCACGACTGTCACTTCATTTCGCATCCACTAATCTGGCAAATCAGCGTGAGCGTTCTTCTGGATCGTATCAAAATAAGAGCAAACGTCATCTTTTTGCATTATTTGTTTATTTTATTTTATATTTATTAGTTCACCAACAATTGTTTACACTTTGTTAAGTATAACTACAAACGTTTAAACTATTATCGCTTAGCGTAACAATGACTTAAAGGTAAACACCACTTGCATTGAATGAAGTAAGAAAACTGCATCTACGTACTTATATATATACTTTATACAATAATAATAATAATGCAGGCATTAATTATAACAGGGACTAATACTGTTTACAATCGAAATTAAACTATTGTGAGACATATTTCAAAATATTTAGATTTTCAATAACGAATTTTTCTGTTTTTTTTTTTGTTTTTTTTTTTCAGCACAGTCGAGGTCCCACGATTTTTGAATACCACACGTGTGTGTAAGTTTAAGAGGAAAGGGGAGAACCGCTTCTCCATACAAACGTAGTCCCCATTTTCCTCCCTGGATATTAACATTATAGATAATATTGTTATGTAATTCGATGTAGGTATATTAACCATGCCCCTTCGTTTAATTTTTTTTCGATTTTGTGATAATATTATTATAAAAGTTAGCGCGAAAAACTAATTCCATATAAACTTTTAAATGCTTAAACTCAAATAGTTTCTATAATATTAACATCCAGAGAAGAAAATAGGGACTACGTTTGTAAAAAGTCGATTTCGGGGCGGTCGTCCACTTTCGTTTTAACTGTAAATTTATTTTACCTGCAGGCGAGCCTGCAACAAGTGTTTTTGCACAGAAGAGTTGCCTCCACAAAGCGCAAGCCAGCTATGCTCACAGGATACGGAAGCACTGGGTAGACTATACATTGCGGAAGGCAGGGAGGAAAAGCTTAATTTTGTTATTAAGATTTTGTTAATAAATGAGCATAAGTAGTTTTCGATTGTCTTCTATTAAGTTACTGAGAAACCCCACACTAGCGTCTTTTGAGCGTCGGTGTCTAGTTAGCGCTATGGAAAATGGTGTCGCTGACCGCTGACCAGGCTGCGTAGTCAACATGCCAATCGCTTACGCTCCGTAGCGATCGAAACGCAACTGTCACTGTCGCACTAATATGGAAGAGTGATAGAGAGACACAAAGCGTTTCGTTGTCGTAGCGATAGCGATTTTTTTTTTTTTTTTTATAAGTTCTTTATTTAACAATATATTACAAGGTAATTACTTAATCTAGTGTACATTTGGCATCCTAGACAGTAATAACAATAATTTAATACAGTTTAGTGAGCTGTAGGCGCTCATTATAAACTTTTTAACAACTCAGTGTTTATTACATTGGCATGATTAATATCATAATACCACTAATGCTTACTATAAGTAAGCAACATCATAACTATTAGTACGTTCGCACAGATAGCTTACGTTTTTTGCATACACAATAATCATCTACAATTAAAACATTAACCCAAACTAAAGTTGAATATATGTTACAATTATAAAGTAAACAATAAGGCACAACGAATAAGTTGTGGGTAATCGTAACTAACGATAAGCATGCTGAGTAGCCGATAGCGATTGACACCTTGGCTAGGCCGGCAGTTGCGCTTACGTTGCGGCGAACAGCAGCCATAGAGCTGACTATGCCGACGCTCGGGATACGCTGTGGGATGGCTCCAAGTCATATTATCCAAGGCTATTAGGAACCGGTTATTGCTCCACACAAAAAATACCGGTATTATTACGTTATTTTTCCTTTGGTTTATTACTTCATTTTTAATGGGACAAATAATAATAGTTGTTACCTAAATACACGATTCAGTCCTACGTAAAGAGCATAAAATAATTAAAAACATTGTGCTATTTCGGGTTTTTCAAAAAAACCGGTTCCGAGCCATGATATTTCCTCTTAGGGCCACCGGCTATCCTAAACAGATTTTAGATCTTAGATCCGAATTTAACAGGGCCGATCAGACAATCTCTAAATTAAACGGGAAATACCAAGGATACGTATATGGGAAAAACGTAGTTCAAGTTTTTTTACACTCACAGATTTGCAATCTGCAAAAAACTCGTATGTATACTTTATATAGGTACTTAAAGTAAGTGCATTCAGAACAATAAGTATATTGTTAATATTCCTTGCATGATACGTGACGCCTATAGGTATGCATTGCCAGAATACCAGTGCTGTTTAATGTTGATGCAATTTTAGTGTAATCGCAGTCCAGCTGATTTGACTCTATATTAAAGTAGCCCATTATAAGTTATCGATTGGGCAATTTATGAATTATCGTCTAATAGTCATAAAACAGCGGCTACTGTAATAGAGGCAATAACTGTAATTGATTGTGCAGCCATGGTAAAGCTAGGACTGGTGGTGGTTGCGGCGATTTGCTGTCTTGCTGCTATTGAGGCTTTGCTAGGTAAATAACGCATACGCCCCAGTGCTGGACACCTGATAATTGACAATTTTAATGCAGCAATAGATGTGTCAAATGGGCCGTTAATTATTGGTTTATTAGGATGTCAAACGCTGGGACGTTTACCTTAAAAATATGACGTTAAGTATTATTCACCAATCTCGGGACACTTGTGTTAACAGAAATGTTGTTACTGCCGCAAAACTAAGTGGTAAGAGGTCGTAATTTGGATTTTTTACCAACTAATTACTTATTTAATACTCACAAATCTATTAATATATGTCATGAACAGTAAGCTGCAAAGTTAAGTGACACCCCCCCCCCTGCATAGAAATTGGATTGCAGGGGGGTCATTTAACTCTGCAGCCTACTGTATCACCATGTTTGCAATATTTTATTTACGAATCACTACTATTAGATCTAGTGAGAAAAAAACTAAACATTCCGCCCACCAAAAACAAAAATGGCGCCACATTAAACACGCGAACAAAACTGGATAACTACATATTTAATCAGCGCTCAACGAACAATTACGTGCTAAGATAATTTCAGCTCAACGCAGGCAAGGCAGCACAAACACTACAAACAGCGAAGTCCTAGAAGAAGTTAAAAACAAATGCACACCGGGAAAGTTCTATAAGAGGGGCTGCAAGAGGTGCTTCTGCGATGACAAACAGAGGCCCGTTTGTGGAAGGAATGGGGATTGCAAGTTGGCTAATAAGTGTACGTAGTTTTAATAAATTAAAGAGGAAGGCTGTTCTTAATACTTCATGCATCACCCTGACAAGCGATATTGTTTGACCACTTTGGATGGCTTAAATAAATCTTTATTAAAGTCGCTTTTCGGTGAAGGAAAACATCGTGAGGAAACCGGACTAATCCTAATAAGGCCTAGTTTCCCCTCTTGGTTGGAAGGTCAGATGGCAGTCGCTTTCGTAACAACTAGTGCCTACGTCAATTCTTGGGATTAGATGTCAAGCGGACCTCAGGCTCCCATGAGCTGTGGCAAAATGCCAGGATAATGCGTGGGAGATGATGCGGAATAGAACTGATAGTTAACAGCAAATAATGTACTAATCACATAGGCCTTCCCAATCTAACGAAACTTTGCATGGAAAGTCAATTAATAGTTTTTTCGCAGATCCAACAAAGCCCAGCTTCCTCCGCTCCTACTCTTTCTCAGAGCTCCAGCAATTGCCATCACTACCACACCAGTCATCAAACTGCACACCCGGAGTCTCTTATCGAGTCGACTGTGACGCATGCATTTGCCTTGCAAATAAGAATCTTATGTGTAACGATCTGCTGTGCCCAAGTTATGAAGATATTAATAGGATTCTGGCTAAAGATATGACTGGTGAGTATGAAGGCTTTATACTGATGATTACCGAGCCAAGCCCAGCTTCTTATGCTTCGTTTCTTAAGAACTCCAAAAGCTACCACCAATCATAAAATTTCATGATCCTTAGACCTTTTTGGTAATGACTGGTAAGTGTCCATTTTTACCAGTTGTCATTTTGTATTTTGAAGTGGAGTTGAAACTGTTGAATGTCCGATGTTCTGCCATAAATAATCATTAACAAAAACAAACATGGAATGAAATGGAATGGAATGCTTTGAAAAAACGATTTTCCAAATCGATCTAGTCTTTTTTGAGAAATTGAGTGACAACTGGAAACATAATAATGATAATACGTATATAAAAAAGAGTTCCCGAATTGAATTTTTCTTTTTGTTTAGGAAATAAATGTTCAGTGGGCAGAAACAAGACCGAGGATTGCATCTCATGTTCTTGTATTAATGGCATACTTAAGTGTGAAGCCCAATCAAACTGCATTCCAAACGGGAGAAGAGACATTCAGTATGAACCACCTCTGGACCTGGATGTTAAGGAGAACCGCCAGTGTTCGAAAGGAATGGTTTATAAGTAAGTCCATATGATGATCATACTCCTCCCCCCTCCTGACCAATTTCAGCCACAGCGAATGAGTGCTCTGTGTACTTTTAATTCGCGCTATTAGGATGTTCCATTAATTCTCTGGTGCGCCCTTAGGTAAGTCCATATACTGCAGCATGTACAGTCACCTGCAATTATATGTTATTTTTCGAAGGCCGCAAAAATATTTGACACGCTTTTATGGCTCTATAAATCAGATTTATTATTTTGTCCATGGTAAATATCTAATACATATATCTGATAAACATGATGCAGACGCGACTGCAACCGCTGCTACTGCCAGAAGGACAACACCCTCCGCTGCACCCTGATGCGGTGCTTAAAGCACACCGAGGTGCAACGGCTGAAGAAGCTGCGCACGCAACTGGAGAGGGACGGGCTTTAAAAGTTTGAACGCAACGATTATTCAACATGTTTTGTAAACCTTATCTATTCATTATTAAGCCGATTAAAATGGACTTATAGCCTAAAATTTTGTTGTATATACTATATCAATAACCATCATACTTGATGAAGTAATTTAAAACAGGGTTCTCCAAATGAAGATAAACGAGCAAGCTTAACCATGGAGACTATATAAAGGCGCCAAATCTCTATGTATGAAAAGTGTCCATCAAAAAACAGTAATTAGGCGGCGCCACCATATACCGAAATACTACCAAAAACAACCTACGTAATTTGGTCGGGTTATTTGTTGCCTTATATGGTTCATGTTCCAGAGCCTAACTAGCGCCACCGGAGAGATCAGGGACTATTATTTAAAGCTGAAAGCGGTCACTTTTGCAACAATTCTGCCATAAGAGATTTGGCATCCTTTCTATACCATCCATAAGCTTAACGGACTGCCATCGATAAAAAAAAATGACATTCGATATGCCAAATACAAAGTAGTATTTTATACAATCGTGATATACCTAATAGAGGGGTTTTCAGTCGAGTGCCGTGTTTAGGCCACTCAGCAAGCTTCGTGGCCTAAAGCGCGCGGTTGTTTTATACGATAATCGCATGCGAGTAACGGAATGTAGGAAAAATGACAATGCGCTTACCGCTGCCGCTCTGCGTTTACCGCGTAAAACAATGTAGTGTCATTAGATTATCTGAGGTAAAATGGGTGTACGGCAAACGCATTGCGTTTAACGCTGCGTTTTTCGTATAAAACAACCGCTCCCTTAAGTAATATTAAATACATTACTATTGTATACAATACTTTTTTACGACAACTAAAATAATACTTTTTCTACTATAAAACCTAAATAATTAAACAACATTTAGGTAATAAGTATCTCAGTAGATAAACAGTAGACTACAGATTTTTGGTTCCTCAATATTTAATCTGATTCTGAAGTCACGGCCAGGCTTCGTAAACTTCTGAATTAATTTAATAAATACTATTAAGATTTCTTTTGATACCCAACACAGTGGTGTTACAAGGTGTAGTATTTTTAACTATTCGCTAACTTCGGTAATTAGTTACGAAATATCTGGGAGACCGAGTTTTGCTCGGAAAACATATAAAAACGCAAAAATGCGCGTTTTCCCAGAGATAAGACCTAGCTTGATCGATTTTTCGCCCCCGAAAACCCCCATATAGCAAATTTCATCGAAATCGTTAGAGCCGTTTCCGAGATCCCCGAAATATATATACAATAACTGCTCGTTTAAAAGTATAAAATAGAGGGAACCTTTTTTCGTATGGGTCATTTACTCATTGAGCTATTGATTAGGAGATAACCTCCAGAGTAACGATGTCAACTTTGTCCTGAATATTACGCTGGACATAGACCTTAGCAGACCAACAACTAATTAACTCAACGGCTGACCGGTCATTATATATAAGCACATCATAAGAAACAAGAACCTAAGTTTTTAGGGAATTAGGGGTCAAATTTGTATGGCCAAGAGAATTATAAAAAAACCTTTTGTAAATGTATTGGGAACAGCGGTCGCATGGCTCATTAAATTTTCTTATTCAACTTGTAATTGTCAATTTCGTTCATAATCAAATGCCTTAATTAAAAGTCCACAAACTTAATAAATATAGCGCGTAAAATTAAAAACAAATATTTTAGTACCTTTTTATTAGCTTACATGGTGCGTGAAATTTGCTAATTAACTTAACTTTTTAACAGTCTCAAAATTTTGGAAGTATTTAGTTAGAAATGTTCAGGATCGTGACATTTCTAACTTTACTGTGTCTTCTTCGGCTCGCAAGATGCAATTTCCGTAAGTGTCTTTCCTTATTCCATTATCTGATTGTCTATATTCCGTTAATCCTCCATTTTTCCGAAGGCACGTGCGTTCCGAACACGCAGTTTTTTCTGAATGACCGCATATGCTACTGCGACGGGAAAGGCCAGTGGACTGAAGCCAGCTGCCACAAACTCTGCACGCCTGGCCAAACGGTATGGCACGGCTGCAGCCAATGCGTCTGCCAGGACAACGGACAACTGCTCTGCAACAATATCAACTGTTCGGAGGACCAAAAAACAATCCCAGCCACGAAAGCCATTAATTCTATAGGACACTGGTGTACTCCGCTAAGGATATACTACGTCGACTGTAATGTCTGCGTCTGTCCAGAGTCAGGCAGAACCGCCAATGTACACTGCGTCAAAGATAATTCTTGTACAGCCTTAAGAACTCCCTCTATATCTGACCTATTGGCATCTAACAAAAACACATGCAAACCAAGTGTATTGTATGTCTTCCACTGTCTCCAATGCTTATGTTCTGACGAAGGAATCTTCAGCCTTAACAATTGTATAGAAACTTGTCCATCCAAATCAAAGCCAAGTCTATCACGTACATGCACACCTCACTCGTTCTACAGAAATGATTGTAACGTATGTCTGTGTCCAAGTGATGGGATACATAGTGACTCTTCCTGCACTCAGGAAGTATGTGATGGCACATTTAGATTTAAGGTTCTCCAAGCCTTAACATCAGAAACAAAAATGTGCATTCCTCACCAATTCACCTCGCCTCAATGTCTATACTGCCATTGTAATCCCGACGGAACGATTAACCAACAAACTTGCTTAGAACTTAACTGCTTAAAAACATATTTATATGAATACAGCGTAAGGAGCACTTGCAGTCCAGGAGAAATGGTACCGTTCTGCACGGAATGCTTCTGCCTTCGCAACGGTTCAACGCATCATGATTACTGCACAAGAGGTTGTTCATATCGAAACAAAATACTGGCTCTGGAAAAAGTTTTCAGAGACTCTAAAAATCATCAACTACTAGAGTGGCACGCTTTTGATACAACCTCTAATGCATTGACATGCGAACAGAATTCAATATACGTAGAAAACGATAAACACTGCCTATGCCCCGACAGCCACACTAAAGAGAAATCTTGCTTGGTAGCCGTTAAGAAATCCTTAAATCTCGAAGATCCTGTGTTAAAGTTTGATTTTAAAGAGAGTAAAATAAATATAGACTTCAATAAACCTTGTATGCCAAGCACGTTCATAGAATTTGACTGTAACACTTGCTTTTGCTCAAAAAATGGAAGTATTGATCCCGATTGGTGCACCTATGACGACTGCGAAGCCATACGGATAATTCAAGAAGCTCAGAAAGCTCATGGGCCCGTGGCTAAAGAACTACCAACATGCACCCCTGGATCTATAACCGAAATTAGTTGTAAGTTCTGCATCTGTCCCGATAATGGTCTGTCAAAGGACAGAGCATGTACGAAAAACCGTTGCGGTGACGTGGAAGCGGTGACCGCTACAGACAATTTTGACTGCGATCCGTTAGAGTATTACGAGGTCGACTGCAACATTTGCTTATGTCCTAATGACGGCACCAAGAACGTGGCGAAGTGCACTAAGAATATCTGCGAAGACAATTTCCTCCGATCCGGTGCGTGTGTGCCTGGGAAGCTTTTTAGTGAAGAATGCAACATCTGCATATGTCCTCCTGACGGCACGAAAAGTGACAGAGTTTGTACTAAACATGATTGTAAAAAGGCTAACACGACATGGAAGAAGATATACCAGTATTCCAACAGCATTATAGAAGAACTTCCAGATAACGGTGATGTCAGTGAAAAGAAGTTGGACCATTGTTTCCCTGGCGAGCAGTTTACAATCGACGGGCACTTTTGCGTGTGTCCTGAGATGGGTTTCAGAATGTATGCGACATGCTCCGTTCGTGAAGGACATAATCTGGATAAAAAGGATCGCATTGTAAGTACTTTTGTAATTAAATGTTTGTGATTTGTTTGGGCAATTGCTTACGTTATGTATCATGTAAAATGTTCGAATATCTAGTAAAGTTGGTATAATAATCAATAAAACAACAAGAGTTAAACTACAAAAAAGGTAAGAAAGATGCATCTCAAATAATTGTATAGCACATATAGTCTATCTGGTAGCGTTCGCTGAGAAGATGCACGGTTACGAAAAATATCTCAATTCTCACAATTGAGAGCTATCGTGGCCCTAAGTATATTAGCATACTCTAACATCGATAACTATACAAAAAATGTAATGACTATCATCAGTATCATTAGAACGGGTTACTTACTAGTCTATAAGTACCTATATACTTATATAACTTTCAGGATACCCCAACAAATATGAGTTCCGGCATCGCTGACTCTTTCCCGAATACGCAAAAGTCAGAACCTGGAGAAAAGTGCTTCGTTTACAACAATATGTCATCATCAGCGAATGAACCGGGTACAAAATGTTCATCAGGATCTCTGTATATTAAGGGGTATGTTAAATACACATTTAAAATCACTACATATTATAAAACAAATTCACTCGCCGCGTCTGTCTGTCTGTATGTTCGCGATGAACTCAAAAACCACTAAACGGATTTTCATGCGGTTTTCACCTATCAATAGACTTTGGCAGTTTTTAGTTTTAGTTACGACAAAAAGTTAAATTGTCAGTGCGACCAGTTTTGACCCCATGTGGGTCGAGGTCGATTTTTATTTATTGACAGATTTCGATAATTTTGTGGATTTGAAGAGCTAATTCTGGTCGGAAAAAATACGAAATCCCAATTTGGGGCAATATTTTTTTTCATACTTTCTTGTTCAGTTACGAAAATTCCATACGTATTCGTAACTCAGTGAAAGATTTTGTAGGAAATACGGTAAAATAGCGCTAATGTTGTACAGAATAGGGAATCTATCCAACAAATTTTATCGAAATCTGGCATCAAAAATCTGGCAAAAATCAACAACAAAATAAAAATCAGTCCCAATACAAAACGGAAACTAATTTCTTCGCAACTCGTAGCACGGAATAATATTTCCCTATTCGTAACCAGTTACTTACTCTACAAACAACTGTGTTTTGTTTTCAGGTGTCAACAATGCCTGTGTCCTGTCGTGGGTGACAGCGACAACATAGAGTATTGCCGCTATTTGAACACAACGCAATGTAATGCTACTGGGCTCTCATACACGAGAACAGTGAGAAGCAGTGGAGGTGAGCTTACTTTTTAATATGGCCGTTGTAGATCTACATTTATATTTAATATTTCATGCTTTGTAAATACTTCGTGCACCTATTACTGTTTGATCTCTGTTTGGCATTAATTTCGTTTTTAGTATAATTTTTACTGTGCAATAAAGTTTAAATAAATAAATAAAATTATATCTGTAAATAAATAAATAAATTATAATGTCGAATTCTCAGAAAAGGCACCTCATTCACAGAAAGATACTAAAAATGTTATTGCTGGGAAAATTAGTTCTAAATGTTGCTAGTAGGTATTTTAACAATTTTTAACTAAGATGTGGGTTCGAATCCTATGTTAGCCAGAGTTGATCATCGTTGATTTTTTCATTGTGATTGACATCTGCATTATTATACAATTAATAAATTTTAACACTGTCTCGCAGCCCGCACCACAGTCAGCAAGACGGTGGAAAAAATAGCTCTCGCGCCACACCAGCACACTCGCTACAAGTGCGCGACGAACGGGACAGCGAGGGACGTATGCCACGTCTGCGAGTGCGAGCAGGACATCATGATTCGCGAGCATTGCTTCAGCAGCACCGCAACAGCATGCGCAGGAGTTGAACCAACGTTTTTGAGAGAAAGAATTTAAATATTTATCATATTTATCGTAGTATTTATTTTATTTTATTTTTGTGATATTATGATTAGTGTGTATTTTTATTGAATTTGTATGCCAATAGGCAGGACATAGTGATACTTAAATATTTATTTAAAAACATCTTGTAACTTACATATGTTGAACAAAGAAATCTTTGAATCTTTATTTATTTATTTTATTTATTTATACAAGGAATTCCAACAGCTATCAAATATTCGTTTAACACAAAGGCAAGTGCAAAAACTTCTTAATCCTTAAATACAATTAAATCGGGTCGATTTTTATTTTTTTGCTAATACATTTCACTAAGAAATAAATTGAATTTGGCTGATCTGAAAAGCTTATCATTCGGGCCGTGTAAATACGAAATCTTAAAATGGGACAAATAAAACTTGTATGCAATATTTCGTTGTTATGAAATAGTAGATTGTTAACCAAGGGATGAAAGGCACTCATTTCTGCCGAGGTATTTTGGTGCTCGAACACAGTGAGAGCGCCAACAGTCCGAGGCTGAAATGACGCCTTTCACCCGAGTTAAACACTCTACTTTTCATTTCGAATACGAGGAAAGTAAAATGCATGTGTTTTTTTTAAAACATGACCAAGTATACATTTTTATAGTATTTCTTAAGGGTACTTTCGGTTAGCAATTTAGGCAAAAGTATCATTATTTATGGAATGGAGAGTCAAATATCAGAATGGAAATTGTATAACAATTCCATTTAAACTCAAATTTGAATTGCTTATCGTAAAAAAATCAAAAAAATCGTACTTCGAACGTAAAATGCTCTAGTGCAGACGCGTATCATTTTCTGCACACCTTTTAGAACAACAATGACCCTCTTTCAGAGCATGAGAAATGAAAATACCATTTACCATAATTCGGGGGGTCGCGTAAAGCGGGGTATTACTGAATTTACTGATGCTACAAACATGGAACATTTTTATAGGCAGTCATGTAAAAAAAGTAGTTCAATCTAAATACCGATAAATAGATTTGATAGACTGAGATAGGTGATAGGTGTCAAATACTAAAGAAAAAGTTACCGAGCCCTGCAGTGGACGAGGCTGGAATCGAACCGCCCGAACCGGTGTCTACCTATAGCTTAGGCTAAGGCTCGGCAACAAAAAAAAAACCGGCCAAGTGCGAGTCGGACTCGCGTTCCAAGGGTTCCGTAGATTACACAATTTAAACAAGGAATGTATTTTTCACCTCAGCAGCTCGAACAAACCTACTTTCGTCACTCCCTGGAGTGAGGAAAGCGCAACTTTCCTCACTCCAGGGAGTGAAACAATGTAGCTTTTTAATTTAGTGAAGGCCATGAACTTCATACTACGGTACGGTACGGTACGGTACGGTACGGTACGGTACGGTCAGGTCCGGTCCGGTCCGGTCCGGTCTCGTCTCGTCTCGTATCGTATCGTATCTTATAGTATCGTACATATTATAATACTTTTTTTTTCTGTTTATTCTGTGTAATTCGAAATACATTTTAACCTTTAATATGTTCTCACTACTGAGGTGAAAAATTATGTGTGCAACACGAGAGCAAAGTTATTTTATATCTCGTGTTTTTGAGTACCTCGCTACGCTCAAGATTCTACCTTAGAATTACTCGCTTCGCTCGTGATTCAATTATAGAATCTTTCGCTTTCTCGGGACTCAAAATAAACACTCGCAAGAAAAACCAACTTTCCTCTCTTGTTGCACAAATAACTATTTATGTGAAACGTGAGTGAAATGTCTTCAAAAAACCTGTAGGGGTCGGATTAAAAACTAAGTAATGTGTGTCCGACTCACGCTTGACTGCAATTTCTAATAGGTTTTTCTGTAATCTATAGGTAAAGATCTATTTTGTGTATTTTTTTTTAAATTTTAGACCCAGTAGTTTCGGAGATAAAGGGGGAGGGGGGGAATGGTCATTTTTTGCCTATTTTCTTGAATAACTTCTAAATTGTTTATCCTAAAATTATAAAAAAAAAAATCACTTAATAAAAATAATTTGTTTTGTTCCCTAGTTGTAGGTATAGGTTATTTTTAATTAGTAAATGTCGAAGGTGTATTTGAGTGCACGGAGGCATGAACCGTCGGATTCTCTAATTGGATTTGATTAAAACACGAATTCAAATGTAGGAATTTTCTTTTGTAAATATGCTTTATTGTATACTCACACTTATATTTGTATTAGAGAATGTGTTTTCAACACATTCTCAAAGTTCTGGTAAGACAGCCATTACAAAGTTCTTAAATGCGTTATGTGAATTTTGATGCAAACCCGCAAATAATAGTGGTTAACGTATTTAAGTAGGTCGTTATTAAGTAAAAAATATTGTGAAGTTTATGATTTTTGCAGTTAATTTGCTGACTTTGGAATCATGTAACTATGGAGATACCGTCGAAAATTTATGTAGCAAGTGTGTATGTACAAGTAAAGGGGTGTACCACTGCAAGGCGAGAGATTGTGATAAAGGTCTGTAATTTTACTCTAAAGCATTTTTTTCATATTACGATCAACCCTTTTTTTAATCAACACCGTTGTCCCCAGTCTCAGTAATCTACTTAAAGAAACCAACAGCATGTCAACCCAACGTTGTATACAAGCAGGGCTTCACAAGTTGTATATGCTCAGCAGAAGGCAAATGGCCTCACAAAGTCTGTTACGATGTCTTCAGTCATCTACCACTGGAATCAATAAAGAAAAAGACATGTGAACCCCAAGGATACGTCCAAATTGAGTGCAATATATGCAGATGTAATGATAACGGGGAAGTAGATTCTACACGATGCACTATCAATGAATGCGACGTAAAAAAGCCTCATTTCAGGAAGAATAACGAAGCAAACAAAAATTTATTTGGACAGTGCCTAGTAAAGAACTGGTATTCTCTGGCGCCATGCCAGTTTTGTTACTGCATCGACACCAACAAGCTCATGTGCAGCACCAGTGTTACACAAACTAATAGACAAGGTCAAATGAATTTAGGGCCGACTACCTTAGTACACTGCGGAATTGGACTTTTAAAGGAGATTGCTGCCTTGGTCCCAAATCACAGGTTGAGAAGTATATCATCCAACGAAGATGAAGTTTGGTCGAATGGTGTGGACGTTAAAACTAGTCAAAATACGGAGGTAACTACACAATACGACCTAAAGGAGGTTGAAAGGAAGATAAATAAAGTTAAAGCATTAACAGAAAATAGATCTGGACCAGTAGATGATCAGCTTCAGATGGCTTATTATGATGTTGATGATGCAGACGGTAAAGAAAACAAAATGAACGCAGATGATATGACAATAGATATGGCAGCCACCTTTGATGCTAATAATCGGAGACATAGAAAACATAACGGAGGACCGCTCATGACATATAATTATGATCATTTGGATGCAGCTAGGAATTTTCTAAAAGTGAGACGATCGCTGAAATTAGTTGAAACCGGGAAGTGTAAGCTGGGGAGTGCTATTAATGTTAAATGTAATTTATGTCATTGTTTGAAGAATGGCAAAATGCTTTGTACTGACAAAAAATGTGATTGAAAAGCGCCTGTTTTTACTAATATACATACAGTCAGAGGACAACCAAAACTCATTAATTAACTACTAGCACAAATTCAGACCTATAATGAACCGCATTAGTATCAACATTTAAAACATCGTTTGTTTTTGTGTAATAATTTTTTTGCAATTTATTTCATTATAAAGTAGTTTGTTGTCACAAAATGCAAAAAACAAATGTAGATAGTATTGTGTCAAATGTTATCAATGTTGACATGTCATCGTCGATGCATTATAAATAGGTTTATTAGAAAATATTGTATACCTACATACTAACTTATCTTCACACTGCACTGGTACTTTATTTATAAATAAAATAAAATAAAATATATGCTAGTAACTACTTGTTCGATAATGTTTTTTTTGACATGACGCACGAAGATTTATGCAAATATTTTATATGTGTATGTAATGGGTATATGCATTTTGTAGTCTATTTTATTATTGTCAAATATAGTTTTGTTTGGTTAATCTAAGTTGAACAGTTTACAAAATATGACACTTTCAATGATACGCTGATTATTTTACATTATCCTGAATAACTCGAAACAAATGAAGATCGAGGACTGATATTAAGCATAGAGTGTTCTTAGGACCTGCCAGTACACCACCTGAAAGAATGACCAAACCCGTCGTTGGGGGCACTTCTTGTTCGCTTAGCCTGCTAGACCCTTTGTTGACGAAATTACAAAAATCACTATATGTATGCCTTTAACATTTGAGGAGTTACCTCGATTCCTCATGAATCCCATCATCAGAACTGGGTTTGGACAATAACGGGACCAATCTGTATGTATGTAATTTCAATCAAAAAAATAATTTTCGAAATCGGTTGAGAAATGATAGAGTTACAAACATTAAAAAAATACAACCGAATTGATAACCTCCTCCTTTTGAAATCTACGTCGGTTAAAAAGGCGGCAAATAAAAAAAATCGCTCCTTTTTCTACTGACAAGTTTTGTGTGTTTTAGTATGCTGAACATGGAATACGTAAAAACTGTGTTGGCATAATGTTTTGACTTAGGATAACAAAATTGAATTTTGTTATCACGTCATGTATTATCAAAACCAATTAAAATTCTAATTAGAAATTTATTTTCTGGGTATTCAATTTTATCCAATGACATCGAAGTTAATTACTATTTTAATGCATGGATGGATGCATTGCTAAGTTGACATTCATGTCAACTTGTATGTAACGAATTTGCCAGTTGATATTTCAAGATGGCGACCACAGTTTTGTGGTTAATTTCTCTGGCTTTTACAATTGTTATTTGTGAAAATGTTGGTAAGTATAACCACTCTTATAATCTTGTTAACTATAATGATCTCTTCATATCCGACATGAAATATTCGTCTTATAACAGCAATTAATGTGCAAAAAAAGGGAATGTTTTATGTGCAGGTTTTATGGGATAATTTTTATTAAGTTGTCGTTTTTTATACTAGATATTTTAAATGAATCCTACATATACTCACTGAATAAAATGTAGTTTTTGGTTAAACACGTCTCGTTATTTGATATAATTATTTACATAATAGATACATTTTATTTGCTATAATTAATTTATTATGTCAATTATTAAATTTGTTAGTGCTTGTTTCGGTGGCTAGTTCAGTTCAGTCGCCTTCAGAGTTTATACGAAAAAGGTTAGCGCCGAAAGGGAATAGTAGCAGTACCTCCACCATATACTTACGCTAAAATACGGTAGTATGTATGAGCAGTATACCTACATTTTAGGTACAGTCAAGTGTAAAAATATGCGTGCACTCATCATACTCAAAAATGTCCCATAGCGGCCATAGCTCTTATGTCAGCGAATAAGGAACTATGGGACATATTTTGGAGTAAGTTGTATGCACCCATATTTTTACACTTGTACATATTTGAAATAAAAATAATTTTGTTAATAATCAAGACTTTCTGCAGAGCAAAGTGACGTTATACGCCGCAATCACTGCGCTAAGGGAAACAAAATCCTGAACGATTGCAATTGGTGCCGTTGTAAAAACAGCGCGTACATCTGTGAGGCCCGGAACTGTAATCAAGTCGACATGTTTGGACATTTCAACGGTAAATTATTTCGATAAATAATTGAATTTCTTGATCATATTACTTGACATCACTTACACTCGCTTTATATTACATCGGGCCCGCAATCCTCTATTTCCTTCAGACAGAGTGCCGATTCGCTTCAACATCCACAAAGCAATATATCACTGATTATTTATTACAGCAATATTTTTACGTAATTTAGTTTTTCTTGATAATCACTTAAACCAATTCCTCTATAGATGCCATACAAGACATCAACGTAGGCATGCAAGGTCACGGCGCTTGGCGCTCAACCCCCACGGCCTGCGAGCCCCACGTGCACTACCGCCGAGGCTCCGTCCTCTGCGTCTGCGGTGAGGACGGCATTTGGCCCAACCCCATCTGCCGAGACGTCTTCCAAGTACTCCATGCCGTTCAAGCTTCCAGCGAAAAAACCTGTGACCCCATGAAACTGTATCTCCGAGGATGCAACGTCTGTTTCTGTCCCAGCACGGGACAGTTAGATCCCGAGCTATGCACCAAAAAGGAATGCGACGAAGACGACCCAGTAATGAAAGAACGGTCAACACAATTAGAGGAATCTGTAGATGTTTACGCGGAGTGTACGGTGGATCAGAAATACCAACTAGACTGCCAAACCTGCACTTGTTTGAGAAATAACAGACTTTTGTGCGGAAATTGCACAGACACGAAAGTTGAAGACCGTTATTACTGCCATTCCGAGCCTCCTAATAAGATATTCAATGTCGATTGCAATTTGTGCTTCTGCGATAATGAAGGTCGAATGGTATGCTCGGCAAAGCGCTGTCTTGGAAATGTAAGCGCGCCAACAAGAAGGCGTCTTTTGGACATAGATGAGCGCTATTTCGAGTTAGTTGAACGCCCAGTAGCTCTCCACACTTGCACGATTGGAACCAAGTATAGAAAAGGTTGCAACACTTGCGTTTGCTTGAAACATGAATCTGGAAAAACCATGTTTGCGTGCACAGTAAGACCTTGCAGGAAGGAGGAGTCTTTACTGAGAACTATAAGGGAAGGCTGCGTTCTGCAGACGTCTTACGAATTGAATTGCTTGAAATGTTCCTGCGTTACGTCTAATGATGAGAAATGGCAGTGGTGCGAGACTGAAAGCATATGCTCGAATGTGAAAAGTGAGAGTGTCGAGTTGAGCTCCTTGCGCGGTTACTGCGAGCCGTTGCATAATTACGTTAATGACTGCAATCATTGCCAATGCCTCTCTGATAGTCAGACAGTAATATGTTCCGACATGAAATGCAACAAGGCGAGCATATCTGTGGAGATAATACCGATGCTGCAGCATGGTTCCAACTGCCCGAAAGGAAACGCTTATAAAGTCGATTGTAATATTTGTTACTGTTTACTCAACGGGAATTCTTTGTGTACAACGCTGGATTGCAAGAAGGAATAAAAAGGTAAGAAGGAATACTAAACTTAATTTTAAGAATAAAGTTTCCAATTACACGTCTTTTTTACCTTACCGTTTACCGCCGCTTACCGTTTTTTATTACCTTAGGTACTTTTATACAAATAATGGGTAGTTGTTATAAGGTCGACTTTAATTGTTCATAATAATATCTATAGGTACCTATATACCTATGTTCCTATGTTCATAGAATAATAAAACTCGCCAATAAGTAAAACAATTATATATTTAAAGAAAACATCGATTTAGGACGTGGTTATGCTAAACGACGATTAGGAATATAAATTTATATTTTTAATTATAAGTAGAGCGTTTAAAACAACCACGCCTTATCTTATTTATCTGGTCATTACAATTTACTTTAAAAATAAAATATACCTAAGTCAAAACTAAAATTAGCTTAAAAAATCTTTTGTAATTTGTACTTGGTATATCAATATTTCATTTGTATATTGTGCATTTATTTTATTAGCAACATAAGTATTAATACAAGTAATAAAAAAAAATCTCTAAAATGACATTTCTAAAACAAAGTCTAGCTTTTTCTGTCACAGAAAATTAAAGAGACAACAACATTTAACCTAATTTATGTTACTCAGTTTGACTTAATTTAAAACTATGAAGGTATCGAGAGAATTTTGCCTATGGAAAGGGTACATTTATACAAATTTGACTATTAAAATTACGTTATTTGCACATATCAATCTGATCATAATGTAGGTAAGTAGTAGGTACAGATACTACGGATGTATTACATAATCCTATACCATCGTATTTTCACGGAAAGATTAAATGCTACAAAGTCCCAGTTTAATAATTTTTGAAAGATTTTAAATCTGGGATTTTCAATCAGAAAACATACATTTTATGGATCAATATGCCACAAATATTGACTGATAAAGTCATTTCCTAGTTAAATTACACAACATACAAATACAGACAAGTGCACTTCATTTGTTTCTAGGCTATTTGATTTGTTCTAGTTAGCGAAAATATTTAGCGATCGCAAAAAGAGTATGATAGATTAAGAGTTTATAGATTATAAGTCAGTAAATAAATGTTAAAATCCACTACCGCGTACATAGCGTATAAAAACCTACGCGTTATGGAGTAGGTATCGCCACTAGAGCTGAAGTAAAGCACGAATATTACAATTAGTTACTATTATTTTTTCGTAATCTAAAAAATCGCATGTTATATCAATATTTTAATTTTTATTTTTGTATTAATTTCGTATTTCTGGTTCGTTTTTCGTAAGAATGTTGGTTCGTAGATCTTGGAAAGCAGATTTCCTATGGGAGCGTAAGTTCGTATCCTACCGACTGCGCCATTTCAGGAGATATACAAACGACCGTTACCGAGCATAGACTATTTTATTCATTTATCTTATCGCTTAGCCTACCCACATTGTTGTGATTGAACTAATTGGTTAAACTATCGGTTTAGGTATCATGATACTACACCGATAGTTTACCCAATTAGTTCAAAGTATTTTAGTGGCTTAAGCCTCGTGAATTTGAATCACATTCACTCATTCAAATTCGTTCATATGACTGAGTGAATATGTTTTTGCGAATGATCACTATTTTACATTCATGTCAAATCTCCTGCCGACATCTATGTATAGTAATTAGTAGTAATTGACGACCGGTCTGGCCTAGTGGGTAGTGCCTGCCCTGCCTGTGAAGCCGATGGTCCTGGGCTCGAATCCCGGAAAGGGCATTTATTTGTGTGCTCATGCACAGATATTTGTTCTTGAGTCATGGGTGTTTTCTATGTATATAAGCATGTATTTATCTATATTAGTATGTATATCGTCGCTTAGCACCCATAGTACAAGCTTTGCTTAGTTTGAGGCTAGATGGATCTGTGTAAGATGTCCCCCCAATATTTCAGATCAAATTTTCCAGTGCCATTCTATTCAAATCTCCAATCTCTTCGCACCAATTGTAGGTGTGTGTCGCTGGTTGACCCTATGGTTAACTGGTAGAGAATGCCATTTGGCATTAAGTAAGTCCGCCATTTGATCATTGTTGTATATATTTTGGGCAATAAAGTTTAAACAAATACACCATGCGTCATGTGGATTCCTATTTTATAGTTATAGTAAGATTACCCCCGATATACTATGTTTCCCGATTACTCCCGTCACCGCAAATACTCATTGATTGTTCGCCACAGTCTGTGTAGCACTTCTGGCCAAGTGGTCCAAGCGGTTGAGATATAAGCAGCAGGTTCCGAAGTTCCGAGTTTGTGGTTCAAGCGTTGACTTGAGCCGCAGGAGGTTCCGAGTTTGGATCCCAACCGCACAGATTGAAACTTTGTTTTATTATTTTTTGTTTCTTTACTGTCATATTATTTTATTTTTGTTTTGTTTTTTTTTTCTTTTATTTAGTATTTTATTTTGTTTTTAATTTTACTTTTAATGTGTTTTTTTAGCAAGGTTAGCTTGCGTACATTTTCCTTGCATTCCAGTGGATTATGATTCTTTCTTATTAAGTTTTTTCTATCATTATTATTTAAGAATTGTATCCCGTGGTAACTGTCACGCTGAATGTACTGTTTCACCCTCTTTAGCTTAGATAAAAATTAGAATTAAATGATAGATGCTTAACTTGTACCAATTGTTTCCGCCCGTCAACTCCTCACGAATAGAACCCTTTACATTGGCACTTTATATTAAGAGATAGTTTAATTGAATTGTACAAACAAGTCTTGTCTGAGCAACCATAATTATCTAATTTCAGTAGTGGAAACTGTTTTGGCTTATGTATGTATTTAAGTGTAATTATCTATATGTGTCATCTTTCACTGTTTGTTTCCCATTATCAATAAATAAAAAATAAAAAATATTTACCCTAGCTCAAGTCCCACTGTTGGGTAAAGCCGCTCAAATAAATTCAAGTATTAGCACCAGTGGAACAGTAAAAAATACTTAACTACGAAACTAAAAAAACAACCGGAACAACAGACCTTTTCCAAACACGTACAGATAAAGAGTAAGTAAATAAGAGTTTATTTTGTATGAAAAATCAAGACATGCAGCTGTAACTACACAATTAAATTTAAAATACTGTTTGCATTTATATTTAAGCAAATTATAACGAAGTACTTATAATCAGATATATATTTAATGTACTTGTGTTTGCAATTGTGTGATACAGGAATTAGATTGGTTTTCTATCAGAACTAGGCTGGCTATAAGTGGCTTTCCATCAGAGAAGGGTGCAATAAGGACCTTTCTATCAGAATTTCTGTTGAAATTTCAGATAAGCTAAAAGCATAAGGACCCTTCTATAATGGAAAGCCACATATAAAATTGGCCAAGCTAAGCTAAAAGCTTAGCGCAGCTTAGCTTTAATTAAAAAAATTACCACATGTACAAAGAAGTAACATATTTAACTTATTAAGTTTAAAATTAAAATTATCTATGCCCTTGCCAATTTTGCGGAGAAAATTTTCTAGTCCCATGTCATAACCAAATGGCAATCAGTTACGAACAGCGTCACAGTCAGTGGCGGCGTTTTTTTCTCGTTTTTGGACATTTGTCACCGTTGACGGTGAAAAAAACAGATAGTTGGCAAGGATCGAGTAGTATTAAGGTCCCATGAATTACGAAAAGGTGTCGTTGACCTGCCGGCTGCAGCGTATGAAGGTGGCGCGGCGCGACAGTTCGCGTAGTTTCGCGGCGCCGACGTATGTGCACGCCGAGCGCAGCCCGCCGAGGATGTCCTTCACGGTGGCGCCGACGTCTCCTCGGTATGATACTTCTACGGTCTTACCTGGAAAGACGGTGTTATATATGTATTAGATAGCTGATGGGAAGGTATTGTATGTATATTAACTGTAGCTAGCTGGCCAATATTATAGCCTCTGCCTGTATTTTTTTCTGTGAGAGCTGGCCCCGGAAAATGGTTAACGATATCTAGAGCAACGTAATCTGTCTATTTAGTTTCCTATTAATACTATCCTTATTGCTGGATCCAGGCATCTGGCAACTGTTTGCCATTGGAGGTTTATAAAAGTGTAGTAATTTTTCAGAATACGATCTATATAAAGTTCACTATATGGTCAGAATAGCGAGTGTTAAAGCGTGCAGAGTTGAGAAAAGCTCAGGAGATATCCAGTTTCTATCCTTCAGATGGTCAGGATGGCCTATAGTCCGCCACGCTTTTCGTATGTTCCTCCATAGCATTCGCAGAGCCCATGCCGTGGAACAATTTTACTTTTCGTCCACCAGGCTTGGCAACTACGTCCCCCATCTATTAGGCTAAGATTCTTACCTTCAGAGGACCTATAGTCCGCCACGCCCCCCGAATGTTTCTCCATAGCAGTCGCAGAAGCCATGCCGTAGAACAGTTTCACTTTTGTCCCATCAGGCTTGGTCACAACTTCCCCCCCACACTGGTCGTGGCCGGCGAACATTCCGCCCGCCATTACGAAGTCGGCGCCCGCGCCGAAGGCCTTGGCCACGTCGCCGGGGCAGGTGCAGCCGCCGTCCTGATTCAGTAATAAATGATACTGTTTAGTTTCTTCATTCTATTTTATCGACATACATTCAAACAAAGCATTGACAATCTGATCAGCCGAATATAGATATGGAGCAGCCATATTTTGGCTATATTCAAGTGTTCACGTGTAGTCTGGTACAAATTCGTTGAAAATAGCCCGAAATAGCCGCCTCCCGTGTCCCGCAGACCCGCACTTACAAACATAGTGGGACAGTTGAACCCGTAAGTATACATAGATATTAGTAGGTAATTTATAGAGCAATGGGCGGAGTTCAAATCAGCAAAGGGCTTGTAACATCAACTTTTTGTATGCAAATGATAGTGTTCTGAGGCTTGGTACTTAAATAGAGGTAGCGTAGCGTAGCGCCAGGTATGTTTTAGACTTACTGAAATGATGTGTCCTTTGAGGCCATGCGCGGCATCGGCACATTCTATAACGGCGGAGAGTTGCGGGTAGCCCACGCCAGTTTTGATGCGGGTGGTGCACACTGACCCGGGACCGATGCCTACCTGCACAGAAAAATAAATTTAACTTATTGAAGACTGGATTATACCTGCACCAAATAATCAATCCTTTGCATCGGCAGGGATTTCTTGGGTTTTTTCGCTCAGAGTGAAAGTAATGGTTGACCGCTGTTTATAATGTTTGGGTGTGATAGATCAATTTATCATCAAACTGGTAAAAACTACACATTGGAAAAATGTGGCAAATATGGGGCCCGTCGTCGTGGAATCGAATATTTGTACATTAAAAACAGTATTTTATGAAAATAAAAATACCTTAATGATATCAGCTCCGGATAAAATTAATTCTTCTACCATCTCTCCAGTTACTACATTGCCGGCCTGTAACAGAATAAAATGCATTGTTACCATACCCCTCTGCATACCTTGACCCCTACATAGAAACATGATACTAATATATCACATGGTGACTAACAAAATATTCTAAGGAGTACATTAAAGTGTGTAAATGCCATCAAAACTTACAATAATGGTATGTTTCGGATTTCACTTTCCTCACATACTCGACAAAATGTTGTGAATTGGCAACGCCCAGACCAATTAATTTGATATCCTTTATTGTACCCAGAATTCCAGCGACACATTTTTAAAGACTTTTAAACAGAAATATGCCTTAAACACTTACAATAATGGTGTGTTTCGGGTACGCCGCTCGCACTTTCCTCACATACTCGACGAAATGTTGCGAATATCCGTTGGCGACGTCCAGACAGACGAATTTGAGGTCTTTTATTGTGTCCAGGATTTCGGTGAGTCGGATGTAGTCCGCTTCTGCAGTGCCCGAGCTGGCGGCTGGACAAGGAAAACAATTATTTTATTTAAAGGAAAATGGGAAGATTAACCGATTCGGACATCTTTAAAGATTTCTTAAAAAAAAGCAAGTCTCTGTGTCATATCTACTGATTTAATTGGAGGTTGGAGATGACGAAGAAATGCGGAAAATTTGCTTCTTATCGTCTTAATAGAACAGCTATTCGACTCAATATTGAGTAAATTACTAATAGCTATTGTAATACTGGGTATTATCCTCTAGTGACCCACAGTCCTAAGTCCTAATAGTACAAATTAGCACCAATGTAATTTTAATAATTATGAAATGGAACTGAGCTGTTTTTGTTTTCTTATGTTCGGTTTTAAAACGAAACAAATTTAATTAAATTTTCTTGTATGGTGGGTCGCTAGATGATATAAGATCATACAGACGGTTGAGACGTTACCTTACTAAATGTACTACCCCGCAAAAAATGTTTGGCCGTCCCATAGAACACATTAATATCCCACCCTGAACGTCGCTCAGGACTCAGTAGTAAACTATAAAAATCTAATACATTTTAGCGAACGTTTCAACAGTGACAGACGGTTTGGTGTTATCAGCTCTCATTTTTAAATTATAGCCAATAAGCGAGAATAATATTAATTATAGTCAGTAATGTCGTACAAAAAAACTTAACAATTAATATTTCAAAAGCAAAAGTCACTTAAACGGTTAATTCCCGATTTGATTCTGATTTTGATCGGGCACAGGATAAGGAAGATAACAAAGGGATCTTTTTAGAGTTCAGTATTGAAAGGGCGCCAAAAATTTTTTACTAATCTTTCGCTGTCCGACTAATCTATAATCATCAATCATAAAAGGCGAAAAGTTGAATTTTCGCAGAAATTTTTATCAAATGCACTAGAAAAAACAATTAAGATGTCCCTCCTAAAAAAAATATGTAACTATTTTTTTGGTATTGTTATACAACAAAGTAAACCTACAGCACACCAACAAATAATCAAATCGCTAATAAAAAAAGCGTAACGCTACCGAACCCTTCGTTTTTTTTTACTCCTCGTTTTTGGATGAACAAAAATACTTATTGAATCGTGAAAGGGAGGATTAAGTTACAAATACCTCACTCTGTAAGAAAATAAGAAGTGGATTTTAAGATGCTTCTTAATACAACGCTATTCAAGTATCAGTCGATTCTAATCTAATTATGTTATCGATTTTTTTAAATTTGGTGAATAGATATAATTCCCTCCTATTCTGTACAATATAATAATAATAATATTCATTTGTCTGCACCTTAGTTGGGAGTTTTTGAACTTTAGTTTTGGGAGGTTTTATCATATTATGCCCATTTTTGAGGCATAAGCTCACACTGTATAGTAACTAGTGGCTCTGTGAGCTGTAGACCTCGCGTTAAGCTTAGAGCTTAGAAAATGTAAAAGTGAAAAATACTTAGTTCGTTGAGTCGCTATAACAGTGAACTCACAATACTTTTAAGCGCCAAAGCGCCATAGACGCTATTGGCGCTTAAGTCCTTTATGCCAATTTCCGCATTTTGAAAAATGTCCAAAAACTGGATGGAAATAAAACTATTTAATCATAGAATCTGGTACAAAATTTCACGAAAGCAAAATGGTCGAGTCAAAACGGAGACCTTCGCTAACGGTCAATAAGTAAGAAAGTAAAGTACTTCAAATATTTACCCATGTGTTCCAAGCATTCGTTGTGTTCTTCTGCAAATTTCTTCCAGTCATCTATCGAGTAATATTTGTGTATACATGTGAAGAGGCCGTGCTGGAAAGAATTGGTATTTATACATTGAATTATACTGATTTAAATCGACACGAAACAATTATATCTTATATAGGATAGCCTATTAAAGCAAATGACTCCAAACTAATCATTGTTAACCCAAAAATAGTTAATGACCACCAACATTTTAACTAAAAATGTCATGCAAATATTTAATATCTCGTTATCCTATTAAATTAATTAATCCACTTTTCTGATAGCAGTTCGGTTCTGTACGGATCACATTTCAAACCTAACCTAACTCACTTTTCTGGTAACAGTTCGATTCTGTGAGGTTCGCAGTTCTAACCTTACCTGCTTTTCTAGTAGCATTTTGTTTCTGTAAGGTTCGCAGTTCTAACCTAACCTAACTCACTTTTCTGTTAGCAGTTCCGTTCTGTAATGGTAATAGCATACATTTGTGACGTTTTCAATCAAAAGGTACCACATTGTCGCTTACCATAAGGACGAAAATTGCTTGTATCTTTATACGAAAAACCTGCCAGAGCGTCCTTATGGCAAGCGACAATGTGGTACCTTTTGCTTGAAAACGACACATTTTATGGCAATCATAGTGGTTTATTTAGGTGAAAACAGCGCATTATATTGCTCGCTAAGATTTGGTGATCATTAATTATGAATGGTGATCATTAATTATAGTGTTTGAATACAATTTGAAGTGCAGTCTTGACTAAAATTGATAGAACTAGTGTAATTTTAGACTTAATTTTTTTGGTAAAAGAGCTTAAGGTATGAAAGTATTTTTTAGTGGTCATTATAATTGTTGCCAATAAAAAATATATATGTCACCTTTGACAATTCCCTCGCCATTTCAAAAGTCCCGACGGTGTCCATGTTGCTGGCCATGACCGGGACTCCCCGGTACGTCTGTCCGGAATTCCGGAACGTGATCTCCCGGTGGAGATCCACCTGAAAAACGTGGTCAACATGTTACTCCACATTCCATTGGCGCTTTCGGTTATTTTTAAAATAAACTGTATTCCAGTACTAAAACTTGATCCACAAGTTCAGTACGTATACAATGTACGATGTACGTATCTAATTAAGAATAAATGTCTATATCAATGTTCTTTTCGGATTTGTCTGAGTTTTTTCTTCCATTTATAACTACATTTGACCATATACATAGATAACTACTGCGACTTTTAAGTAAATATACCATAGTTGGGAGCTTTTGGGCTATAGGGCTTATTACATCCATCCTTGCGGAAGGATCCGAGGATAGTGGTGGAGATGGAAAGGGATACTTAGTGATTCAACGCGGAAACTCAGCAAGCGTGATGGGCATCTTTGCGTCGGGAGCGATGTGGCTGGGTTGTTCGAATAGTTTCTATAGGTTAGTTTAATTTCTTAGTTTGTAGTAGGTAGAAGTATATAGTAATATAGTATTTTTAGTGTTCCGTACAAAACTTTGTTCACGTGACACTTATGGAATCACTTCGGTCTTGCAAATCGGTTTTTTTATTGGCATTAAAATAAACAACGTATTCCGTTAGTATATATTATGTCTAGATCCCTTCCGTCTCCTGTGTTTACTTTGTACCAGCATGTTTATAGCGATACAGCACATTCTAGGAACACAAACACATTTTTGTAGATGAAGGAAGTCCGATAATACCGTGCTATGTGGGCAAAATGTTACTTTGTTACAAAGAAACAATGTTTTAGATTTAATTACTATTAGAGTATGAATTAATACACGCTAGAACATTTCAAAACAGGAGTGAATTAAAATTATCCATTTCCAAAATTAGTTTCCTTCGTTTCCTGCGAA